>NW_006921713.1:4950415-4996546 GCF_000298275.1 Orycteropus afer afer | reverse complement strand
TAGTGGCTAAAGCACTTGACTGCTAACCAGAAGGCTGGCGGTTCAAACCCACCAGCCACTCCTCGGAAGGAAGGTTGGGCAATCCTACTTCCGTAGTGACACTGCCTCGGAAACCCAAGGAGGGGTCGCTATGGGTCTGGGCTGACTCGACGGCACATAACAACAACAACATATATATGAATAGTAAATAAGATTATATGTATTCATATATACAGGGATACCTCAGAGATATTGTGGGTTCAGATCCAGTTCACCACAATAAAATAAATATTGTGATAAAGTAAGTCACATGATTTTTTTTCTCCAGTACATGTAAAAGATATGCTTACACTATACTATTGTCTATTCATATAATAGCAATATGAAAAAGTTTGAAATATTGTGAGAATTATCAGAATGTGACAGACATCGTGTGAGCACATGCTGTTGGAAAAATGGCACCAATAGGCTTGTTTGATGTAGGGTTGCCACATCTTCAATTTGTAAAAAACTCAGTAATTGCAAAGCCAAATAAAATGAAGTATAATAAAATGGGGAGCTCTGGTAGCATAGTGGCTAAGACACTTGCCTGCTAACCAGACGGCTAGCGGTTCAAACCCACCAGCCACTCCTCGGAAAAAAGGTTGGGCAATCCTACTTCCGTAGTGATACTGCCTCGGAAACCCAAGGAGGGGTCTCTATGAGTCGGGTTTGACTCGACGGCACATAACAACAACATAATAAAATGAGGTGTATCCGTATATGAATAGCAAATAAGAGGAAGAGAAGAAGATTATGAGGAACACTGATGACGAAGAGAATGATGACAGCTGCAAACAATTTATTGCCTGCTTATAACGTATCATATATTAATCTAAATCATGGGTCTTCAACCTTGACATTATTGACATTTTGGGCCAGATAACTCTGTTGTCAGGACCATTCTGTGGATGCTGTAAAATGTTGCTAAACATTTTTTACCTCTACTCATCACTCCTAACCAAAAAAAATTAAAAAACACCAAACTCATTGCCCTTGAGTCAAATTCGACTCACAGTGACCCCCACCTTGGGTTTCCAAGGCAGTATCTCTATGGAAGTAGATTGCCTAATCTTCCTTCTGAGGAACGGCTGGTGGGTTTGAACCACCAGCCTTCTGGCTAGCAGTCAAATGCCTCAGTCACTATTACTAAATGTTCCTTGAGTGGGAGCAGGGAGAGGCAAAATCCCCTCAAAGAGGATGGTAGAATAACCAAACTATGGTACATACACACAACAGAATATTATGAAACTCTAAAGAATAACACAGAATCTGCAAAACACAGCATAACGTGGATGAACTTAGAGGACATTATGTTGAGTGAGATAAGTCAATCACAGAAGGAAAAATATTGTATTGGTTTGTTATTATAAAAAGTCAATGAAAGGTTTATCTATGGAAGGAAATTTTCTTTGTTGGTTACCAGGGGTGGAAGGGGAGGGAAGGGAATACTGTTAGACAGGTAGAGAAACATATTGATTTGGGTGAAGAGAAGGGCAATGTATCAAATGTGAGTGATCAACACAGTGGTACTGAGGAACAGGAAGACAGAGAGAGGTGCATGGGAGGTACACACAACAAAGATGAACCCTTTTGCACATGCAGTACTGTGTTGTCAGTGAAGGCAAACATGGGTATATGGGTAGATAGAAGAGTGGACAGGCTGAACTATTAGGTATGTCTATGCAGGGAGGAGGGTGCCCATGACCATGTATAGTGTTGGCAGACAATGTTTCTATAAGTGTACTGGTATGTTCTGTAAGAATTCCCAGGTATATAGTACAGCTGACAAGGGACAAGGTTGTAGACACTTCTTGGCCACAGCCAGCTACCTAGAGGGAGTGAATAGTTGTACCTGTGGGTTTGGGACCATAGTCACAGGGGACATCAAGCTCAACTGGCATAATATACTACACAAAAATATTGTTCCACATCCTACTTTGGTGAGTAGTGACTGGGATCTTAAAAGCTTGCAAGCAGCCATCTAGATGCAACGATGGGTCTGTCCTGTCCAGAGCAAAGAAAAATGAAGAAAACTAAAGATTCATGGAAACAATTAGTCCAAGCAACTGGTACACCATGCGATCCTAGGCCTGTAAGACTATGAAACCAGAAGAACTAGATAGTGGCCAGCAACCACTGTCAACCACTAGGAGGGGGATCTATGTTGGAGATACTGGATAGAGTGGAGACCAAGGTGGAACAAAATTCAAAATCATAAAAAAAGGGGGGGGGCCAGGTTTGCTGGTCTGACAGATCCTGGTGGAACCCCTGAGACTATGGCCCCTAGCTGCCCTTCAGGTCTGGAATTGAACCCACTCCTCTGGCTTCCAGACAAAGACAGGCATATGAGGTGAAGATTTACACTATGTAGATACACTCCTTGGAGAGAACAATCAAGGGAGAATAGAAGGTCTGTGTATGCACAAGGAGACAGCTCAGGGGGCAGGAGTGTATGGAGTGAAGGACACAGGGAAGAGGTAACTATGGGGAGGAAGTGGGACAGAAGCTGTTGCTTTAGGGTAAATTGTAATCAATGTCATGAGACAAAGTATATGTGAACTGCTGTATGGAAAGTGAATTTGCTCTGTAAATTTTCACCCAAATCACAATGAAAAAAAAAAAAAAAAAAAGGATATGGTAGAGAACTACTATCTAAATGCTTTATATACATTATCTCATTAAAGCCTCACAATTATTATATGAAGTTGTTGTTAATTGCCACCAAGTCAATTTCAACTCATGGCAAACCCATATGTGCAGAGTAGAACTGCTCCAACAGGGTTTTCAAGGCTATGATCTTTTGGAAGCGGATCACAAGATATATCATCCAAGGTACATCTGGGCAGATTCAAGCCACCAACCCATCAGCTACTAGTGAAGTGCTTAACTATTCTATGAGATAAATACATTGTTTTCCTCCACTTTTCAGATTTTGAAGTGTCAGAGGATTATTATATTGTTTAAGGCCACAGTCAGTAAGTGATGTTTCACTATTCAAACCTAATATGCATGGCTCCAGAGTCTGCCCTCAACCACCATAATATATTGGAATATGTGTAGAAATACACACAATAAGGAATGGAGAAAAAGTTCCTGTCTCTCAGAATTACCTGAGAGACAAGAAACCAGATGGAAATCTTTGCAACCTTTGAAGTTTCATGCAAGCATAAAGTATAATTTATATTTAATATTTAATACCAGAAGAACCAATACTAAACATTTTACTTAACAGTGGCTTTAGTTCCAAGAGGAAACTGTGTATTTTTGCCTCTTTAAGAAACTTACGGTCCACAGGAAGTTGTTTATGTCTCTGGCTATCTCGTATAATGCTGCTGCCACTGTCACTCGAGTTGCTGTTCTGACGGGTTACATTTGTCGGAACCTTTGACACAGGAATAGGTGCTGGAGCAGAAGGTGGAAGGGGGACAGGAACTGGAGCTGGTGTTGGAGGAGGTGATGGAGCAGAGGGAGTATCAGTCGGTCTTGGACCATACTCCATCCTTTGTTTCTATAAGAAGACAATTAATTTGAAATTTTAAAAGCACTCAGTCTACAGAAACATTGTATTTTGACAGGACATTGTTGACTATTTATTTGTAAACTATTTTACGAACCCAATACAAATTCATATATTTGTGTTATATATGTATATGTATTCATATGTATTTATGCACACATACATACATACACTGGGAGCTCTGGTGGCATAGTGCCTAAGGCATATGACTGCTAATCAGAAGGCTGGCGGTTCAAACCCACCAGCTACTCCTCATAAGGAAGACTGGGCAATCTACTCCCGTAGAGACATTGCCTCGGAAACCCAAGGAGGGGTCACTATGAGTTGGAATCGACTTGACGGCAGTGAGTGTGTTTTTTTGGTTTAAAGATATACACTCAGATATATTTACACATACTTCTTTATGGTACATTGTTATTAGGTGATACAGAGTCAATTTTTGACTCACAGCGACCCCTGTGACAGAGCAGAACTGCCTTATAGCATTTTCTAGGCTGTAGTCTTTACAAGGAAGAGACTGCCAGGTCTTTGTCCCATGGAACATAATTATCATTAATAATCACCTTTTAAATATTTTACATATTTGTTCAAAGTAAAAAATATACATTAAGGAGTTACAAGGAGACATCAATAGCAAAAAGTTTTATTCATAATGGTCATAAATATTTAGAAGAACTAGATTTGGACTTTGAATCACATAAGAGTAGGGTGAGACAAAGTTTAATGATTTATAAGTTCCAGTAATAATTTCTAGTTGCACTGGAAATTTAAATGCCAATTATAAAGTATCACATTAATCCTGATTTTTAAGTATGTTCAAAGATCTTTTATTTTTCTTACTTCCAGGTAATTTGTTAAGTAGATGGGTAGTATTCAAGTAGAAAAAGAAACTATGCTTCAAAATAAACAATTTTTAAATATTATTACTATTTTTTAAGTTATAACTCTTTCTTTCATCATCTTGATATTAACTGAACTGGAAATTTTCCCAATGTGGAAGTGAAGGTAATGGTATGGACTTTAATTACATGTTTACGTGTACAACTCACAAAAATATATTATAAAATAGGCTATGTAAGGATTTTAATTTTAAAAGTAGATATGATAAAGTAAAATATGTTTTCAACAACTTTTCAATCATATCTGTTAGGCTATTATGAAACAGCACGCATGTATAAACCTTATTAAACTGCACACAAGAGTTGAAATTTTTAATTTAAACAAAATAATTTTAACTAATAGATAACTGCATTGTCACAGGCTCCAAATTATCAAAAGATACATTTGCTTTGTACATTAAGGATAAAAAGCAAAAAATTGTAACCAGGGCTTTGAACCAGTTAATTCCAGTTTGACCCCTTGCTGAAAATTTGCATTTCTCCTCCAGATATACTGAATCAGAATCTAATTTAAACAATGAGAATGACCTGGGGATCTATAACAATCACCTGGGGACCTTGTTAATATTCTGAATTAGTGTATCTGGGGTGGAAATGGAAATTCTCAGCAAGGTGTCACAAACTAGAATGAACTGATTCAAATCCCTGCTTGTAACTAAAGTTTAGATACTGCACGGGCACAATTTTAATTATTGTGTAATTTAGAATTAGTATATAAAATGCAAAAGGAAGACCTTTTGATAATCGGGGCCTCAATTAGAACAATATTTACCTTTAAGTTCTAAATTGGCCCAAATATAAGATAATATTGATTTTAAGAGAGCTTTCCCCAATTTCCACAGAGATCAAAAACATAAAAATATACACCACAAACACACCACTTTTAATTTAATCATGACTCAAAAAACACCACACCAACCTTCATCACAGTTGCCTTCACAGCAAATGATTAACACCTGTGGAAACCTGAGTGGGAAGAAGCCCTGGTTGTTTTCTGCTCTTTAAAAGCTACCATTCACCAGCAAATGGGGTGGAGAAGGAGTGGAAGTATATTATGCAAGGATGGAAGTAGAACTGAAAGAGATGTTTATAATGCTGCTAGACATTCAGTGGGGGCTGGGGGGCGAGGAAGGAGAGGGTCAGGGAGTGTGGAAGGGAGGAAGTAGAGGGATAAAACTCACAGAGCAAGCCATGGAGTTAGATGAGACAGAAACAGAGGTTGTCAACCACCTCAGCATTTAAGACAGATATTTCTAATATATCCTATAATAATAATAATATAATCAAAACATTACTCCTTTTATTATCATGCCCAACAAAATAATCTTCCTATACTTGGGCCAATAAAAATATTTAAAGCAATCAAAATACAGCAAACATCACCAAAATGTAACACTTAGTACACACCAACATCATCTGGTTAATGCATATGCAATGTTTTCATGCTAAGAATGTCCTTTGCACACAAACTCATACTGTGCTAGTGAATTCTCACATTAGGATTCCAAAAGTGTCAGAGTTTAAATTATTGTTTTTAAAGCACAAACAAAAAAATGCCATGAGCTCAGCATTCCATGAAATGGTTCATATTTCCTGCTTCCATAAAAACAAGAACAGCTAGTGTTTTGTTATCCATCAAAAAATACTGTGAGAAACTGAATACACTGTGTGTTACTGTCAGTCAAGCCTGAAGACAAGCTCACCAAATGTTCTGTGCCTCATTTCACTCATCTGTCATTGCTACACAATGCAACTTTATCACTAAGCCCTAACATATTAAGAGATTTAAAAATGTAAATATTTGATTAAAGGAAAAAAAAAGTGAAAAAAGTTTCATTAATTATGCCATAAATTGTATTTACTTGCATATTTTCCCTTCTTCTTGATCCTTTCCTCCTGCTTCATGTTTACAACCTTTGAAGTGAAAAAGGGGGGAAAACTGCCTTCCTTGGATAATTACTACCCTTTCCTTTCTGTTTTGAATGGCAACTAACACAACTTTCCCATGGAGACTAGTTTAGTGCTATTCTTGGTGTGGAGGACACAGAATCAGTACTGTGTTTTCAAATCACTCTTCTATGCCCCCTCTTATCTCTCCACTCCCATTAACCTACCACTCAACTACTGGTCTCTTCATTATTTCTTTCTCTCAGCTCTTCACTCTCAGTGCAAAGTTGATGTCTCCAATAAATCCTTCAGAGCAGAGCTGCCACCTGTTTTTCTCCTGAACCAAGGGTGCTGGAGCTCCAAATCCTATAAAGGAAATCTTGACCTACTATCGCGGTTTTTCTTATATCTTCCTGGTTCTAACACTGAAAGTTACACATCCCTAGAAACCTTTCAATTATGGATAAGCTGGGATGGTTAGTCACGATGTCGACCCACTTTTGCAAAATGTAACTGTCACTTCCTAACTCTTCCCTATTATCTCCAACAAATACAGTGAAACTCATGAGTTGGAACTTGGCAGGACTGCCTTGTTTTATCAAGTCTTGTAAGTTTTCTGCTGTTGACAGGGTGCAGTCTTAACCACTTTTTTGCTCTCTGTAGGTCAAAAATATCTTTGTTTTTCTTCTCTAACAGGTTTCTGCCTTATATGGGTTCTGGCTGTTGGAGGTTTCACTCTGCATTTAAAGTTCTGTTTAACACAAAAGCTCTCTTTCTTTCCCTGAAAGAAATAAATAACTAAACTTAATGACAAGTTACTTTCTTCTTCATATTTAAGTCTGCATGAATCATTTTTCTTTAGCAACTAAAGCTGAGTTAGAATTATAAAGGATTCAAAAAGTTATCGAGAGAGAAACTCCTGATACAAGCAAGATACTGCTCCGGAGGGGGAAAATATGCAAGTAAGCCCAACGAAGTTATTAAAATTGAACTGTTCTTAAAATTTTGACCTACTCTGAATTACATATTTCTCCTCTAAATTTGGTCTCTCTGAAACTCTGCAGTGAAAACTAGACACAGCTGGAACATTTGGAGGGTGTTAAGTCCAGAGACTGAATCAAAAAATTATTTTAAGAAGAATTCCCATGAGGAAATGAATGTGGGTTTACCTCTGATAGCTCACCAAGTAACTGCTATTAGGAAAATGGAGCAAATCACATCAAATGAGAAAATTAACATAGGAGATGGAACTAAAATATCAATTGTAATGTCAAATGTTAGATAACATGAACAAATTAGTTTCTGACAGTAAAATTATCTGCTCATAACCAATCACTGAAGAAGCTAGTAAATATGTAATTTATTTCCATCATTCTTACCTAGCCATGAACAACTTAACATATAGAATACACTCCAGTATAAACATGGTAGAGTATTTGAGCAGTAACTGTTTACGTATTATTTAAAATATTAAGATATAGGTTCATCTCATAATTTAAAATACAAGAAGAATGCATTAAAAATTGAATTTACAAAAGGAAATGTATTAATCTATCAAGATGTGATTTTAGTGAGCTTTAGCTCTGAATTTGTAAGCAGCCTAAACAGACACAATACTTCATAATAATACACATGCATGTGAATGCTGTTCAATCATTTATAAAGTATCTCTATATATGTATTTTATACACACACACACACACACACATATTATATATGTTAGAGGAGCTCTCATAGTATATTGGGTCAGGCATTTAGCTGCAAAACAGAAGAAGGTCAGTAGTTCAAACCCATCAGCTATTCCATGGGAGGAAGATGAGGCAATTTACTTCTGTAAAGATTTACAGCTTTGGAAACCCAGTGGGGGTTGCTATGACTTGGAATCAACTTGATGGTCTATATATATATTAGAGTGGATATCATTCAAATTAACCCAAGAAATATCTAGGTAAATATCAACACAAAACAAACAACAACAAAAAAAACTCCACTGCCAACAAGTGGATTCCAACTCACAGCAACCCCCAATGGGCTTCTAAGGCTGTAAATCTTTAGAGAAGCAGACTGCTTTGTCTTTCTCAAGGAGCCGCTGGTGGTTTGAACAGCTAACTTTTTGGTTAGCAGCCCAATGCTTTAACCACAGCACCAAAGATCCTTAAATATCAGCACATGAGGCAGAATAAAAAGCAACCATCCTTGTCTAAAGTTATACCTCTTATTAATAGAGAAACAGTCGTCTAAGATTACTTAAAAATCAAATTTTAAAGAATTGAGTATTATCAGTGTTGGCCTGGATGGAATGAATATAAAGGCATCTTTAGTAAAATGGTCACACTGTTCAACAGTATCTGAATGGTCTAGATTGAGTTTGAAAATAAGCATATTCATAACATGGGCTGACATGAGTAGTTCTAGTGGATTAGTAGTAACCTAGAGAAAATACTTCCACTTTCAATTTGGGGCTATTTAAAATGTATATAAATAATTATATATTTATATCTAGACTGACTCTGGAGACTTGACCTCTTCTATTTTATAGCTTAGCTAAGTGGAGCACAAAAAGCAAAACGCTTTCCTTAAGATCACACAGCCAGTTAGTGCCAGAAACCAGGACTAGAGTCCTCATCTAGCAATACCCAGATCAGGTTTTTCCCCCAAAGTATCACAATATCTTGCTAGGAAATAGAGTAAACAGGAGTTTAATTTACAGTCCTGGAACGGCAGGACATTCATAATTATTTTTACCTTTTGGTAGCAGTCACTAGTAATTCTCAACTCTAACACTCTCTCTCTCTCTCTCTCACACACACACACACACACACACACATATACCATAATTATCTGTTAGAGCACAACAATCTATACATAATAATAAGCACATAGACTTAAACCAACCCACTGCCATTGAGTTGATTCCAACTCACAGCAACCCTACAGGACAGAGCAGAACTGCCTCAGAGGGTTTCCAAGGCTATAAACCTTTACAGAAACAGATTGCCTCACCTTTCTCCCATGGAGCGGCTGGTAGGGTAGAACAACCAACCTTCTGGTCAGCAGCCGAATGTTTTAACCACGGTGCCACCAGAGCTCCTTATGATTAAAAATAAGTAAAATACTTTTTCAGTCAGATCTTTGGGTAAATCAGAAATAACAGTGGGGATAAAATTTTGGTTTCTGCTTTGGCATAGCGCAAGAATCTATATGGCATAAAGGCAAATTCTAGCATATGAACAGTCACAGAGATCTGGGAATTAACTCAAAAGAAACATTAGGAAATATGTGCATTTGTGGCAAGCAGATTCCTGGGTGGAGAAGGCACCATGGACGCCCATCTGTTGGCCAGTTAAAACGATACAAAGCCCTAGGATCTCTACAACAAGGTACTTTTTTTTTTTTCTTTTGCTTTGTATTTTGAACTCATCTTAAAAGAAAGTGGGAAAAAAAATAACATTTTACATAGTATAATTATTAGCATTTTATAAAACAATAGCATAACTGCCAAAACCAGAAAATTAACACTGGCACAATATTATTAACTATACTATAGACATAATTTGAATCTCACTAGTTTTTCAGCAAATATCGTTTTACTGCTTTTATTTCAAGATTCTCTTCAGGATCTTACACTGCATTTACTTGTTATTTCTTCTTGTCCCTTTTTTCTCAGTTGTCATGTTGATTCCGACTCATGAAGACCCTACATGAGTCAGATTAGCACTGTGTTCCACAGGGTTTCTTTTTTCCATTTTATTTTTATTCTTTTTTGAGATTTTATTATTTTGTTGTTTTTCTCTGACAAGGTTTTTACCAAAAGAAAGTCACTTATCTCCCATTTCTCAATACTCTCTCATAAGCATGGGCTTCCTTTTCTCTGTGATCTCATTCAATCATTTTTTTTTTTAATGTTCCATATCTTTTGTAAATGCTTTATTACCTCCATCCCTGGATTATTCATTTAGTTTTAAAACTGCTGAAGCCATGGGAAAAACACATAAGGTGAGAATGGCTGCCTTTACAGAACTGTTATGAATCAGTCCAAATGTGAAGCCGTTAAATAGCCTGGACTCTCAGGAACATCAGGTGGCAATTCAACACCTACTCTCTACTGTTGCCAGGTACCAGCATCCCTGCTATGAGAGCAGAATCTCTAACAACAACAACAAAATGTGTGAAAGATAAGCAAAGGCTGTATTTGTGTCCTTTATCCAGGAGATGCCGTTATTTATATGTATGTCTTATTCACAGGATATGTATAAAAATAAGAATCACAACTGTGTGCATTTATAAAATATTTGGTGATTTACAGATGTTACATGGAAATAGTTTTTATCTAATTCCTATAGTCCCATCATTCACAAAATGTCCACTTTTTAAGTGAATTATGTAATGTGGCTATTTTCCTCAATGATTAAAATAAATAAAAGATAGATAAAATCCAAGAAAAGGATACATTAGTCAAAATTCAATTGCAAATATTGTTCTTTAGAACTAATCAGATAAACTTTTATTACAAGATGCATTGTAACATTATGCAGAGAAGACACTGTCACTTTAAACATTCATTTGATGAAAAAGTTTATGTCTATACAAAAAGGTTTTATACAAAAAAGAGATGGCATTTCTTTCCAAGCATTATTTCCCAGTACAGTACAATGGGCTGGATCACGGGATTTGGATACAGAGTGCTGGGTTCCAATGTTGGCTTCATACAGTTGTGTAACTGTGGGCATGTTACTTCTCAGTACCTTAGTGTCTTCATAGGTAAAATGTGCCTACTTCACACAGCTGTTGAGTAAATGACTGGCACACAGCATAAGCATTGATGATTGACATTATCTAAGTCAGAGTGTAACTTCTTGCTATTTGTAAATGTGAAGAAAGCTTAAGCAATGAATCATTAGGTGTCTTTCTACAGAACTATTGTTATGTGCCGTCGAGTCGGCCCCGACTCATAGCAACCCCTCCTTGGGTTTCCGAGGCAGTATCACTATGGAAGTAGGATTGCCCAACCTTCCTTCCAGGAGTGGCTGGTGGGTTTGAACCACCAGCCGTCTGGTTAGCAGGCAAGTGTCTTAGCCACTATGCTACCAGAGCTCGTTTCTGCCAGAAGCAGCTTCTTTACGTTTCCTCAAAGTTTTGATATCATTGGATAGAACAGATGGGAAAAAAGTTTGTGTACCATTTCTGGGCAGGAGAGAGAAGTTCACTGTAACTAGTAGAGAAAGCACAAAGGAAGGAGCCCTACAGTGGCCTTTCTTTCTTTCTTTTTATCAAATGCAAGGTCCTGACACCTAATAAATATTTGTTCAATGAACAAATAAAAATATGAATAAGATTCAGTATTGTTTTCAATATGCTTGTAATCCAGTGGAGGTCTATAAGGTTAGGGTAGTGGGATCACTGGAATCCATATAAATATGTGGGTATCTTTATTTTGTTCTGAAATCAGCTGTATGCAGTATTTTTCTTTAGACATGTTGATAAAGGTATCTGTCGACACTGTTGTAGAGATACAAAAATGAATGGCATGCATTTCCAAGGATAATTTTTTTTATTCTCCACCTTACTCTATTGTTTTTTATGCTATCAATGCTTTGAAAATAGGAATCCTTTTAGAGTGGGATTTATGTCACATAGCAGATAGCAGATTGCACATTGTCAAGCTTGCTTATTAAAATTTTACAAGATCTCAGTGGTTTTTTGGACTCAGTCCAAAATTTTCAGGAGGTGTTAAAAAGCAGATTATTTTTAATACTTTTTAAAAGTCAGCCCTCGACCTAAACACACACATAATTTCTACACACATTTCTACATGCATCACTGCATTCAAAGTTGCATCCAGAAATTTTCAGAAGACAGTCAGATAGTGTTGAAAAGTTTAAAAGAAAACACCCAAAAGAGGCAATCAATCCTCACAAGGACCACAAGTTTCTATTTACATAAAGTAGCAAAACAAACTCCTGAAACTTGTGAGCACTTAAAAAATTTCTTGGTTGTGCCAAAGTTGACAAAAACATAAGATGAGGCTCTGTTAAATAAAGGAGGAGTATATTTTATGTTCTCCAAAAGTACTCCACCACCTATGATACATATTAATAATTTTGGTTCAATTTTAGACCAACAACCTTTAAAAAGAAAAGTCAACTTATGGTTCCATCCAGGAATCAGAACTGAAGAAAAAGACAAGACTCAACAGTAAAATGGAAAAGGTGGAAGAAGTTAAATTCTTTAGGAAATCTCAGATGGAGGGAAAAACTTAGAATATACATTATTTAAAAATTTATGTATCTTATTTTATCATACTTTGACCCTTCCTAAAAACTATGCACACAAATAAAAACAAACTTGGATAATTGTATTTAACATTGAAAATGTAAACCTGACTTCTTCTCAAATGAGGCAACTAGGACTATCCCTTGTAAATAGTGCTTTTATAGCTCACCATGGGTTAAATATTAAAATCTGTCCATATAATTCAAGGGGTAAACACTATCACTGTCTAAGGATAATTTCAAGCATACACACTCCTTTCCGAGTCAAAGGCATATGGTCAACACCTCTACAGGAAATCACATGAAGAACTGACACTTATAATACAGACAGAAGTCTGCATTACATCAAGTAAATATATCTCAAAATCAAAAAAGTAGAAACTTAAGAAAGAAAAAGGTAGAAAAATGAAGTAAGAAAATTCACTTCAAAAATCCATGGGAAATGGAGTAGACAATACCTTGAATAGCTCAAACTCCTTCTTTGGCATCAATAGCTAATGACAAATGATGAACATAGAATAAATACATAATATATATGAACATGAGCCCAGCTAAAATTTAAGTACAGCAAACAGAATTTTTATTGCTATCACTTATCAGTAAGTTATCAAGACGTTATATACTATACAGTAATACTTTATTTCAAATGTTTGTTTGAATCTTGGAGTGTGATAAAGCTAAGTCTCTCTGGCTAAGTGCAGAACCTATATTGGGCTGGAATGTCAAGAGGAGCCAGACATATTGAAATGAATGGTCATAGCAGAAGGAGCTTAACCATATTTCTAGGTTTGAACCATCTGTATTTTATTAAGCCTCTAACTAGCATAAAAATTAACCATTCCATTACCTATTCTAGGTAGCTTCTACTCAAATTCATGGCAATTTATGGGGTCAGATGTGATTTTTTGCTCAAGATTCTAAAAATTAATTCTTGCTGATAGCTTGAGAAAAAAAGTCACCCCAAACTCAGAAGCTCCATGGATGGGAGACTCCATCCATTCTGGTCCCTGGATTTTGGATCTGACTCAAGCATTTCTGTTACAGGTCAAAAATCTCAAAGAGATTAACAGCAAGTGAATTTAGATGTTATGGTGAATTATTATTAATTAACCAGGGTTAGCAAAATCTCAAAAATGTGCATAGGCTTCAAGAATTATTTAATGATCAAGATGAGAGATCCTGACCTACCTATTTTATACTTTAAGTATGTTTTAACCTTAAGATCAAGAGAGGGAAAAAAATATTATAATTCAACTGAATAAATACTTATGTATTCGTGTAAAATTAATACACTTTCAATGCTGGTCAGTGACCGAACATGTAAGAGACTTTGAGGGAAGGGCTAGTAAGGATGGAGTATTGAACCCTCCAGCCACTGTCTAAATGCCTATGTCCTCGGTTCCTGTATCAAGAGGAAGACATTAGTGGGTAGGAGAGCTATGGGTAGAAATGAATGTTTCTTTAAACATTAGAAATATTTTAGGTTGGAAAAGATAGTATTTAAAGAAGCACTCACTTACTGCTAAATATTCTGTGCATGGAAAAGTAAATCAGAAAGCCTATGAGTAATTCTTCCCTATGTCTCTCACCATTGCCCCCAATTACCTAAAGTTTTAAAACCAAATAAGTCTTAAAATGAGTAATACTCAAAAGGTTTTTAAATTCTGTTTAAGAGTGATATATTTGAAAATGGTTAAAAATGAAATTTTGCTAAGAAATCATGATTACCTGTATGGTATGGGTGTAAGGTGGGTCAGCACGCCCTAATCCAGATTCTGCAGGTCTTACAATATCCAAAATATTATTTGGCACAAATCCACAATCTCCACTTGCATTTCGAACTTTCCACCATTGCTTCCTATCATCAAGGATCTGTCACCATGAAAGAAAATGTAGATGTCATTTCAGTACCAAAATAAACTATGAAGGAAGTTCAATTTTTATTCCTTGACATCAACTCATAAAATTTTTTCACTTCTAATTAATTTGTGGTAAGTTGACTTAGGATCAATATAATGTGAAATGAATGATTCTTAGGAGTTATAGTAGGAATTACAATTACTAGCACAGAAGAGGTATGATATCACTATGATGAACCTAACCAAGATCCATGGTATCTCCCAAGAATGTACAGCTATTTGCATTACCTGAAGTACTTAGAAATGATTAAGATGACTCTCTTGGAAAGTTCTTTTCCTCCATTTTTGGAATATAAAAGAAAAGTATGAAAATAATTTTTTACAGAAACTATGATGACCATCCTACCTTATATATTTTAAAATATGAACTTTCAGTTATCACTTAAGAAAGAGATCTGGGTGTCATGGAACACTATTTCCAAAATCATTAGCTTACTGGCTGCTGTGAACATTTAAGTAAAGCTACTAGGACAGAAAGAAGGAAATGTTATTCTTTTATCAAAATGTTATAGTGCATCTATAACTGTAGTGATAATTAGCCATGACTCCAAAATAAATAGTCTAAAAGAAAGAAGAGGACACACATGTATAGGGATTTTACTGAACATCAAAGGAAGTAGAGAAATCCAACTGAAACCAAAAAGCAGATAAAGCAGCTACCATTTATGATACAATGTATCCCTGGTAATATAAAAAAGCTCTGAAGAATTTCTTGGCCTCTGAATTTCTTTGAGAAAAGTTTAGATGTAAACCAAACAGGGAAATAATAAATCCATTTTATCAAGAGAATAAAAAACATAAACTTGTATTACCTCTAAAATATCATCTTTTAGAACTGACAGTTCACTGTTGTTCCTTGCCATAAAGTCATACTTAGATTTGGCATATTTCTTGGATTGTGTTTTTAGTGGGTCATAATTTCTATAAAAAGAAACAAAGAAAGAAAAAAATATTATTCCATTAGGTGCTCCTAAAGGCTAAAAACAGAAGTAAAACACTAAGGAACGCCAATTTCCATGAGAAAACATCTGAAAAATTATTTAGATAGTAGCTTAATTTCATTATATTTTAAAGAACATGAGAACTAACAGGAACTTTCAAGTTTTTAGTACTGAAATGAACAAACCATGACTAGGGCAAAAATAAATGATGCAAGATCACAAGGCTAGCTGGCACCGAGCCCAATCCAGAATCCAAATTTACGAACCTTTTGTTTATTAAATACACATAATAGATACTGCTTTGTTAATTGGCACATCTATTGGGAAAGAATTAGGATAAAGATAATAAGTGCTCTTTAGCATTTTCCATAAAATTAGAGACTGATTTCCAGAGTGCCCTAGTGGCATGGTGGTTAAGTGCTTGGCTACTAACCAAAAGATCCCCGGTGTGAAAGATGTGATAGTCTGCTTCTATAAAGATTACAGCTTTGGAACTCCTACTGGGCAGTTCTAATCTGTCTACATGGTTGCTATATAGCGAGTCAGAATTGACACCACAACATTGTTTCTTTTAAAAAAATTTACATTATACACTGATCTCACTAAGTCAAGCAATGTCTCCAATCCTCTAATCAAACACATATATGTGTGTGTGTGTGTGTGTGTGTGTGTGTGTGTGTGTGTGTGTGTGTATATATATATAAATGGGAGCTCTGGGAGCTCTGGTAGCATAGTGCCTAAGGCATCTGACTGCTAACCAGATGGTTCAAACCCACTAGCCACTCCTTGGAAGGAAGGTTGGGTAATCTACTTCCGTAGTGATACCACCTCGGAAACCCAAGGAGGGGTTGCTGTGAGTTGATTCTGACTCAACGGCAGTGAATTTGGTTTTTTGGTCTATATCCTCGGAAGGAAGGTTGGGCAATCCTACTTCCGTAGTGATACTGCCTCGGAAACCCAAGGAGGGGTCGCTATGAGTCGGGGCCGACTCGACGGCACGTAACAACATAACAACAACAATATAAAATATTATGACTAGGTATCAATTTTCAGGAAAACTGTATCCAGTTATACAGATTGGAAGGGATATATAGATTAAGTACTAGCACATACCATATACCACATAGTATACGGTATTTTATTCTTTATTAAGATCAATAACAACTTCCAAATAAATAATGTAATTTAGTACAAACTTATTTTAATTTTAAAAACAGGTAAGGACTCTATATTTTAAAAAGTTTTCTTAAAAACCAAGTACCTCATTTAATCATCAAATTAAAAATTAAAAACAACCTATCACCAGTGAGTCGATTCTGACTCAAAGCAACCCCGTGTGTTATAGAATAGAACTGCTCTATAGGGTTTTCTTGACTGCAATATTTACAGAAGCAGATTGCCAGACCTTTCTGCTGTTGGGCTTGAACCACCAAACCTTAGGTTAAGAGTTGAGCACAAATTGTTTGTGCCACCCAGGAATCTAATCATTAATAGTCATTGATATATTTAACATAATTAAAAAGTTATTTTATATATAACACACACACCTTGCTACATTAACATATTTTTTTCTTCATACACATCAATAATAAAATAATATTTTTAACTGTTTTTTATTACTTTACTCTCGTATCTCCTTCATGTGCATTCCCCATTTCCTCACACATTTCTGTAAGATAAAAGGGAGGAAGGCTAAACATCCTTCTTCTCTCAAGTGGCCATTCCCTTTGCTATTAATCAAAGTTCTCTAGAATGTTGAATCACACCAGAGCCTACAGGACAGATGTGGACAAAATATATCCATCATCATATGTCATTTGCTATCTCTTAGATAGTAACTTTATAGGAGAAGGAGAACAGGGACAAAGAAAAAACAATGACCTATAATTTGTGCTACCAACTGTCTACTTTAATTATATTAAAAAATGAGAATGGTGGAAAAAGGCAAAATTATGTCCAAATAATTATTACGTTCTATTAATAATGATAATCTTAAAACTATATTCCATCAATTTGTTACCTCTATTCCTATTGAAAAAGGTCCCATTTTTATCCGGTTTATATATTAGCACTATATTAAGATTTCATTTGGGGGATAAAAGAAATCTGATCATGTTCAAAGTTAGAAAAACAATTCTGTTTTCCATCTTTCTTCCTTTATGTTCCTCTCTCCTCATGTTCTGGAGAACAAAGAAAAGACTAAGTCTTTTCTAGGCATCTAACTCAGTTGGTTGGGAAATAAATCTGCTGCAGTATTCCTTGAGGCCTCTACTATCGTGTATGTGTCAGAAGAGATTATACAGTATGCGCATGTAAAGTACTTTAGAATTTACAAATCTTATGGTTTGTAGTTTCTTGCCCTCTGCAGATTAAGCCTGGATATGACAGGGACTATAGTTAGCAATCTGAAAATCATAATTTGAAACTTTCCAAAAGTATCAAAGTTTCTTAAGCTATCTAGAAAGCATCCAAACGTAGTCTGACTTGGAATAACAGATAATCACTTGATACAGTCAACAGGAAAAAAACATGGAGATGTGCAGAGAGCAGAGATGATCTGCTCTGAAACTGGAGGGAGATGACCTGAGAACTTCTCTAAAATACTAATTACTTCATAATATCAGTAATTTATAATCCCTCAAATATGAGGACTCTAGGTCCAATAAATGGTCTATCTAACAACATGGTAATTTCCCTGAACAGTGAATGTATTTCATACAGTACCCTCTGAATTCCTGGTATGTAACAGAGTTTCAAGTTAATAATTATTGTAATAAAAACAAATTTCACAGACATGTTACCAAAGAGGATGTTCAAGTGACCAAAAAGCATATGAAAAGATGCTTAAAATCATTAGCCACTAGAAAGACACAAATCAAACCCACATGAGATACCATCTCACCCCTGCAAAAATGGCATTGATCAAAGAAAAAGAAACAGCAAATGTTGGCAAGGTTGTAGGGAGATTGGAACCCTGTTCCATTGCTGGTGGGATTATAAACTGGTACAACCACTATGGAAAATAGTATGGAGCTTTCTCAAAGAGCTAGAAATAGAATTACCCTGTTGTTGTTGTTGGGTGCCATCAAGTTGGATCCAACTCTAGCAACCCTATGTACAACAGAACAGAAAACTGCCTGGTCCTGTGCCAGCCTCACAATCCTTGCCATACCTATACCCATCTTTGCAGCCACTGTATTAATCCATCTCGTTGAGGGCCTTCCCCTTTTTCATTGACCCTCCTCCACTCTATCAAGCATGAAATCCTCCTCCAGGGAAAGGTCCCATCTGACAACATGACCAAAGTAGGTGAGATGAAGTCTGGCCATTCTCACTTCCAAGGAGCATTCTAGCTGCACTTCTTCCAGGACAGATCGGTTATTCTTCTGGCAATCCATGGTACTTTCAGTATTCTTTACCAACATCACAACTCAAAAGCATCAATTCTTCTTCTGTCTTCTTTATTCATTGCCCAGCTTTCACATGAACATGAGGCTACTGAAAACACCATGGCTTGGGTTAGGCACACCTTACTCTTCAAAGAGACATCTTTGCTCTTCAGCACTTTTTAAAAAGGTCTCTTCTAGCAGATCTGCCAGTATAATATGTCATTTGATGTCTTAACTGCTGTTTCCATAGGTAATGATTGCAAAACCAAGTAGTATGAAATCTTTGACCTCTTCAATCTTTTATCCATTTACCGTGATGCTGCTTATTGGTCCAGTTGTGAGGATTTTTGTTTTCATTTATGTTGAGGTGTATTCGATACAGAAGACTGCAGTCTATAATTTTCATGAGTAAGTGCTTCAAGTCATCCTCACTTTCAGCAAGCAAAGTTGTGACATCAGCATATCATAGGTTGTTAACGAGTCTTCCTCCATTCCTGATGCCATATTCTTCTTCATATGCTCCAGCTTCTTGGATTATTCACTCAGCATACAAGTTGAATAAGTATGGTGAAAGGATACAACCCTGACACACTACCTTCTCGATTTTTAAACCATGCAGTAGTGCCTTGTTCTGTTTGAATGACAGCCTCTTGGTCTATGTACAGGTTCCTCATGAGCACAATGAAATGTTCTGGAATTTCCATACTTCTCAATGTTATCCATAATTTGTTATGATCTTTTGCATAGTCAATAATACATAGGTAAACATCTTTCTGGTATTCTTTGCTTTCAACCAAGATCCATCTGACATCAGCAATGATATATCCCTTGTTCCATGTCCTCTTCTGAATCCTGCTTGCATTTCTGGAAGTTTTCTGTCAATATACTGCTACCACCATTTTTTAATTATCTTCAGTAAGATTTTACTTGTGTGTGATATCAATGATATTGTTCGATAATTTCCACATTCTGTGGGATCAGCTTTCTTTGGAATGGGTACAAATATGGATCTTTTCCAGTCAGTTGGCCAGGCAGTTGTCTTCCAAATTTCTTGGCAGAGCTTGCCTCCAGTGGGGCATCTGTTTGATGAAACATCTCAATGAGTATTGTGTCAATTCCTTGAGCCTTGTTTTTAATCACTTCCTTCAGTGAAGCTTCAACTTCTTCCTTCAATACCATCGGTCCTTGATTATATGCCACCTCCTGAAATGGATGAACATCAACCAATTCTCTTTGGTATAGTGACTCTGTGTATTCCTTCCATCTTCTTTTAATGTTTCCTGCATCATTCAATATTTTGCCCATAGAATCTTTCAATATTGCAATTTGAGGCTTGAACTTTTCTTCAGTTCTTTCAGCTTGAGAAATGCCAAGTGTATTCTTACCTTTTGGTTTTCTAACTCCATGCCTTTGCACATTTCATTACAATAATTGACTTTGTCTTACTGAGCTGCTCTTTGAAATCTTCTGTTCAGCTCTTTCATCTTGTCATTTCTTCCATTTGTTTCAGCTACTCTCCATTCAGTAGCAAGTTTCAGAGTCTCTTCTGACATCCATTTTGGTCTTTTCTTCCTTCCCTGTCTTCTTAATGATCTTTTGCTATTACCATGGATGATGTTCTTGATGTCATTCCACAGTTCCTCTAGTTTTCAGTCACTGGTGTTCAGTGCACCAAATCTATTCTTTAGATGGTCTCTAAATACAGGAAGGATATAATTAAGGTCATATTTTGGCTCTTGTTGAATTGTTTCATCTTTGTTTCCAACTTCTGCATTCCAGTCACCAGTAATAATCAACACATCTTGATTGCATGTTTGGTCAACTTCAGACTGCAGAAGTTGGTAAAAATTTTCAATTTTCTCGCCTTTCGCTTTAGTGGTTGGTGCGTAAATTTGAATAACAGTAGTATTAACTGGTCCTTCTTGTAGGTATACAGATATTATCCTATCACTGACAGTATTGTACTTCAGGATAGATCTTGAAATATCATTTGTGACAATGAATGCCACACCATTCCTCTTCAATTTGTCATTCCCAGCATTATCTGATTCAAAATGGCCATTTTATCTGATTAATGCCTAGGATACTGATCTTTATGCATTCTATTTCATTTTTTTTGACACTTTCCAACTTTCCTAGATTCATACTTCATACATTCCATGTTCCAGTTATTAATGGATGTTTGCAGCTGTTTCTTCCCATTTTGAGTCATGCCACATGAGCAATTGGAGGTCCCAAAAGCTTTACTCCATCTACATCATTAAGCTCAACTCTACTCTGAAGAGGCAGCTCTTCTCCAGTCATATTTTGAGTGCCTTCCATCCTGAAGGGTTCATTGAAGGGCTCATCTTCCAGCACTGTATCAGACAGTGTTTCAGGGCTATTCATAAAGTTTTCCTGTAATATATCAGTGTTTCACTGCTTTTTCATAAAGTTTTCACTGGACAATTCTTTGAGAAGTGGGTGGCCCCTTCCTTCTTCCAAGTCTGTTTTAGTCCAGAAGCTCCGCTGAAACCTGTCCACCATGGGTGACCCTGCTGTTATTTGAAATATGGGTGGCAAAGCCTCGAGACTCACAGCAACACACAAGTCACCACAGTACAACAAACTGACAGGCAAGTGGTGGAGAATTACCCTATGATCACCAATCCCATTCCTAAGCATATACACTAGAGCTCTAATAAAGGTGATGTAACTAGACATATGTACATCTATGTTCATTGCAGCATTACTCACAATAACAAAAAGATGGAAACAACCTAAGTGACCATCACTATATGAATGTATAAGCAAAATGTGGTACACAAACATGGAATATTATGAAGCCATAAGCAATAACTGAGAGTTCTCAAAGTATATTATAATATGCATGAATCTGGAGGATAAGTCAATCACAAAAAGACAAACATTGTATGATGCCACTAGCATAAAAAGATAAGAATAGGTATACATATAGAAAGCAACTTTCTTTCATGGTTACTAAGGATGGGATGAAGAAGGCTGTCTGTCACTTTCCTTCACTTTACTGTCATTTTCTAGACAGCAGATACTTGTTAGTTTTGGTGATGGTGAAAGCAATACTGAATAAGGGTCAAGACAGCATGATTTGACTAAGGTAAATATGACATTAAGAAGTACATAAGATTTGTATGCTACAATGCATACAAAGAGGCCTGGTAGAGAAGTGTTTGAGTGCTTGGCTCCTAACTGAAAGGTCAGCAGCTTGAATCCACTGGCTGCTCCATAGGAGAAAGATATGGTAGTCTGTTCTGTAAAGATTTATAGCCTTGCAAACCCTATGAGACAGTTCTACTCTGTACTACAGGGTAATTAGGAGTTGGAATTGACTCAATGGCAGTGGGTTTTGTGTGTGCGATTTGGTAATAATATATACAATTTTGCAAAAATAGTAATAACAGCTAAAAAATATGTGTGGTTACATAGATATATATTCATATATATGTATAGGACATGAATATACATATGTGCATGCATGTATAGGTGTATCTGTAGACATATGCATACACATTTATGTGTGCTGTATTATATTCATATATAAAATAAAGTTCAAAGGGACACACTTACACTTCCTAGCCATAAGCAAATACCTTGTGGGGCTGGTTTACTAAGTTTGAGAGCTAAGGACCATAGTTGCATAGAGCAACATAGTCAATTGGCACAATATAGTTCATAAAGATAATGTTCTACATTGTATTTTGGTGAGCAGCATCTGGAGTCTTAAAAGCTTGTGAGCAAGCATGTAAGATACAACTATTGGTTTCTACTTCTCCAGAGAAAAATAAAGAAGGAAACCAAATACTCAGAAGAAACTTATCTACAGGCCTGATACTCTACATGAACAATGGCCTCACCTACCTTGATAACAGAAGAAATAGATGCTGCCCAGTTACCACTACCAATCACTCCAACCAGAGACACAACAGATGGTCCCAGATAAAATGGAAGAAAATGTAAAACATATATCAAATTTCTAAATAACAACAAAAAAGGCCAGACTTATTAAACACTAGAGAATAGAGGAACCCCAAGACTATTACTCTGGGTATTCCTTAAATTTGGAACTCAAACTATCCCCAGAGGTCATCTTTCAGCCAAATGACAGAAGATTCATAAAATAGCATCACCCATGAGTACCATGGTCCTGTATCTAAATGAAACCAAATGTTAAACATCTACCCTAGATCAAAGATGAGAAAGAAGCTAAGGGGGGACAACGAAGCTAGATTAATGCAAACAGAATAACCAGAATGGAAATTTTGAGAATGCTGAAACACTGTGAAAAATGTAACCGAATGATACATACAGAAATTACTATATGAGAAGCTTAGGATCTCTGATAGCATAGTGCCTAAGGCACTTGACTGCTAACGAGAAGGATGGTGGTTCAAACTCACCAGCCACTCCTCGGAAGGAAGGTTGGGCAATCTACTTCCGTAATGACAGTGCCTCGGAAACCCGAGGAGGGGTGCTATGAGTCGGGTCCGACTTGACGGCAAATAACAACAACATATGAGAAGCTGATTTTCTATGTAAACTTTCACCAAAAATATTTTTTAAAATATTGCAAACCTCTGTGTATTTTTAATCAGACCAGACTTTCAAATAGTCTGTGCAATATGATAAATTTTCTTAGCAACATACAACATCAAAGATCCAGGTGTCTATCAGATATTGAGTGTGATGGTTGGAGCTGTGTGTCAACTTGGCTGGACCACAATTCTGTGTGGTTTAAGCTGTTGTGATGTGGTTATTCCCATGATGGGATCAGATGTATATGTTTTGAGCAGCCAATCCATTGAAAGGGAGTTTCCCTAGGGGTGTGGCCTACTTCCAGTACATTTATGGACATCCTGAGGAAAGAGACACTCTTCTTCTGTGGATCGGGATTCTGTTGTGCTGCTTACAACTGTCTGTGAGTGAACAATACACCATTTGGCCTGGAGATCTTGGATTCATCATTTGTTGGAGTCAACAGCCAACTGCCTGCCAACCTTGAGCTCCTCAGCCCCTGCAGCTGCATGAGTTGGGAAAAGCCTCCAGCTTGACGTTTGATCCAAGAACTTTGGACTTGCCAGCTTCTATAAGTGTGAGAGCCATTTTTCCTATGATAAATTTCTCTTTCTCTCTATATATAAGCTTTACTGGTTTTGTTACTCTAGAGAACCCAGTCTAACACACCTACCTCTTATTAGGCTTAGCTAAGGGATGGGATCCATAAAGACAATCAAGATATGCAATGTACCACCTATGCAACATATTTTTTTAAAAATATTTCTCTAGAGAAACTGTGACTACCTGAGTCTCCAGTTGGTATGAACTTAAAGTTAAGTCCTCAACTACTAGCTGAAAAGCTGATGGTTCAAAACCAGCCAGAGGCAACTCAGAAGATAAACCTGGTGATGTGCTTCCATAAAGGTCATGGCCCTGAAAACCATATGAAGCTGTTCTATCCTGCACACATGGGTCACCATGAATTAGGTCAACTCCACAGCAACTAACAACAACAACAAAGGCAGATACTTGAATATCTGTTCATGGAATTTTCTTTACTAAATTACATTTTAACTTCCTATTTATCAAAAAGGAGCTCTGGTAGCACAGTGCCTAAGTCATGTGACAGCTAACCAGAAGACTGATGGTTCAAACCCACCAGCCAGCCACTCTACAGTAGCAAGACTGGGCAACCTACTTCCATAAAGATTTACCACCTTGGAAATGTTATGGGGGTCGCTATGAGGCAGAATTGACTCAATGGCAGTGGGTTTTTATCAAAGGTTGCCGTATTTTTTCAAAATAACAAGTGTCTTTTACATTTGTGTTTGCCAACTGCTCCCTCCTCTGGGAGGTATTTTCATAAGCATGACTACGTCATTTTTTTTTTTTTTTAACATGTTGCTGGAAAAACATTAGCATAGCATATTTATAAAATTATCTCCCAATAAGGAGTGGTCAGTAAACAAATATAAGAGGTTCATGTTATTTGTGAAAAATACAGTACTAAATAAAAGAAATCTTATTAAATTTACCACAACATTCACTGAATATGTAAAAAAAATACTATTAATAAGTAATGTCCCTTACACCACTTATCACATCCTATATAAAGTTCCATAAGACAAATATTTTTGAAAATTTAGTAGTAGAGAAAGCATTGTATAGCCTAAGCAATGCATATATGTAGTGTGTGTGTATGTATGTGTGTGGTATGTATGTACATGTATGTGTATATATATATATATATATATGCATACATGTACATAAATACATAAACCTTCCCTTTTCTAATATCAAATGATCATGTTTCTCTTTTTGTGATAACCAGGAACCTCAGATACAAACCTGAAAATTCAATCACTGTGTTAACCCTTACACTTCATATATTTTAATTCTTATTCTTATGTTTAATTTTGCATTTTATTTCATTATTTAGTTTTTAATTTTAACACCTAATACCTAGTATTTAATGCATAGAATTAAAATGATTTTCATATTTAACACCTAATACCCAATACCACCTCAGAAACTCAAGGAGGGGTCGCTATGAGTCGTAATCAACTCGACAACAGTGCGTTTGATTTTTGTTTGAGCTGCCTGAATCCATTTTAGAACAACCTGGGGTACAAAGAGATAACTACCAAAGGTACCAAAAACCCAGCTGTTGCCTACTCAATTGCTACCCATGTGACCCCATGTGTGTCAGAGTAGAACTGTGTTCCAGAGGATTTTCAATGGTTGAGTTTTGGGAAGTAGATCAACAAAATGTACCTGAAGGTAGACTTGAACCTCCAATCTTTTGGTTAGTAGCCAAGGTCAATAACCAATGGCACCACCCAGGGACTGCACTACCCTAATATTTCATTAAGATTATAAAGACTTTAAAAGACTTTGTGGTAAGCTGTCCAAAACAAGTGACAGAAAGTTATTCCATAGATAATATTATACCTAATAGATTTGCGGGTTAAGAAGACAGAGGCAGTGACTCTGAAATGTTGGATATGGTATCATGCATGTAATTCAGTCATTTAGTCTATTAATAACATAAGTCTACAAACACTGACTGAGTGCCTAGATTGTGCTAGGTGTGATCTCAAAATGGAACATAAAAAAAGTTTTCTATATCAATCAATATGTATTAACTCTGAACACACATGAAAAATGTACTCAAACAGATTTCCAGCTACTTAGCTGCTGAGACTCAGTCTGATTTACTAGAGTAGTTGGAAAAAAAAAAGTAAGAATTACTAATCTGAAATAATTTATATTGTTGTTGTTGTTATGTGCCATCAAGTCAGATCCAACTCATAGCGATCCCTCCTTGGGTTTCCAAGATGGTATCACTACAGAAGCAGATTGTCCAAACTTCCTTCTGAGAACTGGCTGGTGGGCTTGAACCACCAACCTTCTGGTTAGCAGTCAAGTAAGTGCCTTAGGCACTACACCACCAGAGCTTCCGAAATAATTTATAATATACTCATATCTAAGGGAAAAGGAAAGAAAAAATAAAATATTGTGACAAGTAATGAGTTAGTCATGAAGAACTTCAATGAAATCATTTTTAAATGATTTAAACTGTTTTTCATATGTTGGCATTTTAAAAATATATTACTTCCTGCTGAATTTTCTTTGTACTCAATTGAATATATTACTGTTACCATTAAAATAAACCAAAAAACCAAACTCACTGCTGTTGAGTCGTTTGCAACTCCTAGCAACCCTTCCTTGGGTTTCCAAGGTGGTATCTCTAAGGAAGTAGATTGCCCAACCTTCTTTCTGAGGAGTGGCGGTTGGGTTTGAACCACCAGCCTTCTAGTTAGCAGTCAAATGCCTTAGGCACTATGCCACCAGAGCTCCCAACAATTAAAATAATACCTGCATAATTCCTGCAAGTATTATTTAATTATTACCTTTCTCACCACTCTTGAGAGAAAAAAAAAATTAAAACCTACTTCTTTAGATTCCATTAAGCAAAGAATAGACTGAAAAGATATAAAAGGCATTCAATACTTATGGTAAAGGAGGCTCTGAAGTAGGAAAGTGGCAAGTTCCATACCCCATTTCATCTGAATGATTATCCTTCTATATACTTGTTACCAATATCTCACTTTCTTTTTAATTTTCTTTTTTCGCATATGACTTGGTCTCTACATAAACTTTGTTGTGGCTGGGAAAAAAGACTGAAAATGTGAACCAATTCTAACTGTTTTCCTTCTTCCCCAATCCGATTTTCTGTCTCTGTCTCTGTTGAATTTAAGAGTGAAAATATGTGAAGGTAAGTGAAATATAAAACTAGAATGTAAAACTAAAATACAGTAAGATGAAATAGCAGTAATGCAAATAAGGAAATAACTTAGTCAAAATATTTAGTTTATATTTAGTTTAAACTTTTCAATGTAAATAAAAGTCTGTTTTTATTGGGGAAAGAGAAAAATGGAAATTGTTTTTGTTAATAGTTAGAGAACTGGAAAGATCTTTAGACAGCATCTGGTACAAACTAATGGAGAGTTTCAAAACCATTCTTCTTTCTCCTTAATTCAGATTTTGTCAGAAGTACCTTTTTAAAAAGAAAAAACATCATCCAGAGGCTTTTGCACTAACAATTATAGACTGGAGGTCAAGACATTTTTTTTCATCATGATTAGTTATATAAAGAAATGGCTACGACTTCATTAAATAATTAACAGACAGAAAGTTCAAAGAAGTAGTGGACAATGCAGACACGTCACTTCTGTTAGCACTAAAGCAGAGATAACTACCCACAGTTCTCCAAATGGCCCATTAAGCATTACCTATCTACATGGCGATTAGGAGTTGGCTTAATAGCAACAGAAGCTTCGCCTTGGTCCAAATGGGGCCCTCTTGTGTAAATGTTGTTATTGACTGCGTATCCATCAGTTGGAGAATACTCTGACACACTGGACTGCTGAAAAACAGAGGGGTAGAGATTGAAGAATCACCACATGCTATTTGAGCACTGAAGTCAGCCAACAAAAAAAACCCTCCACTACACCGTGATTACAATTTTCATTTTCAAGTGATTTATTGTTACGCTCATAAATTATGAAGCGGAACTGATATATTTTTCCAAAGACCTCTTTATATTAAATAAAAGTCTTTAGTGTAAAGACTGTATCTTCATTCTGGAAATGACAAGGTATAAACAATAAATTTCATCATGAGGAATTTCAATAATAGGTAATTTTGGTATTAGGCAGTCTTGAACAGCTTGTATAAATAAAATTTGGGGAAAAAAGCCTTTAACCTTTGCTCTCTATGTTTAAGAAACAGATTTTCTTAAACCACTCTAGCAAATATTGTCATATGAAAATCATTTTAGTTCTATGCATTAAAATTGCAACATCCTCTGATTTTTCTCATTTTACGTATACAGAACACTGTTCTTAATTTTTTTAACAGTAGCATTATTATATACTATCAGATTTATTTTTAAGGGAAACACAAAAAGGTACAACTACATTTGATCATTTTGATCATCCAAAATAAGAGAACACTGAGTTCTTTTTTTTTTTTTTGCAATAAACACAATTTAGATATGAGCTGATAGGGTGCTACCAACAGGTATAGCTGAAATCTAGGGGTCTCTGAGAACCATAGTTTTAAAACTACTGAGATACATGCTCAGTTTGGAGCAGAAAAAATGGCTTAAACACTTTATACTGTTTTCATAAGTAAAATGAAGCATGGGAGATGTGTAATAGACACTGAGGCAGTGGAAGCCCTTGGGTATTTCAATTGGGAGAAAATATTTGAAATTAAGATTGTTTTAGGAACGTTTTAGACACTAGACTATCCAGTAACACAGCTGACAGGAGTAGGGATGACTTTATCCATAGACAGAATAGGTGGGATGTTCCCACTGGACCAGTCAGTGTTGATGCCAAAATACCTACACTGTATTACTCTTCTGGAATATACATTAAGATACTATACTTACACAAATATAAATAAACCATTTTCATTCATTTAAATATTTCAGCTCAATTAATTAGTTTATTATTTCCCTAAGAGTGTTGGGGAGCTCTGGTAGCATAGTGGCTAAGACACTTGCCTGCTAACCAGACGGCTGGCGGTTCAAACCCACCAGCCACTCCTCGGAAGGAAGGTTGGGCAATCCTACTTCCGTAGTGATACTGCCTCGGAAACCCAAGGAGGGGTCGCTATGAGTCGGGGCCGACTCGACGGCACATAACAACAACAACAAAAAGAGTGTTGAAACAATACATGATTAGTAATTTTTTTTTATTAAAGACTGCTGTAACGGGAGGAGTGTAAGAAACTGTTAGGATTACTCACACCTTTTGTCTAGCTCTGGACAAAACAGAGTAAAATCACCAGATTTTCAGAGTGACTGGGGAAAGAAGGTTGGGCAATCTATTTCTGTGGTGATATTGCCTTGGAAACCCAAGGAGGGGTCACTATGAGTTGGATCTGACTCGATGGCAGTGAGTTTGTTTTTTTTGGGGGGGAGATACTAGAAGGGAGGAGCGAAATGATGACAAATGACTAACTGTGATGACTCCATGATCTCATTTAAGGTTGCTCCTGGTCCAGGGGAAGTATAGAAGCAGAGTCCTGCCACCCATATTTGTCATTCCTTACCACCTATATGCCTCTCAATTCTAAACAAAATCACCAGATCCTGAATAGCACAAGTCTGGTCATAAATATATTTATTACATCAGTAATAAATCATAATAAAACTTCTCCTAAGGGATGACTGCATTTTTCATACATTTTAAATCATCATTACTTGGCCTCTTTTCCAACAAAACTTCAAGGCATGAAATCCTCTAGAACTGCTAGCAGGCATTTTTCATTTCATTTTTTAAAAAACCTCTGAAAAAATACTTAAATCATAAAATGGACTATAGTTTACAAGAGGAAAACGTTAATTCACTGCAATAATTTCTTTTTTAAAATTACTTATTCAGTGAGAGTAGGCCAATTTCTACACTGGAAACCCAGAATACATTCTTCTCTTTAAATATATGAACTGGAAAAAATCTACAAAAGTGAATTTTTGAGGCACACATTATAAAAAAGGGTCTATTTTCTTATTTAAGACATGAAAACTGTGAGCTGCAAATGTTTATGATTTGAAAATTGTCAGCTAAAACTATAGTAACAGTAAGTGTATCATAATCCCATGTCTGATTATATTTTTTCCTCTAGAAAGGAAAACTCTAGTGTTAATGACTGAACTATGAAATACATAGTTCAGGGAAAATGTCTGTAGTCAATGCCTAGAGCTGTGAGGTCATCTTAAACTCTCATTTAGAGGGAAGGGCAAGTATGGCATCCACTTCTTCCTGACATGCAGTCATATGAGAGAACAACTACATTAGAAAACATGTTTTTTTCCAAAGCAGTATGTTTTATTTTTAAAGTTGTAAGAATTTAACCAATCTTCTCTAATATTGTGTTATTGTACAGAGAATATAGGTAGCCCCCAGAGTACAAAGAAGTTCCATTCCTAAGTCTGTCTTCAAGTTAAATTTGTATGTAAAGTAAGTTACGGTTCGTATCTATCATTAGTCAAGTGTTTGTCTTAGTATATAGTGCACTGTTCTATGCATAAAAAACATCAAAAGAACACTTCCAGATACATTAAAATGTCTTTAACAAAATAATAATGCTTTGATATGTGTCACAAAGTAGGTCCTGTTTGTTATTACAAGCCACTGTACGTACGCTGAATTTTTAATATAATAGGCTTTACATGGGTTAGTTCGTAACTATAGGTAGTTGTACAAAAGTCTGATGTTTATAAACCAGAGATGGCCTATAGTTCCCCAAAGGAATGATTTTAAGAAATTTAATTTGGATAAATGTTTCTACTTAAAAGTAAGGCCACAGGATTTAATATACTATGGTTTTCTAATTCACTCCTTCACATGATGTTTGCCACATTATAAAAGCCCATGGTAGTGTAAGAAAATTGCTCTAAATAATTAAATAAACAAGTGAACAAGATTTCAAGGAAGACCTAGTCAGCATTTACTTTTTCTTCTTCAAACTAGACTTCATTTACCTATTTCTTCAAGTTCTCATCATGCTATCTGGGTTTGGTTCTGCTTTAATCAACATTCAATTCGTTTTTCTGATAGAAGGTGAAAACTCACAGAAAAAGAAAAAAATCACTTTTTAAGGAATGTGAAGAGATTACATATCAAATTATATTCCCACAATTTGCTCCCCAAATAGATTATATTCTAAAGCTTAATAACTACTTAAAAGACATGATTTATTTTATGATCACCTCAAGATGTGATAATGTTACAAATGATCATTTGAGCCTGGGGACTTAATTCCAGCAGACTATGGCCTTCTATCCAGGCTGACAGGACTCCAGAGGTTTAGGATGAGGCAATAAGAAAGGAAATGCAGAGTTGAGGAAAGAGCTATTTAGGGCAGATGTAGAGTAGCTAGGGCCAGGGAACTGACAGGGTCTGAACATGGGAGAGGAAATTAGAAAGATAAAAGGCCAATAGGGCAATTCCTTGACAAGGAGAGAAAGTGCACAATTGAAAAAGACTTAGATCACCAGGGTGAGGGCTCACAGGCTGTAAGAGGATGATATGGGTGAGGGCAGGATTTATAGGAAAAGAGAACTGTCAGAAAATGACAAAGCAGTAAAAGAGAGGTAACTTAGGGTAACAGGAAAGGGGAACATTCAGTAGTGATTCTAGAACAATCTTCAGATTGGTAAAATGGGAACATATGATGAGAATTACTGGAGAATACATAGGTTTTCCACCACCTACAGAATGTGACATTAAAAATCTCACCTCTAAGACTATGGTCCCTAGCTACACTCCAGGTCTGGAACTGAACCCATTCCTCTGGCTTCCAGCCAAACAAAAGACAGGCATATGAGCTGAACACTTTACATTAGGTAGATACACTCCTTGGAGAGATCAATTATGGGAAATCAGAAGGGATATGCACAGGGAAACAGCTTGGGGGTCAAGGGTGCATGGGAGAGAAGGGCACAGGGAAGACAACTATGGGGAGAAGTGGGAGGAGAGCTGCTGCATTGTGGGAAATTGCAGTCAATGTCATGAGACAAAGTGTATGTGAGCTGCTGTATGGAAAATGAATTTGATCTGTAAACTTTCATCCAAATCACAATTAAAAAAAAAATCTCACCTCTGCAGATAATCTTTTTATTTCTTGTTTGCGCTGATGTTCTGCTGCATTTGCCACAGACTCAGCCAGTTGATAAAGATCTTGTTCCTTCGGTGCCCCCATGAAGTTCAGCATCGGTGGCTCCCAGCCACTGCGGAACCGTGGAACATATGGTGGAACAAACTGTTCTTTTGGCCACTCTGCTCTGAATGGGGACATTAAAAGATATAAATAATAGAATTAAGAAATGTATCCATGCTCACTTACCACTATCTTCAGAAAGGCTAGCCACAAAATAAATAAATAGCCAAAAATGACACATATGTTATCTGTCTTCCACTCACCCAAAAAGAGAACATAAACATATTTACAGGCATTCCCTGGGTTACAAACTAGATCCATTCCTAAATGTGTCTTTAAGCTGAATTTGTAGGTCGAGCAGAACAGGTACATACAAGCCTTAGTGCAAGAAAAGACTAGAAGACTTCTCCATGATTTAAAAGCTGCACATGCAGCAAGTGAAGGTGATTGTGATGAATTTGTTGGGAGTAGGAGGTGGCTGAATTGTTTCAGTGTGGACAAATCTACATAATACTAAAGCACAAGTACAATTTGTCTGTAACTCAGATGTTCATAAGCTGAGGACTTACTGTATACTAGTACTGGTACCAATAAAGTGAAGCCCAAAGGGAAGACTGAATTCTGCTGCATTAACTTTGTCACATGACAAAGAGGTGAGGGAAAGGCGACTTAGGGCAACAGGAGAAGGAAATAGTCAGTGATTCTATACAGATCTTCACATCAATATTGCCTCAATTCTCCATTAAACTCAATTTTGCAACTTTAACATTGTTATTTGCCGTGCAGTTGGCCCCGACTCATAGCAACCCCTCCTTGGGTCTCTGAGGCAGTATCACTACGGAAGTAGGATTGCCCAACCTTCCTTCTGAGGAGGGGCTGGTGGGTTTGAACCGCCAGCCTTCTGGTTAGCAGTCAAGTACCTTAGGCACTATGCTATAGATTATTTAAAGTTTGAATAGGAAGTGACTGTGTAGCTTGTGGTATGGTAAGTATTTAGAACATTTAAACTTCTCTAGTATTTAAAATAATCTCATATGGTAATCTTTCCTTTCACTCCTCTCCCCTCATTATGAAAGCTTTCATTATTAGAAATATCTTTCCATTGAGGGAATTGCAGCTAACGTTATGAAGCAAGGTGAGATCAACTTGTTGAATGAAAAACTGGTTTGCTGTGTAAACTTCCAGCCAAACCACAATAAAAGAAAGAAAGCACACAGAGTTGAACAACAACAACAACAAAAAGAGAAACAGCCCATATATTCTTAGGGTTTGTGTTTTTTTAATTAAGAAGTTCTCTAAAATGAACAGATGACCTATGTTATAAATTAAATGTATCAGCTGAGTTTTAATCAGTAAAGTCAGGTTATCACTCATCTGTAATTATTTTGCATTCAGTATTTAATGATTCTGAGTGACACTTATTTCTACCAGCTTCTAAACACATAAATCACACAAATAATAAATAGGACATTTAGGATTTAATTCTTTGATATATTTCTATTACGATGAAATGAACCATTTTATTCAGAATGGTATGTACTTTCATAATTCTTCTCATCTTTATAAGTCTTTAAATCTGTACATCCATTAACTAATACTCTTAATAACTAGGATCAGAAATGACCATTTTCTCAAGTCAAGAGCTCATAATATGTATTCTTTTGAAGTATTTTTTTCAAATGAGTATTAATTTTCTTACTTGAAGTAGGATGTAAAAAGGAAATGAAAGAGTCTAAGCTACTTTTGTACCATAATATCTCATAAATTTAATAAACTTCATAAGAAAACTAAAATATTTTGCCTAAGTTTATCAAAAAATCATAACACTAGATTTAAGAAATCCATTTAACTGGCTTTTACATAGTTAAGATATCTAAATAAATGTATTCAAAGGATGTTTTCAATGTAAAAGCAATGATTGCATTGCTTTCAAAGAATTTTCTGCTTGATAAATATTTCAAAGTGTAAACCACATTCTAAAAGAAGCAGTTACCAAAGTAAGTCCAAAAATAATAAATAAATGAGAATGGTTTTTTACGTGTTTTAATAGAAGAAAAGAAGGAGAAAGAAACTTATGAGTGGGCCCATTACTTTTAAGGTATCCTATTCACAAGTATCAGGAAGACAAACTTCCAATTGACCATAATGAACGATTTACTATAGGACTGACTCTTACAGTATAGAAATAATTTATAATAATTTATGCAGCTGGTCCAAATATGTCTTTAGTTAAAGCCATGAGAGAAAAATATTTGGGTACATAAGGAATGGAAAAAATATTTATTCACATATAACTAGAAATATTTTTATAACTTTCTTTGCTCAATATTTGTTAATAATTTGTCTTCCATAATTGAGAAGTATGTAATTCTTAAAATTACACCCTCCTCTTTTCCACTTCTACTGCCACTATTCTAGTCCAGGAGAATAGTGATTAATAAGAAACCTCTACCATAACATTAACAACCCAAAGGGTCTTTCATCCTCTAATTTTTTTTTTTTTTTTTTTGGTCTGTGTCTTCTTTGTACTCAACTATTTAGACTGATCGTTCTAAAACATATAATGATAATGCCACATTCCCATTTGCAAATTCCTTGGTTCTCTCCACCCTAGTGAACCATGCTTCCCTGGCACAGCACTAGAAGTCTTTCTTAACCTAGTGTTGCTCATCTGTATGACTCAATACCATTCCTCCTCCCTCCCTTCTCCACAATCACCAACTACTCAAAAGTCTATATTCTAGCTAAACCCAAACTCATACTCCATTCTCTTGATTTCCCTACTTCATGTCTTCAATCATACTTCTCTTCTGAGGAGGTCTTTTCCCTGCTATGTATTTGTGAGAATACATTTCTGTTGCAAGACAATTTAACAAAGTAATTATTAACATCAACTCCAAACCCAGACTGCCTGGGTTCAAATTCCAGTTCTGCCATTGAGTTATGAGACCTTGGGCAAATTTCTTAACCTCTTTGTCCCTCAGTTTCCTCATCTATAAAATAGAGATGATAATAATATTTATGTAAAGTGCATAAAAGAATACCAAAAAACTGTATAAACACTATGTAAATATTTGCTAGTATTACTATCTTACACTGATTTAAAATAGCAGTTCTTTGAACGCTAACTATCCTCTCTCTAACTCCTCTTCCTTACTTCTCCCCCATGCCAATTCAATAGTATTTTGTTTACAACTCATTTCCCATACTTATTATGACTTACATTTCATACACTTCTTTTTCCTTTACTATATTTCTAACTTTTAAGGGTTTAGACTTTTTAATTCTCTAAGAACTAGTCCTTCATATGTAAAAAGGTCCAACAATGTCTCCTTAGAGCCATATAAAAAACAAAGAACAATACTTAAAGTATTACAAGTATCAAATCCTAAACTCATATATGCTTACCTGGCTTTCATCCAAGTTTCTCCCAATGACATCCACAACTGGCGTTCATCAATATTGACAGTATAATTTAAGAAATCAATTGTATCCTTAGTCAGTAATGGGCTGAGTACTGAGCTTGCTAGTTCAGGACCTCCTGTTGCCTGTACCACCTAAAACGATAATAGAAAAAAACTTAGCAAGAAGTTGACTATTGTTTGTGTATTTCTGAAACATGTAGACAAAAACCTATGGCAAAAACAGGCACTGTTCCTATATATACAAATTAAAATTTTTATACTATGCTATGTACTACTGAATTTGAAAAAACAGCTTACTAAATGCCCAGTCCAATGGTGTCTAATAATTTAATGAAAAGTTAATAGTTTAACACCTTTCATGACTGTACTTTCCCTGAAAAACATTGACTTTCCTGAGAATTCTAAATTAGGTTGTTTATTTCTCCCTGAATTTTTTTCTATATGTATCCCTACTGATAAAGGTGCTCTGTTGGTGCAGTAGTTAAAATATCTGGCTGCTAACCTAAAGGTTAGCAGTGCAAACCCACCATCCACTCCACAGAATGATGAGGCAGTCTGCTTCCTTAAAGATTTATAGCCAGGAAACCCTATGGAGCAGTTCTACTCAGTCCTATAGAGTCATTATGAGTCAAAATTGACTCAATGGCAGTGGGTTTGCAGGGGTTTTTATTCTGGCATCCCTACTGATAAATGTATTGTGCCAAACTTGAAAAAAGCAGTTCTAGAAACAAATACCACAGAGAGAAACAAGGCTTAAGTTTTTGGCATACAATAACAAAAAGACCCATGGAAGGAGGAGAGAGAAGAAGAATAAGCACTCTGAATCAAGGGTATTTTTTCCCAGAATTTAATTCTAGGAAATTGCCCTGATTTTATATGGGTAATTTAAGGACTACCAGAAACAAATAAACAGGTGTAACTCTCTGATAAGCAAAATAAGTATATTCTAAAAACTGCTCAAAATTTACTTCTCAGGAGTGATATCCTGACAAAAGGGATAGTAGTTATCTTCTAGGGCAGAAACCAGAACACTTTCATAAATATCTCACCTTCTCAGAGATATGGCACAAGAAGAAAGATTTTTTAATGGCTCCAGACCAAGAGTCAATTTCCCTCCAGTCATCCTCATGTTGTGAGCATACTGTGTTGTTTTATACATCTTTTGTGTCTTTGTGTATGATGTACCCAGTTGCCAGAAGGCCCTTTCTTCACCATTCAGAACTCCACTCAGGTACCACCTTTTCTGGGAACCTTTGCTTAAACTTAAACCCACAGTATAACTCTGATGCATGCCCCTCCCCACCCCCATGTTCTCAAAACAATTTATGCATGCCAGTAATACAATGCATTATAATTTATGACTTATTTTTCAGTTTTCCCTCCTTTGAGAGCTTGGACAAAGGCTTATTTTTATTTGACTTTGGATTGTAGAAGACATAATGTTTGGTGAATGAATGATGATAAATAAAAGAAAAGATGAAGGCTATGGGAGGTAAGGGACTTTTATTTGAGAACAAAATGTACCCTGACTAACTGGCACAGTAACTTTTAACTTCCAAGCCCCATAAGGATTTCCAGTGAATAATGAGGGATTGTTAAGAGGCAAACATAAGGGATTAAAGTAAAGATGTGGAAGAAAATTAAAATTTTGGTTTAACAGGAGAATTAAACCTAAAAAAAAAAATGTAAATAAAAGGCCATGGGCCACAGTTCCCTCCTAAGAATGTGAGTAGGCATTTGTGAATATATGTATGCTTGTGTATATACATGCTGGTGGTAAAGGGGAGAGACTCACAAGCTTTAGAGACACTAAATTTTGCCTGGCCTGGAGCAGGTCCTGAATTAAGTGTCCCTTCCCATTCCCTTGTCCAAGTAAAATGTCTGGGACCCTGTAGGTGTAACTTTAAATAGAGCACCAAAGGAATTATGCCTGGGGAAACTATTTATAAGGAATTACTTTTGAGAAAGGCAAAGATAAAATAAATCAATGTTTTTAGACCTAGACCTAATCACACAGACTAATATGTGCATATTAGGAAAACAAGTCCCATTATTTCACAGCTAAACTCTATGCAATGAACATATCTGTTTATGACCTGTAAAAGACTGTAAATAGCATGAGAAGAAGTGGCAAAAACTGCTTTTTAAATACATTCTAATATTCAAACTAAGATTGCATTAAATGTGTTAAAGAGCATAAATTTTGTTAATGAGCTAATATTGGTTTCTTTGAATATGTATACCAAACCAAACCAAACTCCCTGCCATCGAGTCAATTCTGACTTAGAGCAACCCGCAATGGGTTTTGAGATTTTAAATCTTTACTGAAGTAGATTGTCTTATCTTCCTCCTATGAAGCAGCTGGTGAGTCTGAACCACTGATCTTCTGATTAGCAGCCAAATGTCTTACCTACTACACCACCAGAGCTTCTTTGAATATGTATAGTTCTTAAGATTTAAAAACAGCTTATACAGCAAGTTATTCAACAATAGCAAGGGAAGTAGAAATCTGATGCTCTCTATATAGCAAAAACATTTGGCACTGTTCATAAATTACTGATGTAGTCTTGGACTTTTCATCTTCTATGCTTATGACCCAGCTTCTGACATTCATGTTGACAGTGTTACCTGCTTTTCTGTTTGTAAAGCAATGATCATCTAATAGTCTACTTTGGACCTTGTCTAGTTACCCTTGAGGAAAGAAGGATGCTGTTTATTCCTTTTTGTTACTTGATTTCTCTATTTTTTTCTACTTTTTCTGATATTCAAGTAAAAAATCTATGATAAATATTGAAATTGCACCATTTTTATAAATATTAAAGAAGTCACAACAATATGCTTTAAACCAAAATTCCTGAAATTTAGTTGTTTTATATGACTACAATACTTATTCCTTTTAAAAATATTCACAGAAGTGATACACAGAGCAATCACATAGCAGTAACAACTTTGCCATTACTGGTATTGTTTTACTATAAATAATATTTTTTATAGGGTAAATCTTTTTCTACACCTCCATACATTCCTGTGTTACCCCATAAAACAGGAAACTTTTTCATGGTGGAAGTACTTAAAAGAAAAAGATTCTTTCTTCTTTTTACCCCCTCTCACTTGTTCTCCCTTATGAAAAGTGGAAAGACCTATCAAATTTGTGGAACTGGAGAAAAGGGTGACTTGCAGCCCATACTCTTTTGGGATCTGTTTGGGTGTGGGGCCGACGTGTGTTCCATACACTTTCTGCTGTCAAGCTTTTCCCAAAGCCCAGCACTTTCTGTATGTCCTTTAAAATACTATTCCATCTAACACTCTCAGCTGCCCTATCAGGTAAGACAGTTGTATATAATGTAAGCTTAGAAAAATTGTTATTACACTATGTGCAAATATAGGAAATAAAAACAGGGAACAAAGTATACCTATTTTATTAAACTTACTAGTAAAGAGCATACCTGACTATTGAAAATTTAGAAAATGGAGATGTGTACCTTGGCTACTGGACATGACATATGTGGTATAACCTATTGACCAATAAACACATGAAATCACGCAGGAACTTGACAAAGAATTGTTCCCAATGTACCATTGCATTAGCTTCAAAAATTATACCTCATGCAAATACAGATTATATCTGTACAGGGAGTTTTCTGGGAGGAAACTGTATTACATCTCTGTATGTCAGAAAGTAGGCATGCCAAAAACTTCTGACTTCCATGTATCAATTCTCTTCATCTTCCTTTTACAGAGAGAACCCTTATATTTTAGATGGACACATAACAACCAGCTGGAGTATATTCTTTTAGTTAAGCATGAGTATATGAGGAATTATGTAAGCACAATGATGACAACTGGTTATCAGCAGAAATTAACTGTTTCAGTTTAGATTTACATTTTTAAAGACAAAATTATTTGCCCTGGAGTCTTTCTTGCCTTTGTATGGTGTTACAGAGACCTAGAGGTAAACCAGCTTTCACCACACAGAAATTTGACACAGCTGCTTAATTCTTCCTCTTGGAAATACTGTCTTCATTTGCCTCCAGTATACTACATTCTCCTTGTTCTTCTCCTTCATTAACTGGCCCTTCTCAATTTTCTTTGATAATTCCTTCTCTTCTTACCATTCTCCTAACACTGAAATTCCCCAGGGCTCCACCAGTCTATGTTCTTCTTTTGATTTACAATCACTCCTTTGGTGATCTCATCCAATTCTTGGTTTAAAATGCTTTCTATTGGCAGATGATTCTCAAATATATATCTGCAGGCGTGATTTCTCTATCAAACTTGAAATCCTTAAATTCAGCTACCTATTTAAAACTTCTCCCTGTATACAACTCAACTTTGGTATTTCTAAAATTGAATTCCTTATCTGCTTCCAAAAACGTGTCCTACTCACAATCTTTCCCATCTCTGCTAATAATTACTTCATCATTCCAGTCTTAGGCCAAATCCTTGAAGGCATCATTTATATTCTCAATCTATCAGTAAATCTTGTTGCTTCCACAGTTTATAACTAGAATCAGACTTCTTCTCACCACCGCCAATGCTCCTGATCCAAGATACCCTATATCTCCCCATATAGACTATTTCAATAGCTATCTTAGTCCCTTCTTCCCTCAAATTTCTAAACATTTCTGCCACAGAAAGCTTTTTCTGCTGACTATCCTCCAATTGTCAAAGGCCTTAGGATCACTTATAAGGATAAACATGACATGCCTTCTTGACACCTTGCTGAGCTCATTTCTTTCTAATATCCTGCTGCCTCACTGTGTTCCAGTCATGATATCTATGTATTACAAGATCAGACTTTTGCATATCTCCTTAGAGCATTTACATTAGCTGTTCTCTGACTGGACTATCTTTCCTCAGAAAATGGATATGAATCACTCCTCATGTCCTTTGCTCAACTGACACCTTCTTAGTGAAGCCTTCCTTTGCCCACTCTATTTAAAAGTGTAACATTCTACAACACACACACAAACATACACACATACACACTCACATACTCACATGCAGCCATGCACACACTCTGAGCACTCCCCATTTCCCTCCCCTGCTTTACTTGCAACAGAGTGTTCATCTTTCAGCAAACACATTTATTTAGGTTATTGGCTGCTCCTCTGCAGCATAAGTTTCAAGAAGGTAAGGATGTTTGTCTATTTTGTTCCTGATAAGCTACTGCAGTGTCAGGCACAGAGCAGGTTCTCCAAAAACATTTGTTGAAGTAATTAATTAATTAATTAATTAATGATTGGCTGACTCGAGACAGTTCAGGAGATGAAGGACCATCTCAAAGAAAGGAACCTGGGTTTCTGAATAACTTCACGGTTTCTGAATAACTTCACGGTTTCTGAATAACTTCATGGAGCAAAACCATCCAGACATCCCTAGACCACTCATGGAGAGCCTATTTCATGAGAAAGAGAAAACTTTCTATATTGTTTAAGTCCCTGAGAATGTTATACTAGTCTATGCTGAAATACTAGAATCCATCTATTCTATGCTGAAATACTAGAATCCAACATATTTTTGTTTTTTGGCATTTCCCTAGGTCTGTCAGGGACATCAATTTCCTCATCTATAAAATGAGGTGTTTGAACTAGATGTATCTCTTATGGTTCTTTTAAGCTTTCAAATTATATGTTCTCAATGGCAAGACAAATAATACCCAGGAAAGTTTATGAAGAAAAACTATGTAGAAATCCAGCTCTTGAGGTTAAAAAACATACTAAGAATAATTATTTTCTTAAATTTATATTCTCTTACCATATTTAGTGGAGTAAACAAAAAGTGAACCAAATCTGCAGCACTGGGGTTCTGGATATGAGACTTCAATTTGGCCTATAACATTACAAAAAAAAAAAAAAAAAAGCAATTTTTACAACTTGTAATACTATGATACAATTGACTAGAAGAGAGACACTCAAAACATTCCAAGACAAACTCAGAGGAAGAATTCTTTACTCCTTGACTCAATGGTAGTGGGTTTTAATTTCACTTTTAGTGTACCCATCATCCTAGACAGAGTAAGATTGTTGTTGTTGTTGTTATGTGCCGTCGAGTCGGCCCCGACTCATAGCGACCCCTCCTTGGGTTTCCGAGACAGTATCACTACGAAAGTAGGATTGCCCAACCTTCCTTCCGAGGAGTGCTGGTGGGTTTGAACCACCAGCCTTCTGGTTAGCAGTCAAGTGCTCTAGCCACTATGCTACCAGAGCTCCTAGAGTATGATTAGGAAAGTTTATTTGAAAAAAAATTGAGTCATTATTTTTTTTACTGTCTGTTAGATAGATATACATATTTTACAATTTGTTGTTCTAATTAAAGGCAAATGAAAGCATACATAAAAATCTAAAAAAAAAAATTTCACTTCTTAATTTAATCAGGAATACTCTGGCTAAATTTCATGTGTGTATCTTTTAAATATACATAAGTAACTTTTACTTACCAGAAGGTTAAATCCATGTTTAAACTTTTGCAAACAGTCAATAAATTCATCAGGAGGTGGGGGTTTTGCCCTCAGTGTTAAAACTCCCTCTAGTGAAATAAATAAGGGCAGGGGGTAGATGAGAGCAAAGTTCAAAGAAAATCTATTAAATGAAAAAACACATTTATGTCTGTAAACTTTGATGACTATATCAGCTATTCTTCTACTTCTTTACTTTACTATATCTCCTAGTTTGTAACAAATTAAGAAGATTCAATGTTTGAAAAGGATTCCTCTATCCTTTAGCAGATGAGTCCGTGGGTGGTGCAAATGGTTAATTTACCTGGCTGCTCACAGAAAGGTTAGAAGTTTGAGTTCACCTAGATTCCTGGGAAGAAAGGCCTGACAATCTACTTTTGAAAAGTCAATCACTGAAAATCATATGGAGCACAGTTCTGCTCTGATACACATGTGGTCACCATGAGTCAGACTCAAATTGATAGGGAATTAGTTTTTAACTCTTATACATGATGAATTATACAAGTCAATTTCATAAATATACACTGTATCTCTCCTACCTGTCAAGGATTGTGTTTATCACTGTAAAGTTATAAAGATGAGTAAATTACAGGTTCTGCCCTTAAGGTCCTTAAAATCTAATAGAAGAGGTGGATAAGTAAATAAATAACAGAACTGTACCAAATATATGTTTTGGAAAGAGCTTGTATCTAGTTGAGAGATGGAGAAATGTATACTGAAAAGATGGTTCATGGGTAAACAGCATTTAAGATGGAATCTGAAAGGTTTGTTCCAAGGTAAGTTGGTAGGAATAATAACATGGTTGAATAAAAACAGAATGAGCACAAAAAAGGAAAAAAATAAATTGCACGTACACAGCACACCAAACATAAAAGCAGAGAAACATGAGAATGGAAAGGTAGTTCAAGGTTAGACTGGATGATCTTGACTGCCAAGGTAAGGAGTTGGACTTAAATCAATTTAACATAGAATGAACATTATATAGTAGAAGAATGAAGAATTAAGATGCCTGTCCTCAAAGAAGGACTATAGGCTTTTAGGAAAGAGTGTAGGATTGAAGATTGCTTAGGAATCTGGATTAAAAAAAAAATGAAGACATCTTGAATGGGGATACTGGTTATAAAAATGAAAAGAGAAAAAACTGGATGCAGGAAGCATTGAGAAAATGAGACTGATGTTAGCTATAGGCTAGAGAATGAAGTCATACAAGAAGCTATGGTTTTGAATCTGGGTGATCAGGAGAACAGTGTACCCTTCATAATGAATTAAGGAGTAAGTGGTTTGAGACATCAGGAAGCAATATATTTAGTTTTGGAACATGCAGAAGGGAGGCACTTGCAGATTTACAAGATTTACAAGACAAATCTGCAGGTCACATACTTATGACATAGCTATGAGCTAGAAAAAATTTAGGAAGTTATCTGTAATGGAAGGAATATTTATTTACTATGCTTTATATGGAGCTCCGCTGGTGTAGAGTCTAAGGCATGTGACTGCTAATCAGAAGGCTGACAGTTCAAACCCACCAGCCTCTTCAGAAGGAAGACTGGACAATCTACTTCCATAGTGATACCGCCTCAGAAACCCAAGGAGGGGTTGCTATGAGTCAGATCCGACTCGATGGCAGTGAGTTTTTTTTTCTTGGTATGCTTTATATATTTCCATGTACACCATTTTGTCATAAGAAGTATGAAAATTACTTCTATAATTATAATTTTATATATTTTGAGGTCATTTTAAACAGCTGAACTGCAACACACTTAAAAGTTAACTTGTATATGACTTTGTATGTGACTTCTATGGGCTTTTTGTAATTTTGTGGTAAAAACAAAATTCAAATCCATTCACATTCCCAATTATTTCAATGAAAAAACACACTCCTTTAACAAAATGAGACTCTATATTTACAATCAAATAAATCTAAATATGAGACAAGTTCAGCTATAACTTAAGCTGATTTTATAATTATTAATGAAAACTACCTGAATCTCAGAATCTCTGTGATTTAAATAAAGCATCCCAGGGCTTTCTTCACTGCAGTCAATTCAGAATCAGAATGGATTCTTCCCTGGATCTATTTTGATCTTTGCCAAAATCTCTGTTGCTACCCCAAAACTAAAAATGATACCTTGACTTCATTGTCATCAGAGCTTTGTTGAGTAGTAATAAAGGCAGAATCTTTGCTTAGCACTGGAATTCTTACTGGTCTTCAGAAAAGTGAAAGAAAATCCAACTTACCTCCTGGACCTTTCCTTTTACTTTTCTTGGTTTTTTTCCTTTTAGAAAGCTCAGAAAATGCTTCAGCTGCTTTTTGGAGTTTTGTGATAAAAAACTCAATGTCATCCAAAATGTGGTTTAAGATTTGCTAGAATTAGAAATTACAGAATAAAACATAAAAGACAATAAAACTATTTTTGCCTTGTCTGTACACTGTCAGTGAAAAAACAAAAATAATAAAGAAGTTTAAAAACGAAATAGGCAAATTTCAATTTTATCCCTAATTCTAAGAAAGAGAATTAAACAAAATATACCTGAGGCTGAAGCCTGACATTTATGATTCTTTTGCCTAATTTTGTTACTTTTTCAATTCTATCAAGAAAGCACTTACCATATCTACTCAGATAATTATTTTCAATTACCTCTAATTTTTTCATAGTGTTCAACATTAGGAATTCCAAGAAACGTTTTACTGGAAGAGCACTGTTTTTTTCCCCCCAAACACTTCAATAAAGCACTGACAATATTCTTTCTTGGAATAAAAGGTATACAGAATATTTTTATAACCAAACAAACTTATAGCTAATCTACAATAAAAGATATTAATACATTTCTTTACACAGTAATACGGAATTCAAACTAAACCAAACCAAACTCAACGCTATCGAGTCGGATCTGACACATAGTGAACCCTCCTTGGGATTCTGAGACAGTATCACTGCAAAAGTAGATTGCCCAACCTTCCTTCTTAGGAATGGCTGTGGGTTTGAACTGCCAGTATTCTGGTTAGCAGCCAAATGCCTTAGGCACTATGCCACCAGAGCTGCCAGAAGATGCACTTATACTTCTAGGGACACTCGATCTAAGTTGATTTTCTCTAGTACGTGTGAAACATGACATTTCTCTGAAGACTACAAATTTGAATTAATAAACATATAACTGGTAATAGTGTGATATATAAATTAAATTTCAAATTCCTTCAAGTATTTCTTTCTATGTGCATAGTCCAAAATGGTAACATAAGCATATTATTTTAAAAAATTGCATTAATATGATATTCAATGATCATATCACGGGACACTGTCATTGTGTAAGTAAACTACTATGGAAAAATAAAAATAAATATTGCCTTATCCTTTATAAAGCATTAATACTTACAAATCTAGTCTTAAAAAAATGTCACTTAACTCTGCCTTTGAGATATGCTAAAATATATTTTTAATAAATGTCAAGAACACATATTATAAAGATATTTCAATTTTGAATTACAAACAATGAATAAAGAAAAATTGGACCACCCCTCAAATCTGATAATTTAGTTTAAATTATTTTGTAAAGTACTTAATATTGCTAGTTCTTTTATCAAAATCCTTGTACAATATGATTAAATATTGGTAAAAATTAAGAAAAAATTGTAATTCAAAGGGTCTGACAACCACTGGCAGTTCAAACCCACCAGCCACTCCTAGGAAGGAAGGTTGGGCAATCTACTTCCGTAGAGATACCGCCTCGGAAATCCCAGGAGGAGTCACTGTGAGTTGGGTCTGACTTGACGGCACATAACAACGATAACCACCACTGGAAGTAGAAAATAGTTTCCGTAAAGCATCTCTTTTTTTATTTTTCTTCCCCAATTAACAGTGTGTTCTCCGTGAATTTTTTTTTTTTTTTTTGCTCTGATGGGGGTGGGGAATGTCCTAAGAATGACTGTTATACTCACCACATCTCTGTCAATCCGAGCTGCCATCATCTCAGGTGTTTCTTCCTGCTCATGATACTGCCTTGGTTTTTCAACTAAAAAAAAAGAAAAGCTTAAGTTCTGCAAACTGTTGCTTAAGAGATACTAACCTAGGTAGGTAAGCAGGAGAATTAGCTAAAAGAGAGTGTCATTTGCAAATGGAAACCCCTCAAGTGGATAGATACATAGTTCAGCAATGTG
>NW_006921713.1:4947447-4950300 GCF_000298275.1 Orycteropus afer afer | reverse complement strand
AGGTAAGCAGGAGAATTAGCTAAAAGAGAGTGTCATTTGCAAATGGAAACCCCTCAAGTGGATAGATACATAGTTCAGCAATGTGGTCCTCATCCGTGACATGCACCCTTGTCACTACAAACAGAAGCATCTGGGCAAAGCTAAAATAGTGATCCTCCCATTTTATTTATTTTTCCTTCCTATCTTTATAATGTTGGTTTACCTTATCATTTCCCTTCTACTCTCCCTCTCCCTGTGTTTACTACCTGTGGAACTAACCCTCCAAAACAAAAATACCCAAACCTATCCCATGAGGGTTCCTCAAACCAACCCTTAAACAAACCACAACAACAACAACAAAAAACCCTGTTACAGTTGAGTTGAATTCTGACTCATAGAGACCCCATGGGACAGGGTAGAACTGCCCCACAGCGTTTCCAAGGCTGTAAATCTCTGTGAAAGTAGACTGCCACATTTTTTTATTACGGAGCAACTGGTGGATTTGAACAATGAACATTTTGGTTAGCAATTGAACACTTAACCAGTTGTGCCACCAGGGATCAGCACCCTTAATTACCACACAAGAAAAGAATACAAACCAGTATTTGAGGACCTTCTTTTTAAAATGTGATCAGCTAAGTTCTAATGCAACAAAGCTACCAATTTTTATACATTCCAACACTGTGATTATAACAAAATTTTGGAAAATATGATAGTAACGTGCTTCTTAAAATTCTAGTTACAATTAAGATTAAAACCTACAGTGTTTGCCTCATTAGTTTGAATCCATATGTTTTAAAAGTAGATGTACCTACAGGAATTATAAAATTAAAGGAAAAAATGTCTTGTGAGTATTTTAAATGTTAAGTTTAATGTAGCAGTTGGCTACAGCATGATGTTAATCATGAGGTCTTATCATGAACTCCTGCCTGTTACTAGTCAGTTAACACTACCACTAAATACAGACAGTTGTCACAAAGATTTCACAGTAGATTAAGTACAAAATGTATGGACAGAACAGGAGAAATGTATCACCACTAATGGAAACACAACTCATGATTTATCATTATGACAGAATATTTAACACAGAAAACTGCAAAAAATACTGGCAACTCTGTATTGATATGCCTCCTCAATGCCTAACTTTCTCATAAATGGAACATTTGCCAAAAAAGGAAAAGAAGAAGAAATCACTTAGTCTTATGGAACTAATTAGTGGCTATTAAATAATTTTAAGATAATTTAAATTTACATGCATGGAATCCTGCCAATTAGTTGCTATTTTTACATGTGATAGCTGTTATCTTGGCTCACAGTGTACTTCAAAAAGCACTGAGTTGAAGTTGAAATATAGTAATTAGGAATTCCAGATAGGACCTAAGCAACAACTGTGTTATAACAAGTACTCAGTAAGTATTAATTCCGGAAATACTCACAATCCCCTTGGTCAGCTGCCCATGCGGACCAGGCTGCCACCCGACTTCTAACATCTACCTGGGTAACGGTCCCAGGGGGCACAGGGGCAGGAGCTCTTGGTGGAGGTGGTATACCAGGGTCTGCTTTGGAAATCATTCTAAAAATGATGAAAACAAACTGAATCTTTAGCATTCTGTTTCTATAACACATCAATTCTTCCAACTTATGGTATTAGTCCTTCAACCTCAAAAAGAACTATGTCAAGGGGCAGAACAATACGGATTCTCTTACCATTCCATATTAAGTATGTTTATAAATATATATAAAATGTAGAAGCACACAAATACTTAAATTCAGCTTACAACTAGGTTAAAATTTTTTTCTGGGCCACATGTGATTTGGGAAAGACTGTGTACCAAATGTATTCCTAATGTCTAGTTTCCATTCCCTAGGCACAACTCATCCTTCATGACTCTCTGTGACTCTCAACACAAGCCATATCAGAGAAAGACCGAAAACAGAGAGAGGAGAAGAAATAGATACATACTAAAATGTATTATACATACATACTAATCATGTAAGGAGCACATACATACTGATAATGTTGGGAGAACAAATAAATTGAGATTACAGGTTGTAATGTGTAAAATATAGTAACATACCCCACTGAATATATTTTTTTCTGAATGTTTAGGGAAAAGAAAAAGGCTTAGAAACAAATCAATTCTACCCTTAACTTCTTTTAATGTTTTTACCTCAGGGCATCAGGCCGCCTCTTCTGTTTCCCTCCTTTACTGTCACTGATTGCACTTTCAATATCCTCACTAATTAGGTTTGCCTGTAAGGAGAGATGAGTTACTTGGGAGATTATAGATTTTTTGAGTCTTGATACGCAGGTGAAAACAGAAAAAAGGATTATGTTACCTGTTTAAATCAGTAAGTATACTGACATAAAAGGAAAGCCTTGGGCTTTTTAACTGCTTTCAAAACACTCTCAGTTACTTAATGGTAAACTTTATAATGACAGGATTTAAGGGCTGAAGGAATTATTAAAGATTATCTGATCCAGGATTCCCCTCCTTTTAAAACTGCATAAAGGCAAAAATAAAAAGGCCACAGATCAAAATTTAAGTATATGCTGTGTGTATGTGGGGGGGAGGCTGATTAAATATCTCTGCCTAAAAAGAACTGAAGGAGTTCATACACGTATAGAGTGGAGTTCCTTCCTTTTCTCATGTCCAGGGATCCACAGAATGAGCCGCAGCACTAAGCTGTGCCCTTTTTGATAAACAATTTCTTTATTTCAGATAAAAATTAACTTCTCCATATGATTAACTTTGCCAACAAGAAGATTTGATTCTGATAACCAGCAAGATGGCAGACTAGGCAGAAGGATTGCACAGACCCTCTTCAACAAAGAAAAGGGAAACCAATTAACACAGACACAGAAGATAATCT
>NW_006921713.1:4923879-4939002 GCF_000298275.1 Orycteropus afer afer | reverse complement strand
CTGCTGCATTGTAAATTTTGGTCAATGACATGAGACAAAGTATATGTGAACTGCTGTATGAAAAGTGAATTTACTCTGTAAATCTTCACCCAAATACTAATTAAAAAAAAAAAAAAGAAGAAGAAGATTTGATTCTAATTTCTTGGGAACCAAATGGGATTAGCCTTTATGAGGTTTATTTTGTGTGGTTATGAAGTTTATTTATAGCCCGTGACTATTACTACATATTAGAGTCTTGCTGGGATATATTCATCTTCTCTTTCCATATCTGCTTGTTTTCTGTAATTATGTATGTTTTTCTTATATATGTATATTGTATATTCTATTACATTCAACAAAGATAATCATAAAATTTTCTAGCTGAAAAGACAGTTAAAAAACCTAATCTGTTCTCCTTGTTTTATAAATAGTGAAATGGAAGAATAATGAAACTGTGATGCACTGGACAAGGTCACATGACTAGTTAAGTAAGAGTGCTAATGTATACAGTCCAATGTTAAGCCCATAAGAACAGCCTAGTTTCAGGAAGACATTAGAACCATCAGGTTACAAGCTTTCGGTTATGTGGGATGTTGATCCTGAAGATCCCTAGGAACCTGCAACTTCCTACAGAGAGACTATTGTATTTCTAAGAAAAATTTTACCACAGAAGTGAGATAGGAACATTGTGTGAAGTCCTAAAGACACTTTAAAACTCAAAAGACATATATAAAAGTAACTACAACATGTTTCATTGTATTTATACTTTCAGCTGGACAAGCAAAAAAACTACCTCGTGGAATATGGCACCAATGAGTAACTACATACGGTTGCTCAGTGGTCTTGAGCTTTTAGTTATGGTAAACAGCATTCAGTAAATCCATTTCAGACCCATCAGTACTACCACTTCCTATCAAACAAAGCAAGCGCTTTATTCTTGAAATGGAAATCCAGAATCCCTACTCAGCAGTAATTCTTAGTTTCCAGAGGGACTTTGGAGAACTGACACAAATATCATGTCAGAAATGGATTTACATTAGTCTCTATTGGTAAAATGTTTAAATTAAATTTCAGTATACTTCCGAAGCAAAATACTCAGTTTAACATATTGATTTAACACATCTAACCTTGCAAAATTCTTAATATACTTAAGGGCTTCAAAAAGGTGCTATACAAAAATATGAAGACCATCACATATACAAATTACCTAAATACAACAGATGCTTTCAGGTGAAGTCTTTTAGAAAATCATTTAAGACATAAACTACAATTAAAAGAAAATTATAAATATGTCGTTTATAGACAATCTCAATTTACCTGTTACATTTTAATGGCAGAGATATACAGGGAAAAAAAAACATAATTATCTTTTTATGTTAATCTCCCAGCATTTCTATATAAGATAAAATTTATCTCTATATTTTATAATAAAAAATCACAATGATAAATTACTGTTTTGGCAAAGTACCAATCAAAAATAATGATCTTCCTTTTAGAAAAATCAGCTCATGAGATACAGATACTTGAGGTTAAAGATAACTTCTAATGTCCAATAAATTATCACAAATTATAATCATTTTAAATTACAGTGTACTGTGACACACAAACCTTCAGTATATAGTCTGTCTGGTGGCACAGTCCCTAAGGCATTTGACCATTAACCAGAAGATTAGCGGTTCAAATACACCAGCCACTCTGTGGAAGGAAGACTGGGCAATCTACTTCCGTAACGGTTTACCACCTCAGAAACTCAATGGGGGACTCTGTGAGTCTGAACTGACTCGATGGCAGTGGGTTTGGTTTGTTGGTTTTGTTGGGAAAGACAAATACTAAACAAGTATTCAAGTCACATAATTAAACCCAACTCATTGCTATCGAGTCAACTCCGATTCATCATGACCCTACAGGGCAGAGTAGAACTGCCTCACAAGTCTCCAAGGCTGTAAATCTTTACAGAAGCAGACTGTCTCATCTTTATCCTGTGGACCACCTGGTAGGTTTGAATCATTGACCTCTGGTTAGCAGCCAAGCACTTAACAACTGAACCACCTTTAACTCATAGTCACAAGAAACATCTAAATTCTTTATTCAAATAATCCATGCAATGTACAGAATAAAATAAGAAAGAACAATTATTTCTTGTCCATGAAGCATGGTTTTTGAAAAATCAGTTTTTAATTATAAATCCCATGCACTTGATGAAGAATTCAATGTATTATCTATAGCAATTTTTAAAATAAATAGAATTCATTTTATTTTTTATTGCCATTTATCTCATCTTCATTTACTTGGCATTGAAACCCTGAAGAAAATTTCAAGGTGTTTGCTTTCTTCAAGAAATTGTCAGAAACAAAAATCTAGTATCCACTAGCTATATGATTGAAATAGGTACTTCACAAGCTGTCAGAACATTTGTTGGAGGGGAAAAAAAAACAACAACACTTTTTACCTTAATCTCATCACATTGGAAAAGATGCAGATCTGGCTTGTTCTGGGTTGGCTCTTTACACACCAGGGCAAGTACTGAATCATAGTTGCAAGAATGCATCACGGCTTGGCAGTGCTGGATAGTGTTTAAAGGAAAATTCTCCAGTTCATTCTATAAAGTGAAAATATAACTTGTCTTATTTTTTATTGTATACATAAAATCTAAGCACTGTACAAATAACTTTGTTGTTCTAATGTGCCGTTGAGTTGGACCCGACTCATAGCGACCCTTCCTTGAGTTTCCGAGGCAGTATCACTACGGAAGTAGATTGCCCTATCTTCCTTCCGAGGAGTGGCTGGTGGGTTTGACTCGCCAGCCTTCTGGTTAGCAGTCAAGTGCCTTAGCCACTATGCTACCAGAGCTCCCACAAACAACTTTAGTGTATGCAAATCACTTTCACAATGAATACTAGTAAACACTAAATACAGAGAATGAGTAGGCAAAGAGAAACAGGGCTGGGCTGGAAGTTGGGTGGGAAAAAGAATGACAAAAAGGGAAATATTTACCAAAGGAATGTAGTCATGTCTAATGAACAGAATGCTGAACTTAACATTACTACTATCCACAAATAATAAGGTAGAGATAATTTCTTTAAGGACAAAAGCAAATTGAGGTGCCTTACCAGATTATTCACCATCCTACATACTTTTTTTTTATCCTTATCTTTTTTAAAAAATACATTTTATTGAAATATAGTTTATGGACAGTGAAATACACAAAACTAAAGTGACATGGGTCAATGCATTTTTTAATTTTTTTGCAGTGTTCCCTCCCCTCTCACTCTTGGTAACCAACAAATAAAGTTTCCTTCCATATATAAACCTTTCCTTGACTTTTTACAATAATGAACTAATCCTATATTTGTTTTTCTGTGATTGACTTATTTCACTCAGCATAATGTCCTCCAAGTTCATCCACGTTATGCGGTGCTTCGCAGATTTTATGTTATTCTTTAGGGTTGCATAGTATTCCATTGTGTATATGTACCATAATTTGGTTATCCATTCTTCTGTTGATGGGCACCTAGGTTGTTTCCATCTTCTTGCTACTGTAAATAGTGCTGCAATGAACATGGGTGTGCATATATCTGTTTTTGTCCTGGCTCTAGCTTCTTTAGTATATATACCTAGTAATGGAATGGCTGGGTCAAATGGTATTTCTAATTCCAGCTTTTCAAGGAATTACAATACTGCTTTCTACAGTAGTTGTATCACTTTACAGTCCCACCACCAGTGCATGAGAGTCCTAATCTCTGTTTTCTGTCTTGTTGAACTTTGCCATTAGTGCTGGGGTAAGATGGTATCTCACTGTTGTTTTGATTTGCATGTGTCTGATGGGTAATGATCACTAGCATTTCTTCATGTATTTGCCAGTCGCTTGAATATTCTCTTTACTAAAGTGTCTATTAATGTCTTATGCACATTTCTTTTCTTTCTTTTTTTTTAAATTGTGATTTGGGTGAAAGTTTACAGAGCAAATTCACTTTCCATACAGCAGTTCACATACACTTTGTTTCATGATACTGACTACAATTTACCCCAATGCAACAGCTCCCCTCCCACTTCCTCCCCATAGTTACCTCTTCTCTGTGTCCATCCCTCCATGCACTCCTGCCCGCTGAGGTCTCCCTGCACGTAAACAGCCCTTATTTCTCCTGTGATTGTTCTCCCCAAGGAGTGTATCTACCTTGAGTAAATGTTCAACTCATAGGCCTAGCTTTTGTTTGCCTGGAACACAGGTGTGGGTTCAATTCCAGACCTGAAAGGTAGCTAGGGGCCATAGTCTCAGTGGTTCCACCAGGCTCTATCAGACCAGCAAACCCAGTTCCCCCCCCCCCCCTTTTTTTTTCCCAAAGGATTTTGAGTTTTGCTCCACATTGTTCTCCCTCTCTATCAAGGATCTCCTACATACATCTCCCTCCGTGTAGTTGACAGTGGTAGCTGGGCACCATCTAGTTCTTCTGGTCTCATAGTCGTACAGACTGTGGACTGCATGGTGTACCAGTCACTTGGACTAATTGTTTCCATGAATCTTGGTTTTCTTCATTCATCTTTGCTCTGGACAAGGAGAGACCCATTGTTGCATCTAGATGGCTGCTTGCAAGCTTGTAAGATCCCAGTCACTACTCGCCAAAGTACGAGGTGGAACAATGTTTTGTGTAGTATGTTATGCCAACTGAGCTTGATGTCCCCTGCGACTATGGTCCAGAGCCCACAGGTTCAACTATTTGCTCCCTCTGGTTAGCTGGCTGTGGCCAAGAAGTGACTACAACCTTGTTCCTTGTCAGGTTTACTATACACCTGGGAATTTTTACAGAACATAGAAATATACTTGTAGAACCACTATCTGCCAATCTTCTGACCTTTTTTAATTGGATTATTAATATTTTCTGTTGTTGAGACGTTGGGATTTTCTATAAATTTTAGAGATAAGCTCCTTGTCAGATATGTCTTTGACAAATATTTTTTCTCAATCTGTAGAGTCTCTTTTGATTCTTTGGGAGAAGCCTTTGGAAGATCATAAAAAATTTAATTTTTAGAAGGTTCCATTAATCTGTTTGTGCATGTTGGGTTATGCATGATATTCTATTTATGCCATATATTAGGGGCTCTAAAATTGCCCCTAGTTTTTCCTTGAAGAACTTTATAGTTTTAGGTTTCATGTTTTAAGTCTTTGATCCATCTAGAGTTAGTTTTTGTGTATAGTGTGAGGTATGGATCTTGTTTCATTTTTCTGCAAATGGATATCTGGTTTTGCCAGCACCTCTGTTAAAGACACCATCTCTTCCCCCATTAATGTATTTCAGCCTTTTGTCAAAAATCAGCTGACCATAGGTTGATAGATCTATTTCTGGGTTCTCAATTCTGTTCCACTGGTTTATGTGTCTGACTTTGTACCAGTACCAGGCTATTTTGACTACTGTGGCTTTATAGTAGGTTTTAAGATCCAGGAGTGTGAGACCTCCTACTTTGTTCTTCTTCAATAGTGCTGTGCTTTCTTTTCCATAGAAAATTAGTGATTGTTTTTTCCATATCCTTGAAGAATGCTAGTGGGATCTGGATTGGGACTATACTGAATGTATACATTGCTTTGGGTAGTACTGACATTTTCACAATGTTCAACATTCCTATCCATGAGCATGGGATGTTCTTCCACTTATATAGATCTCTTATAGCTTCTTGGAGGAGTGATTTGTAGTTTTTCTTTGTACAGGTCTTTTGTGTTCCTAATGATATTTATTCCCAAGTATTTTATTTTTTTGGTAGCTATTGTAAATGGTACTGATTTTGTTATTTCCTTTTCAGCAATCTCTTTGCTGGTGTAGAGGAATCCAACTGATTTTTGGATGTTGATCTTGTATCCTGCCACGATGTTAAGTCTCTCAATTAATTCCAGTATATTTTTGACTGAGTCTCTTGGGTTTTTTAGGTATAGGATCATATCATCAGCAAACAGGGATAGTTTGACTTCTTCCTTACCAATTTGGATGCCTTTGATTTCCCTTTCTTGCGTTATTGCCCTGAGAAAGACTTCCAACACAATGTTAAATAGAAGTGGTGACAGAGGGTATCCTTGTCTGGTTCCTGTTAGCAATGGAAATGGTTTCAGTCTCTTTTCATTGAGAATAATGTTGGCTGATGGTTTGACATATATGCCCATTATTATGTTAAGGAATGTCTCTTCTGTTTCTGTTTTGATGAAGAATGGGTGTTGGATTTATCAAATACCTTTTCTGCATCGATTGATATGATCATGTGGTTATTTTCCTTTGTTTTATTTATATGATGGATGATGTTGATTGTTTTTCTAATGTCGAATCATCCTTGTATAGGTGATATGAACTCCGCTTAGTCATAATGTATTATTTTTTAGATATGTTGTTGGAGTCTCCTGGCTAGAATTTTGTTGAAGACTTTTGCATCTCTATTCATGAGGAGTATTGGACTGTAGTATTCCTTTTTAGTGATGTCTTTGCCTGGTTTTGGTATCAAGATTATACTTGCTTCATAAAATGAATTTGGGAGGATTCCATCCTTTTCTATGTCCTGGAATAGTTTGAGTAGGATTGCTGTCAGTTCTTCTCCTAATGTTCAGCAGAATTTGTCAGTGAAACCATCTTTTGGGCCAGGGCTTTTTTTGGTTGGTAATTTTTTTATGACCTGTTCAATTTCTTCTTTTGTTATGGGTCTTTTCACACTTTCTACTTCACCCTCTGTTAGTTCAGGTAAGTAGTATGTTTCTAGAAATCTGTCCATTTTGTCTAGATTTTCAAAGCTCTAGTAGCATAGTCCCTAAGGCATTTGACTGCTAACCAGAAGGCTGATGGTTCAAACCCACCAGCCATCCTCGGAAGGAAGACTGGGGAATCTACTTCCATAGTGATACTGCCTCAGAAACCCAAGGAGGGGTCACTAGGAGTTGGATCTGACTCAACAGCATTGAGTTTGTTTTTTTCTTTTTGGGTTTAGTTTTTCATAGTATCCTGATATTATCCTTTCAATTCATTTGGGTCTGTTGTGGTGTCGCTCAATTCCTTTCTTATTCATGTTATTTGTATTCTCTCACACTTTTCCTTTGTTAAATTTGCCAGTAGTCTGTCAATTTTATAAATCTTTTCAAAGAACCAACTTCTAGTCTTGTTGATTTTTTTCTACTGTCTATTTTCTGTTTCACTTATTTCTGCTAGAATCTTGATTATTGCTTTTCTACTGGTGACTGTAGGCTTTTTTTGCTGCTCTTTTTCTAACTGTTGGACATACTGGGTTAGTGTGTTGATTTTGGCTCTTCTTTTTTGATGTGTGTATTTATTGCTATAAATTGGCCTCTGATCACTGCTTTTACTGTGTCCTAAAGATTTTGGTATGTTGTATTTTAATTCTCATTTGATTCAAGAATTTTTTAATTTCATTTTTATTTTTTCTATTACTCAGTCATTTTCAAGGAGAGTGTTATTCAGTTTCCATGTGTTTGTTCTTTTTCCACTCATCTTCCTATTGTTGATTTCTAATTTTATAGCATTGTCATCTGAGAATATGCTTTGCAGTATTTCAATGTTTTTAAATTTATTGAGGTTTGCTTTGTGGCCTAACATATGGTCTGTCTTGGAGCAGCATGTTTCATGTGCACTGGAAAATTATGTATATTATGCTATTGTCTGGTGAAGTGCACTGTAGATGTCTATAAGGTCAAGTTGATGGATTGTATTGTTTAGTTCTTCTGCGTCTTTGTTGAGTTTCTTTCCAGTTGTTCTATCTTTCCTTGAAAGTGGTGTATTAAAGTATCCTGCTATGACTTGTCTTGTCAGTTCTGTTAGAGTCTGATTCCTGTATTTTGGGGCTCTTTCATTGGATGCATAGATATTTATTATTACTATGTCCTCTTGTTCAATCAATCCTTTAATCATTATATAATGTCCTTCCCTTGTCACTTATGGTTGTTTTTGTCTTAAAGTCATTTTGATCAGAAATTAATATTGCCACTTCTGCTCTTTTATGGTTGCTATTTGCTTGATACATGTTTTTCCAACCTTTGATCTTTAGTCTATTTTTGTCTTTCTCTCTAAGGTGTGTCTCTTGTAGACTTACAAGATACTCTTATACTGCTGGTAATGCAGTATCAGAACTGTTTTTACTTGATCACTGTATAGTCATGTAATCAACATACTCTTTTAGGTTCAACCTTCAGTGATCCCAACTGTTAGGCTAAGAATAATAGGTCATTCATACATTTCTTATTTAACTGAATCTATCTCAGATAAAAAAATATAACTGTATGAAGACTCCTGTAATTGTGATCCAGCAAAAATGTTAAATGGCAAAATATTTGGGTCTCATTAAGAAGCATATTCCTCAAAACAAAAAGGATAGACAGGAACTTTAGGGGCAGTAAGTTTATGTTAATGAAGGAGGAATAACTCAGAAAAAGAAGGTGAGAATGGTTGTGAAACTAGAAGAAAATAATCAGTGCTATTAAATTGTACAGGTGCTCTGGTAGCATAGTGCTTAAAGCATTTGACTGTTAACCAGAAGTCTGGTGGTTCAAACCCACCAGCCACTCCTCGGAAGGAAGGTTGGGCAATCTACTTCCATAACGATACCACCTTGGAAACCCAAGGAGGGGTCACTATGAGTCGAATATAACTCGACAGCAATGGAATTGTACATGTACAAACTATTAAATTGGTGTATCTTCTATTGTTTATGTTCTCAACATCAACAACAAAATAAATAATATTTAAAAAAATGATAAAGATATTTGGCAGTATGCAAGTGAACTCTCTAACTTACAAAGAACTATGAAAATAAAATACTGAATAGATTAAATAATTACTTCTTAAAACAAATGAACTTTTTCTTCACAATCATAAATCTAGTTAATGAGAAATATTTAAGGTATTATACTTAAATGAATGGCCTTACACAAATAGTGAGCAGTACAATGATGTAACTGACAGAAGAAACTGTAATTTTAAGTAAACCACATACTGTATCTCTGATAACAGGGACATAATGAAACAACTTTTATTATGGACCACATATATATCATTGCATAAATTTTATTGTAAATCTTGATTCCCTAGAATCCAGTAAATGTAAATTGAGAAGTATAGGTTCCATTAAAACAGGAATTAAAAATTAAAATTTCTAACCCATAGCATGGAGATAATAAATCTGCTTTCTTTGCAAAGTAAATTAAATAATATCCCTTTTCTATAACTGTTCGCTGTTCTCTCACAATATACAATGTATACAATGAACAACATGAAAAAATGAATGAATTTTACCCTTACTCCTATCAAAATACTGTAATATTATGGCTATAACAGTTGTTTTCTTTATCTGAGCAACACAAATGTTTATTACATAACGAGGCTGAGAAAATTTCTCTTATAAGACCTCTAGCATCTTACCTGCCATTATGTTTGTTAAAGAAAGGTGTTTGCTGTGGGACTAGTAAAAAGTTGCACACACACACACACACACACACACATCCTTCATCTCAATTCACTGGGCAATCGTTTGGCCTATGGGTAATTAACCATTAAAGAATAAAGAATAATGTCCCACTGAGGGCCTTATCTTAAAAATGTTTTGTTTTTTTTTTTTCTCATTTCTTCCATCTCATCATTTGTGGATTACAGTGTAGTAAATTACTTAGTGTGGCTTTTCTACCCATAAGTCTTTGTAAACTCCAAGGTGGGATTTTCTATGAGCAACTGAGGAGCTCCTGATTGCTGAAGGTGTCCACCTGGAGTATTTCTGTTGGGAGTGGCACAAAACAATGTTTTGGGAGGTGTCCACTCTCTCTCAGGTGCTTAGAGTTCTGATGTTATGATTGGCTAGTTTGACCACCCTGCCAGGCTCAAAAGAAGGCCTCCTAGAGGCAAAACTCTGCAAAACTCTGACTGCTGCTTGAGGAAGACATGCTGCCAAAAGAGACACGCGCCCCTGAAAGAGAAACGTGTTGCTGGGAAAGAGACACAAGAGACATACATTGCTGAGTAAGAGACACCGAGGGACCAGCACTGCTGGGAAAGAGACTGTGAGAGACTGTTGGCCGAGGGACGGTGGGCTGAGAGAGAGACTGAGCATTTTTCCTGAACTAGAATTGTAGCCTGTGGTGCTTCCCTAATAAATCTGTGAGCTCTGTGTGGCCACTGCAGCGAATTATCAAACCCAGGAGAGAGGTGGTGGGTGCTTTGGGAGGAATGGTTGGTGAAAGGGCTGGAGGGAGGCAGCACGTCTGGCCTTGCAGTAATAGGCCTTGGGTTACTACTGGTAATCCTGTCTTCCTCTTGTGGGATTAGAGGAGGTCAGAACATGTGGCCTCCTTGCCGTTTTTGCAGGATGAAACAAAAATTATATCCTTTCATTGCTGGTTTAAAAAACTCATTTTTATGTATATATAGTATAACATTTTTCCTCAAAATCAATGACCAAAAAATATTATTTTGTCAAACTTTCACTCATTTTCAAACAATGTGACCTGATGGCAAATATTATCTGTGCAGCTTTCTTGAAAATAAAATAGCATAAAGTTAACAAACTTGCCTTTGATTCTAAATCAATGAGGCTCACAGCTCTGTCATCTACTTGAAGAATCATATCTTGAGTCCATACTTTGCCCTTCGCATCAAGTAATTTCAGTTTCCTTATTCCATCATCAACAGTTATCATAGCATCTTTTCGATCCAGAATAAACGTAGTCAAGTGCTTATGATTGACAAAAAAGAAAAATATTTATAACACTTACACTATCTGATGGTACACATTTTCCAAAAGAAAGCAATGTTTATGTAATTGAGATCAGCTAGCAGAGAGATGAGGGACACAAAGTACTCTAGAACTTGGTGATTATTTTATTGAGAGAATAAAGTCAAGCAGTTTTTTGTTGAATAGGTGAAATTATGCTTTGATTTGTGAGATACCTAATTCTGTTTAAGATTGAGCTGCATGAAAACATATAAACATGACATAAAAACAAATTCTGAATAGCTTAAAAAGCCTCTTCAAATAAACTTTGCCACCATTTTATTATATTAAATACTGAACAACAGCAGGCAATCTACGTGGCAGCTTCAAAACTATGGATTCAGATACTTGATAGCAGCAATAACATTTTTAGCCTATAACAGCTTCCAAACTTTTCATTTTACCAAAGCCACTAGCTGAAACAAACTATTTAAATTTAATTAAACATACATAAGATAGGCAGAAAATTTAAAATAAAAGCAATTTAAAAATTATTTCTCTACTTAAATATTTCATACTGTAAGTGAAAGTCACCTAGATAGACTCCCATTAAAAGCAAATATCTTAAAATATTACAATAGAACAAAACAAAAAGGAAGCAATTATTTAAGAAAAACTAGTAATGACTTTAGATAAAACTCAAACTTATTCACTGAACCTGTCAAAGGCTTCAATTTCAAGAAAATTCTACAATACCAAATAAAAGTCATTATCTTAGTTTGACCAAAAGTTGACAACGATAAATGAGGAGTAAAGTTATCATTTTAATTTATTCTCTATTAAAACAGATCTCAGACTAACAGGATTTTTTTATATGTAACATCTCGGCTTTACGAAAATCTAAAAGGAAAGGTCAACACAACTTAAAATACATCATGGGGATGAAATAAAACAATTGTGAATTTTCTTCCAATATTTTTATCCTAAAAGGGTCATTCTAAATTTTGGCAAGTACCAAAACATCTTACTTCAACACGGTATTGGGATGTATCCGAAACACTGCTGACACTGTCCCGTGCATAATTCTTCCTTTGTTCTGAAACAGAAATTTAAAAAGTCATTATTTACCACTAACAGACTGAAGTTCATGTATTGGTGTCATGTTGCTATCTCTAAAACTAGTCTATCTCACATATAAATACAGTAGTTGACAAGTCACCATTGTGTGGTGAATCTGAAAACAATCATTAGTCACAGTGAATCTTAAAGTGATGCAAAAGTCTAAATGATATGCAAGAACAATTTGACCCAGTATAAATTTTCAGAATGCTAAAGGTTACCAAGATTATAAATATGAAAAAAAGAGTTATTTTGTCTAAAGATTTCATTAAACATGGACCTACTCTTTGGCCAAAAAAGAAAAAGTTGCTTATAAATTTCATTTGTTAATATACTGAGAACAGAACTGCAAATACTGTCATAGGTACTGTATTTTATGAGTTAGACTATATAAGTATTAAACACTACAAAAATATCTTTCACAGCATCCAAACAATGGATAGCACCAGAGGAGATTCAAAACAAGATTCAGTCATCCTGATCACCAGTGAACATTATGAATTTTCACATACATCTGTGGAACACACTAATGTGAAATTCAGAATTGTAGATACAAGCTGTTAGGAAAAATAATAAAGTCAGGTAGAAAGTTTCTACACAAAACCACTTAAAAAGCAAAAAGAAATCTCTAATTTTCTTCTGTGAAATGCTGCAAAACCAAAAATAACATTGAAATGTAAAATATTTGGAGACAACATTTGGTATTTGTTTCTTTTTAATCAAGTAACTTGCTTATTTGTACATTCATAGTTGAACTATTTCTTCTAAACCAAACTCACTGCTGTCGAGTCATATCCGACTCATAGCGACCCTTCCTTGGGTTTCTGAGGGGATATCACTACGGAAGTAGATTGCCCAATCTTCCTTCCAAGGAGTGGCTGGTGGGTTTGAAATCACCAGACTTCTGGTTAGCAGTCAAATGCTTTAGGCACTATACCACCAGAGCTCCTATTTTTTCTAAAGCAGAATGCAAAATAAAAGGGTTAAACAAAATCAAACTTAAAAAGACTCTTAAAGCATTAAAATTCTGGCCTATGTATGTAAAAATAACAATGGGAAAAAAAAAAAAAAAAAAACTTTAGCTTTCCTAGTATTTTTTTTTCCAAATACAAACATGCTTCTTTCATTTCATATAGAAACTTTTACATCTTCCCACAGAGAAGAAATGGAAAAATTCTGCTGAACATGAAAGTAAATATAAAAAACATAAAACACATACACAGATTTAAAATGTTAGTAAATAAAACAGAAAAAAAAAAAAAACCTGGTATAAATTTGTGTATCACAACACATATAAAAGTAAGTTCTCATTTACATGTACTTAAACATTTTTGATAAAAATCTCTATGTGCCCTATATTACACCACTATGCTGTTATTTCAATATATTTTATTTTTGCTTTTGCAGCATTAAAATTACTTAATGAAAACAAACACACTACAAAGTTCAGTATCCGCTACCTTTCTTTTTCTGCTTGGATGATGACCTGAAGAAGTATGATCCATCTGGTCCTACCAAAATAATAAAATCAAAGGAAGATCTGGTTTCACCTCTAATTTTCTAGTCCAATCTTCACTTACATGATTGTATTCTACATATTACAAAGTGAACAACCATAACTTCTCTGATTATTAGTTGAGGATTAATCAATGTGAGATATTAAAAAATGGATAATTATTTTTGAGAAAACCATTACAACTCTGAAAACACAATATATAATTGAAGGACACAGCTACTGAAAGCACATTAAGAAATTATCACTTTTTCAGAGTCAGTGGTTCAGAGTCATTTTATCACACAACTCCCCATGGTCAACGCTATTCCCTTTGGTCTGACTTGGAGACAGCAGAAAAAGTGGTTATGATAAGGCAGCCTCAGGATGCTAATGTTTGACTGAGACTTTCAGGTAAATGTGACTGGCAAACACAGTAAAAGATCAAAAATCCTATATTCTCATTATAAAGTGGTAAGAATCCATTCCCCAGATTTTCCGACAGAGTTCCTCAATCCTGCAGAAACAAGCTTTATACATATAGTAAAACTGTCTATTTGATAGCATTTGTAAACAGTATAATGCTATACTACTCTTTGGCCTAGCAGATATGGTATCATTTCTATAATTCCAAATTAATAACTTATTTTAGGAATTCCTAAGCTGCATTCTTCCCCATATAATAAATAAAATTTATGTGTTAAGAGAAATTTCCTTTAAAATGAAAATTTGAATGAATTTATAAACCAGTAATTCCAGTGATTTTAATTAAGTAAATAAGTAAAGGTTAATATGAATATTTTAATAGGCAATTTTAAACAAAGGTTTCCAAAAAGCAATTGCAGTACATTTCTTTTTTATGAAACTCATATGTACTCACACAAGTATAGCTATAAATAGTAATTATGCTCCTAGGTTAAAAATCTCACCAAAAGTCTTAAAACAGTGTAAAAAGCCTAAACAAAAAGTTTGACACTAACTCAAGTTACCACTTTCTCTAAGAGTGGTTCTCAACTTTGCTTACACATTGGAATGAATGAACTTTAAAAAATACCGAAGGTTTGAGCTGGTTCATTTTGGTTTATCTCCTGTTGAAAATTTGCATTTCTATCCTAGATACACTGAATCAAAATCTGTATTTGAAAAGATCTCCTGGTGATTTATAAAAAATATATCAAAGAATCATCTAGGGATCTTATTAAAATATAGATTCTGATTCAGTATATGTGGGGTGGAAATGCAAATTCTCAGTAAGGGGTCAAAATGAAATTAACTAATTGAAAGCCCTGAAAAATACTACCTCCAGAGCCCTCAGTGGTAATTACAATTGATTTTGGTTGTAGTCTGGGCACTAAGAGTTGTGAAAACTCCTCAATGATTTTAATGTGCAACTAATGTTGACCACTGCCAAAATCTGGGTAAATACCAACTCATCTGCATGCTCTTTTATCCAAAAATTTGTTCCTTTCTAAAGTAAGAGAGTAATCATGGTCAAATAATGTAGTAAGTACTAATTAAATATGATAGTAGAAAAGGAGCTCTGGTGGTATAGTGGTTAAGGCATTTGGCTACTAACCAAAAGGTCAGTGGTTCAAACCCACTAGAACACTCCACAGAACAAATTAGCCTGTCTGCTCTCAAAAAGACTTACAAGGGCTTCCGGCAAGATGGCGGACTAGGCAGAAGGATTGAAAAGACCCTCCTCAACAAAGAAAAGGGAAACCAATTAACACAGACACAGAAGATAATCTTGGACTCCTGAGCCTTGAAGGGAAGAATACAGAATTGGACTAAACCCCAACTAGCAGAAGAATTTGCGTGAAAATACCAAAAAAAGGAGACATACGGAGCTG
>NW_006921713.1:4895384-4916584 GCF_000298275.1 Orycteropus afer afer | reverse complement strand
AAAAAAAAAAAAAAAGACTTACAGCTTTGGAAAGCCAATGGCGGTTGCTATGAGTTGGAATTGGCTGGATGGCAGTGAGTTTGTCTGATGTTTGTTTTTTGGAATATTATATAAGGAGCTCTGGTGGCACAATGGTAAGGCATTTGGCTGCTAATTAAAAGGTCTGCAGTTCCAACCCACCAGCCACTCCATGGGAGAAAGATGGAGCAGTCTGTTCCATAAAGATTTACCGCCTATGGGGCAGTTCTACTCTGTCTTATAGGGTCACTATGAGTTGGAATCAACTCAATGACAATGGGTTTGGTTTGGAGTTTTATTATAAACTGCTCAATCCCCTATTATAAAAGTGAGGCTCTTGTTCTCAGATTTTCTAAGAATCAACTAGAGTTAGGAACAGAAAAACACGACTCATCCTTTATTGTTTACAGTACCACTGGTTATGTTTCACTAATTTTCTTTTCAGCTTTTAGTCTATGGACCAGAATATATGATCTCAAAATGACAGAATTATGTGTATTAAGTAACCAGTGAAGAAAATTCTTTACATGTCATCTTAGCAAAATTAGCTTGATAGGCTGATGCATAAACTGATAGTAAATTTCCAGATCGAAATATTAAATTTAGGTGCCATCTACCTCTTCAATTAGTACAATACATTTGTAAATGAGTATGAAGGTTTCAATATGAGCCCTGGTGGCACAATGGTTAAAGTGCTCAGCTGCTAACCAAAAAGCAGGTGATTGGAACTCACCAGCTGCTCCACAGGACCAGGAGAAAGATGTGGTAGCAGGCTTCAGAAAGGTTACAGCCTTGGAAACCATGTGAGGAAGTTCTACTCTGTCCTATAGGGTTGCAATGCACAAGAATCCATTTGATGACGACAAGGTTTTTTTTTCCCCCCTAAATGAAGGTTTGAGTATCTAAATTTTATTTCCTTTTCTCTGCATTGTCTGTGTACGCATAATACAACAATATTTGAAACAGTTTATATTCAGACATGTAGTTAATACTCAGAAAATTTTTACTTATTTTTTCTATGAAAACAAAGTGCTGCTTAAGAAGTAAGGATTTGTCAATTAAAAAGGGAAGAGTAACTAAAAGAGACTGCTGAATTACTGTTGTTGTTGTTATGTGCCATCAGTCAGACCTGACTCATACAACAATATCTGAAACAGTTTATATTCAGACATGTAGTTAATACTCAGAAAAGTTTTACTTACTTTTTCTATGAAAACAAAGTGCTGCTTAAGAAGCAAGGATTCGTCAATTAAAAAGGGAAAAGTAATTAAAAGAGACTGCTGAATTACTGTTGTTGTTATATGCCATCGAGTCAGGCCTGACTCACAGTGACCCCTCCTTGGGTGTCTGAGGCAGTATCACTACAGAAGTAGACTGCCCCATCTTCCTTCCAAGGAGTGGCTGGTGGGTTTGAACCGCCAGCCTTCTGGTTAGCAGCCAAGTGCCTTAGGCACTATGCTACCAGAGCTCTAAATAAAACAATGGGCTACAGCTCACATTACGTACTTATTTTACACTTACGAAAACTTTCAACTACATTAAAGTAGTTCTTTACTATCTCAGTGTATGATTTCCATAGAGGTGAGGGGCTTAATGGAAATTAGTAAAGAGCCCTCAGTGGTAATTACAAACTCTTAATCACAGTTCGACAAATCAATATCTGAACCAAAATACCATTTTTTAAACAAACAACACCATTCTTCCAAAACTACGTTATTTAAGAGTTAATTTTACTGCCCTATTCAATGTTGTTGTTGTTGTTGTTATGTGCCATTGAGTCGGCCCCGACTCATAGCGACCCCTCCTTGGGTTTCCGAGGCCCTATTCAATAGGTCATTACAATTGCAGAGAAAAGACGCTTTTAAATTTTCAGTTAAATTGGGAGAATTGCCAAATGTCGTTTAGCGTCACATGTTCCCACACTCTAAGCAGCTGAATTTTGACTCTTAACTTGCCTCATACCCTGATATGATCATAATCATGGGTGTTTACTCCTTCAATAATTTCAAAATGGCATTTATTTAAGTGGTTTCCCTGAGTAAAATACACAATGAGGAGAATAGAAGTGGGTTTTAACTTGTGTCTAAAGGATCACTTCAATGTGATTGCTTGGACTCAATTATGACAATTAAACAGAGAGATTAACTCCAAATACATATCACGAGGGACAGGAAGAAAGAAAAAGATCAGTATAAAAAGAAAAAAGAGGAATATTTAGGAACATTGCAATGAGACAGGTGAGTCAAGCACTATGTAGAAATATAAGGGAATTTACAGTAAACTCAATTACATAAATCTGATTGGCACTTTATGGTTACTTACACTCAATTCTTAACTAGCTCCTCTCTCAATACAAAAAGAAAATTAGGAAAAAACACAGGTATATTTTCTGACTTATTAACATCACAAAAAAGTCCACACTCAGGGCTGAATTGAGACTTGAGAAAAAGCCTATCATTTGTATTAATTACTTTCCAGCCTCCCTATAATAAAATCTCAAAGTTAGTCTATGTGCTGGTAATAACAGCAAAGTATTATTAACGGAAATTTGTTAAACGAGGTTTTCTGGAAACAGGATGACCTTAAACAGCTGAATATTATGGAAAATGATCATAATCCAAATTCAGCAATAGCTAATTAAGAGGGAAGTTACTTTTCTAGGAAGTTCAGCTATTCTAAACATAGCATACTTAAATAAGTCTTCTGAGTGACAAACAGATGTCACAGCATCTACACATTAAAACTTGCACATTTTAATGTATAAACTTGTATGGGGATGACTAAATTTCCTACTCAGATATATTTACTCTAACAACAAGACTTTCCACTAGTTTTCCAGCCACAATATATGAGAAGCAATAAGAAAAGCAGCCTTGGGATCCAGGCAGCCACATAGAGAAAGCATCCCAAAATATTCAAAATGGAAAAAAGATTCTGAACCACGTATGTAAACGTAAAGAACGCAGCTTTGATGAGTACACTGCAGTACACAAACTAGTGTGTACAACGATGACCCTCTGAGTCATCAAGAGATGACATGTGCTACACACTGAGGAGAAAAATTCTTGATGTACTTTATGAGTGTTTTCCTTAAAAATGATTATAGTTTTAGTGCTTTAAAAGACAAACAGCCTAGTCAGAAAAAATATGTAACATTTCCAATTCTCTATAATATGAGACAAGTGAAATGTTACCCATCTTAAGGTAAGTGGAGGAAAAGAACTTAGTATTTGTTTCCCTAAACGAGTGTTACCTTGTCAGGAGTGTTTGAAATGCAAATTCTCTCAGGTGATAGTTTTGGAATGTCTTATATAAACAATGAAGAAATTATAAAATACCATTTTTTTAAACTACAGCATACTTTAATTGATTTTCCTTGAATAAATTAATATTAATTCATACCCCAAAAAAGTAAATGTATTATCATATAAATGTATAATTCACAATACATTTATGAAATGTGTGTGTGTCTCTCTCTCTGTGCAGTATAGGGAGTGATGTCAGGAGCTTGAGTGTAAAAATATATGAAGTTATTTCTTGACCCTGTCAAAGTATCACTGTGACTACAAGTAGAACATCATTTGGAGTTAACATGAAAATACTAAATTTGATGAATCTTAGGATCCAGGATAAAAAGTGCCTGTCCATCCCTTTCCATTCCCATGATAGGCTCTGTACGTCTGTTTACTCATATAAACTTACCACAATCTCATTACCATTTCTATTTTATAGAAGAGGAAACTGAAGTTAATAGGTTAAATTGTTTGCTCAGAATTGCAGATAGCTGGCAGAAAAGCCATGATTCAGCTATAGATTTTTGGTCTTCACACCTATGCTGCTTCTCTGAGTATATAAAGCAGTATAAGTGACACACATGGTCTCAGATTTGAAAAGTGTTCTTATAAAAAAAAAAAAAAAAAAGCTACATAAAACTCTTAATAGACGTGGTTAGTGTGCAAAAACCAGTAATCACTATTGTGAAAACTCCTATTTTGGTGCACTAAATAGTATTCTCATACCCCAAAGAGGTTCATATACCACTCACAAAGGCAATTTAATTCTTGTGAGATATATTCAACTACTTCAATAGGTGTGAAAGGAGAAATGTTAAAGAGAACGGATTAAATGTGAAGACAAAAAGTAGATTACAAATATCTTCTTCACCAACTTTCCAGTTACAAAAACAGAGTTAAAAATATGCAGATTAGGAGGCTGAAAGCTCCCAATGTTAACTAAATATAGTTAAGACTTCAACTAGAATTTATTTATTGCAATGCTATGTTTAAAACACAAAAATATTTCTCCATTGTCATTCACCCATTCATCCATTCTTTCCATAGGTACTGGTTGGGAACCTGTTAGGGGGAAGTCACTGTGTGTATGTGGAGGTGTACATTGTGTTTGGAAGGTAGACATTAGGTACAAAGACGAATGGTACATGATGTGTACTCTCAAAGGATTTAAAACCATCTTATTTTTAAACCCAACATATTGCTAAGTTTTTTCCTACCTCTTTAATTTGCCCTATCCTTTCCTTTATTTCCTGTTTTACATACATATGGGCCATTTTAGTCACACTACACAAGTGAATTGTCATATTTTCTTATAAACAAGATTTTTAAATTGTATGACTTTGGCAGATCTTTGAACGATCTTAATAAGATTAGAACTTTGACCTAATCTTAAAAAGGGGCCTTGGTTTGTTTCATATGTAGAAAGGGAGAAATAAAAATTTAGTACTTATAAACTACAAGGAGCTCTGGCGGCATAGTGCCAAAGGCATCTGACTGCTAATCAGAAGGCTGGCGGTTCAAACCCACCAGCCACTCTTTGGAAAGAAGATTGGGCAATCTACTTCTGGAGTGATGTTATGTTGTTATGTGCCATCGACCCAATTCTAATGACCCCTCTGCCTTGGAAACCCAAGGAGGGGTCGCTATGAGTCGGATTCGACTTGACAGCAATGACCGTGTGTGCGTGTGTATGTATAAGCCACAGATTTTCAATCCTCACATCTACAATTTTATGAAATTGCTCCTAACACAAAATAATCATTAAAATATGTAGGTGAGTCCTACTTTTTATTTGTTATTTTCTTAGATTTCTGAGTCCTAATGGTATTTGTGAGATGATTAACACTTTCATTTTAACAAAACTCCTGGAACTCTCATTTAGATCTCTGATTCTCCCTTCACCACCTATACTTATCAAATCTATCCTTAATACTATTACCAGAGTTACTCAAGATAAATTTAACCTTATTAGTTTACTGACTAAACACTTTAATGGCTGCCCATTGCCCACAAACAATGGTCAAATCCTTTCATTATGATTCTCTCAAATAAGGTTTACTCTTCCAACCTTATTTCCCATCTTGTCATCAGCTGTTCCATGGGAGAAAAATGTGGTAGTCTGCTTCCATAAAGATTAATGCCTAAGAAACCCTGTTGGCCAGTTCTACACTGTCCTAGAGGTTTGCTGTGCGTGGGAATTGACTCTATGGCACACAATAACAATAACAACACTCCAGCTAACATCAAATCACTTGCAGTTTGATAATTCATAATATTCATTCTACAAGTATTTACTGAGCACAAATTTTACATTATGCATTATACCAGTCTTAGGGAATACTAAAGGGAACAAAACAGATATGCTCCACCTACACAGAACTTAGGAGCTCTGGTAGCATAGTGCCTAAGGCACTTGACTGCTAACCAGAAGGCTGGCAGTTCAAACCCACCAGCCACTCCTTGGAAGGAAGACTGGGTAATCTACTTCCATAAAGATACCGCCTCAGAAACCCAAGGAGGGGTCACTATGAGATGGAACTGATTGGACAGCAGTAACTTTGGGTTTTTGGTTTGGTACCACAGACAAGAAGTTGTAGATCTAGAGTATGTGTACACACACACACACACACACATATACATACAAAGGGAGCTCTGGTAGCATAGTGGCTAAGGCACTTGACTGCTAACCAGAAGGCTGGTGGTTCAAACCCACCAGCCACTCCTCGGAAGGAAGATGGGGCAATCTACTTCTGTAGTGATACTGCCTCAGAAACCCAAGGAGGGGTCGCTATGAGTCAGGTCCGACTCGATGGCACATAACAACAACAACAACATATACATACATATATATGAACTCTACGATATTAGAGTATCCTATTAATTACTACAGGATCTCTGGTAGCATAGTGGCTAAAGCACTTGACTGCTAACCAGAAGGCTGGTGGTTAAAACCCACCAGCCACTCCACGGAAGGAAGGCTGGGCAATCCTACTTCCGTAGTGATACTGCCTTGGAAACCCAAGGAGGGGTCGCTATGAGTCGGGGCCAACACGACGGCACATAACAACAACAACAACATTAATTACTACAGTAAATAATAATAGTAATAATATAATACTAACCTGTTGCCATTGAGTTGATTCCAACTCACAGTGACCCTATGGGACAAAGTAGAACTGACCCATAGAATTTACAAGGCTGTACAGCTTTATGGAAGTAGACTGCCTCATCTTTCTCTCATGGAGTGGCTAGTAAGTTCAAACCACTGACATTTTGGTCAGCACTTGAATACTTTAACCACTGCTCGCAAGAGCCCCTAATATAATAATAGTAATAACAAAACCAAACTCACTGCCATCGAGTCAATTCTGACTTGCAGCAACCCTCAATGGGTTTCTAAGGCTGTAAATCTTTATAGAAACAGACTGCCTCATCTTTCTTCCTTGGAGCGGCTGGTGGGTTTGAACCACTGACCTACTGGTTAGCAGCCAAATGCCTTCACCACTACACCACCAGAGCTCCCTCCTTATAAGAAACCAGTGACAACAATAGCAAAATATGCAAGCATTGTTGTAAGCATTTTATAGGCATTAATTCATTTTGATTTTTTATCAATCCTATGAGGTATCCCCATTATAAAGATAAGCAAAATGAAATACAGTTGATGAAGTAATCTGCAACATCACTCAGCTAGTAAGTTGTGGGACTGAGTTTGAACATAAGAAGTCTGGTTCCAGAGTCTTTGCTCTTAACCATAATATTATTCTGGCACTTTTTAACATAACATATAAAGACTATGCAGACCTTGGAAAAACACAGGATTTCCCAAATATATGTGCATATTGCAAGAGTCCTCAACTTCTTTTTAGCAATGACTTCTATTTTATATTTAAAGTTTAAATAATATTATGTGTACATGAGATAATCTAGAGAAGTAACTGGGAGTTAGTAAAGAACTGGGGAGAAAGCTTACTTTTTTGCAATGCAGAAAAGAAATTATGTTAGTCTTATCACACTACCCAAAAAGTTTAAGAGGTGTAAGAAAGAAGTTATGTCAACTGTCAGCACACAATTAATTGAGTCAGTCACCAAGATCAAGAAACGTTATCAAAAATAATCAGATGAAATAATCCACCTAAGGCACTGATGCCATACAAAAGATTCCTCAGAAAGAAATGTAACAAATTACAGTTTTATAGTGTTATAGAAAACAGAGGTCATAGGTTTGCTAGTTTAAAAAAAAAAAATCTATCACTACTTTAATCCAAAGAATACAAACAGAGCATGATTTCAAACTCTCACTTTGAGAAAGTAATTTGTAAAAAGTAGCTTAAAAACAGAATTATATCACATCAAATAACCAAACATACCATAAAGAGCCTTTGCACTTGTTTTTGAACTGTGTTCCCTGTCCATCTGGGAGAAGGTAGGTGATCCGTAGCCACTGTAATAAAAAAATGGTCATTGTGCTAGGTTAAAGTCCAAAGGAAGCATGTATGATTCAAAACTATAAAATAAAAATTCCAATGCACCATAATCATCATGTTTTTTAATAAAATATATGAGGTTTATATTGACTGAGTTTGGCAAAATGAGCCAGTTCCCACACTGGTGAGTGGTCGAAGAAATAAAATGTATAAACAACCCTACTCCAATGTGGATCCAGAGCTGAGAGGATTCACCAATGTTTAAACTATCTTAGAAGAGTTTGTTTCCCATATCGAATAGAGTTCTGATCAGTAAACCACTTGTTGTTGTTGTTGTTGTTTTGCCGTCGAGTCGGCCCCGACTCATAGCGACCCCTCCTTGGGTTTCCGAGGCAGTATTACTACGGAAGTAGGATTGCCCAACCTTCCTTCCGAGGAGTGGCTGGTGGGTTTGAACCGCCAGCCGTCTGGTTAGCAGAGTAACCACTTATACACCTCTAAATCATTGGCTAAAGCACTTGACTGCTAACCAGAAGGCTGGCGGTTCAAACCCACCAGCCACTCCTCGGAAGGAAGGTTGGGCAATCCTACTTCCGTAGTGATACTGCCTCGGAAACCCAAGGAGGGGTCGCTATGAGTCGGGGCCGACTCGACGGCACATAACAACAACAACAACAAATCATTCAAGCTATAATGCAATGGAAAATAGTTCACAGATACCTAAAATATAGTAACCAAAACACATTTTGTCATTAAATTTGACCTGTTTTACCTATACCTAGTCTCTTGTTACTAATATGTTATTTGAATTTTCTTCATTTATTCCACAAACATTTATTAATCTCTAAATCCTAGGAGAAAAGGGTGTATCAGGGAGAACAGAGGGCAAGATATTGTGAATAAGACAATTAAGTAAAATAGTTACAAAAGAATTTGATATACAAGTAAAACTTATATTTTTATAAAGATCAAAAAGGGTTAACTTTTTATCAGTATATCCAAGAAGACTTCAGCACCAATTTGACATTTAAGCAGCATCTAAAAGAATCAAAAGAAATTCAACAGACAGGTGGATAATTAAGTAAGAAAAAAGCATGCAGAACTGGCATAGGTTAAGAAACAGCACAGTTTCTGAGAGAAAGGGCATCTAATGTGATGTGCTCAGCACTGAAAAATGGCTAGAAAATTAGATAGAAGGTACACAGAGAAAGACTTTTTATGTCACACTGAAGAATTTATTTTTTATCCTCTGGATATATTAAGGGAGCTCTGGTGGCATAGTGCCTAAGGCATCTGACTGCTAACCAGAAGGCCAGCAGTTCAAACCCACCAGCCATTCCTTGGAAGGAAGATTGGGCAATGTACATCCATAGTGATACTGCTTTGGAAACCCAAGGAGGGGTTGCTATGAGTCAGATCCAACTCAACAGCAGTGAGTTTGGTTTTGGTTTTAGATATAATAAAGGAGCTCTGGTGGTGTAGCAGTTAAGGCATTTGGCTAACCAAAAGGTCGATGGTTCGAACCCACCAACTGCTTCACAGAATTAAGATGACTCAGTTTGTTTCCATAAAGATTTACAGCCTTAGAAACTCAATGGGGATCACTATGAATTGGAATCAACTCAATAATAATGAATTTGGTTTGGTTTAGTGGATGCAGTAAATATTTTTATACAGGAAAATCATATGATCTGATTAATATTTAAAGAAGTAATCCAGGAACTGATGGCAAGGTGATCAAATAGGAAGGTGATGCAAAAATTCAGGTAGGAGCTAACGGTCACAAATAGAGGTATAGTAGAAAGAACAGAAGGCAGAGATAGAAGAAAGAGTTCTTTAATTAGTATAAATAAGTGAATCAATGGATATTTGTTTTAAGAAAAAAAGGAAGAAATGAGGATATGGTAAAACTTTCTGGCTTGAATAACTAATGAAAGAGACTGAGAGAGCACCTGTAGTTCTTCCCTGTTGGCTCTTGATGGCCAATACTAAAGAGATTCGTGAAAACCTTTGTAAAGAGAAAAGGCAAAGCATCAACTCCTGAAATGTTTATATTTTATGAATCAAAATAATAGAACACTACAGAGAAACGGATCTGAAGTAGAGTATATATGCAATTTTGGAAAGCAAAATATGTAAAATGCCAGAATGAAACATTTTCCAGCTATGAAATCACTATCACTGGGGTTGATATTTACTTAACTATCTTATTCTTATCTGATACAGTAAACCTTTAACGGTAACATACAATAGTGTTACAAAGAATTTATATATTACTGAGACATGACACTCATAAAGAAATGACACTGATATTTTCATTAAAAATAAAAAATAGTTAAAACAACCAAATCCCCTTCCCCCAAAAAAATTAAGTATAAACCTTTCAACTTACTTCATTTGAGATGAGTACATTCCAAAACCACTGGGATGATTAGAAATGTGGCCATTCATCGTGACTTCTGTGCTTATGTTCTGAAAAAAGAAAGCCATAGCTTGAAGGCAATAAAAAGACCATGACATCTCAATTTTGAAGAGTTATTCATTCAACAAATATGTGTTACTGCCAGAAATGACAACAGGGGTTAGAAAGAGACATAAAGTTCTCCACCCACAGCGTTCAGGTTGTAAAGGTACAGATAGACATACAAACAAAGATCCAGTTATTAATATACTAAAATTGTAACTAGATTTTAGTAAAATAAAAATCTAAAATATAGACCCGATTCTTGTAAGTATGTATATAGGCATAATTCTATATTCTGTCCAAACCTATAATCAATTGTCAGCTTCAAGAAATGTTATTTTGTTTCCTTTCTCATTATAAAAGTAATACAGACTCGTTAAACACAAAGCTTGAGGAACACATAAAAGTACAAAAGGGTAAAATATCACTCAGAGTTCTTTCATGTAAAGACAGGAATTTAAAAGCCTCTTCCAGTCTTTTTTTGTCTGCATATACTTTTCTCTCCTATTTCCTCTTTCCTCCCCTCCTCCTTCCTTTACTTGCATCCTTCAAAGCACATTTGTCAATGTGCTATCCATACTCTCTTAGATAAATCTGTTTTTAAGAAAATTGTTCCTTTACACATTCTTTTTACTTTTCATAAGAAAAAAAAATTATACTAAGTATTTTACTTCAGAAAACATTTTGCAATTTACTTCATAAATGTTCTATGAGTAAGATGAATGAGTACAAATGAGTTGTTTTTAAGTGCCGTTGAGTCATTTGTGACTCATTACAATCCTAAAGGACAGAGTACAAACTGTCCTTTAGGGTTTCTTAGGCTGTAATTTTAGAGAACAGATCACCAGGTCTTTTCTCCCGTGGAGCAGCTGGTGGGTTCAAACTGTGGATAATGCCAAGTTCAATGGCTTTTTCTTTCTTTATTCTCCTAGACAGCACTGCTATACCTGATTTCACTGCTATACCTGATCTCCTTCTACTCCCTCTGCAAAAAGGGTGTAAGGGCTGAGTCATCTGACCTCCTCTAACTTCACAACGGGGAGAGAGAATCACCTCAATGTCAACATCCCAAGACTGATTCCTACAAGGCAAAGGTTAGACATGCCTCCACGCTCCAACCTTTTACCAATTCTGGCATACTCTACTTCTCTGCTGGGCTTGATAATTCATTGCAATGGCCACACAGAACTCACAGACAACAGTCATGATTATAGGGAAGTAGATTGCCCAACCTTCCCTCCAAGGAGTGGCTGGTGGGTTTGAACCTCCAGCCTTCTGGTTAGCAGTCAAATGCCTTAGGCACTATGCTACCAGAGCTCCTATTAGAGAAGTAGCAGGTTACAATTCAGGATCCGAAAACCACTTTGGATACAGTTCTTCAATCAGAACAGCATCTTCTCAGCCATGCCACAGGCACACTTTTCATTGGCTTTAGTCTCCTTCCACTCGGACAAGTGTTACAAAGCTCTTTTAGTTCTGCCAATAGGTGTCCTGAGAAGCACCCCATTCTGCCAGCAAGCCTCCTGTCCAAAGGCACACAGCTTTTCCTCTTTGGGCTGGGAAGCCCACTACCTGTCTTACGTTGGGGTTTCCTCTAGGGTCTGCTGCCACAGCTCAGTCTCTCACCATCTCAGCAAAGTGTTAACAGTTCTCTGTCTCCTGGGTCAAGGAAGTTCAGCTCAGGGATCTCAAGTTCAAAGAATGTACTCTACCTCTAGGTATCCTTTTTTGATGATAGTGACATCCCCCTTTCTGTCTCTGGGATGGCTCATTTTGAACCTAAAGGATGGCAAAACTGGCCAATCCTGTTAGGGTTCCATACACCATATCTGTACAGTCATACCACCTATAAGAGTGCCATGTACCTTATTTACATTATTTGCAAGTTATCCAATCTCTTTGGTGAGTCACAAGCACCTCCCATTTGCATAGTTCCACCCAATCATGGCCTATTCTGCAATGAGTTTACTGTATTCATAAAGATACAAAATTAACTCATATTAAAAAAAAAAAAAAAAACCTGTAAATAATTAAGTGCCAAGATATGTGGTTCTATTTTAAATCCACTACAGGTTCAAGAAGGGAAAAGCCATGCAGACTGCCGTAACTTTTTGGAAGAGCTGGGAACTTGACCCTAGTTCTTAAAGGATAAGATTTATAAAAGTCCTTAGAATGCTCAAGTTCAATTCAAGATTTCCTGATAGTCTTGGTTCATACTTACATGCTGATTAGAAGGAAACTTCTATATTAAGAAACAAAGAAAAACTGGCTTTATACTAGGTAAGTACTGAATTTATAAAAGTACATTATATTTCTATTATATTGTTTTATTTCAGTTTTTGTTGTTTTCCTTCTTCTTAGCTATAAGCAATGATGTGCTAGTAAACTAACTCTGTAACAACAACCAAACATGCATGTATACACACAAAAGCCCTGATATGTAGTGTCTGCCCATTTCTATGGTATATATATTCCCACTATGGCTGATTTCAAGCTATCAGTAGTTAAAAGTGATTTCAAGCTAACAAACAGATTACATAATTCCTATTTCACAACTGGCTCTTACAGCCTACAGAGAACATACTACCACAATTCTAGAATTTCAAAGCAGGCTAGAGTCCTGGAATAGAATTATGGATCTAGAACTAAGAGTTAGGACACCAACACTCACAGTTAGGAGCCTAGAGCTCTAACACTATTTCTGGCACTAGCTGGCCTAAGAAAGTCACTCAAGCCTCTGTCTCAATTGTCTCACCTGTAAAAGAGACAATTCCTTGTCTTCCTAGGTCAGGACTATTGTTAAAAATCAAATGAGATAGATGTGTTTAAAAAAAAAAAAAAAAAAGCAGCAGCAGCTCTTTCAGAAGAAGCTGGTTCGTTCAGTATATAAATTAAACACCCAGGGTTTGGCTGATTTTGATCTGGTTTGCATTTTAAAACCACAGCTGCTGGTTTAATGAAAAGTGATAGCCATAGAATCTCATAGTTTCCATTTTTAATTCTTCATGACAGCCCAATAAATGCACAGTTTGTTTTGCTTTGTTTTTAATGTTCATCTGTCAGAATAAGCGAATATTAGAAAGGGGAAAGGAAAATGTCAATTTGCTAAACTGAATTTTAAATATAAAAACTGTTTTAATCTGGCAATCATAGTTTCAATTGTCACAGATGCTTATGTAGCAATGTGGCAGTTTTAAAATATTTCAGTATAACAATTACAGTGTTCACCTTGCAAAGGAAACAATTACAAATTTTTGTTTGTCTTTTCCCTTTAAGCTTTTAAGAGATATATCCAATTTACACAGACCACAGGTATAATTTAAAAGAATCATCTTTTTTAATGAAAAAAATAGGTGTGTTTATTTTGTTACAACTGTTAAAGCAACTTAAACACTCTAAGGAGACATAGTTTTTCTTTATCAATTTAAGTTTAAAGACTCACAACTTCAGTTAATTCCACTAAATCAACTTCCTAATTCTACTAAAATCATAAATTAAAACTGTCACAACTTCCAATCAATTTAAAAGAAGAGCATCAATTTCCTCATGAAAACACTTTTTATAAGTTTTACTTACTATAATTTTCTTCTATTTGCTACAGAAAATAACATTCTTTGACAATTATAAGGATAATAGTAAAAAATTAAGATCTAGGTTAAGTGTATCACAAACGTTAAACACTGCAATTTTCTCAGGAAAGCAAACAGAATGTATTAAAGTCACTGTGGGAAGAAATGAATAAGACCACAGTAAGGCTAAACCATCAAGTTAAATTTGTATTAGAAAGTTTGGACTCCCAAATTATTCCATGCATCTGATATCAATTTTCAAATTGATAAATGAGTATATATTCCTTACTCAATGTCTGAATACTACCAACCCAATCTAGATACCACAAAACTGAAAGCTCTCTATAAACTGAGCTGCCCTTGAAATGACTTTTTCTCTCAATAGTATCACAATCTTATTACGTATTGAAGAAAATGTTTTAAAAAGAATTTTTGTTCTTTGCTGTGGAATCAATCTTGACTAACAGCGACTCCATGTGTGCAGAGAACTGCTCCATAGGATTTTCAAGGTACTGATCATTTAATCTGCACCAGTATTGGGCTAAATGCTTTCTATTCATTATCTTATTTAATCTTCACATAAGTATTTGAAGAGTTACTACTTTTCCTTCTCATTTTATAGATGAAGAAGCTGAGGCAGAGAGACTAGGTGCCATATGTGTGGTATTTTGAAAGTTTTAAAATAACATAGTGTCAAGAATGACTGGACAAGGTGTATAGTAGAGCTGACAAGGGGCAAGGATGTGGGTCACTGTTTGGTCACAGCCAGCTACCCAGAGGGACCGAGTAGTTGAACCTGCGGGCTTGGGACCATAGTCGCAGGGGACATCAAGCTCAATTGGCATAACATACTATACTAAACATTGTTATTGTTGTACCTCCTACTTTGGCGAGTAGCGACTAGGATCTTAAAAGCTAGCAAGCTGCCATCTAGATGCAACAATGGGTCTCTCCTTGTCAAGAGCAAAGAAGAAAGAAGAAAACCAAAATTAATGGAAACAATCAGTCCTAGCGACTGGTACACCATCTGATCTGCAACCTATACAACTATGAGACCAGAAGAACTAGATGGTGCCCGCTACCACTGTCATCCACTTGGAAGGGATGTAGGAGATCCTGCATAGAGAAGGAGAACAATGTGAAACAAAACTCAAAATCATTTGGAGGAAAAAAAAAAAAAAAGAAAAGAAGGTGAGGACCAGGTTTGCTGGTCCAATAGAGCCTGGTGTAACCACTGAGACTATGGTCCCTAGCTGCCCTTCAGGTCTGGAATTGAACCCACACCTGTGGTTTCCAGCCAAACAATGTACAGGCATGTGAGTTAAACATTTACCTCAAGTAGACACACGCCCTGGAGAGAACAATCATGGGAGAAGGAAGGGCTGCTTATGCACAGGGAGAAAGCTCAGGGCGCAGGAGAGTATGGAGGAATGGTCACTGGGAAGAGGTAACTATGGGGAGGAAGTGAGAGGGGAGCTGTTGCATTGTGGTAAACTGGGGTCAATGACATGAGACAAAGTATATGTGAACTGCTGTATGGGAAGTGAATTTGCTCTGTAAATCTTCACCCAAATCACAATTAAAAAAAAAAAAAAAAAGAATGACTGGACATAAATGTCTTATCTGTAACCTTTATCTGATATAATCAGAAGCAGAAGAGAAGACAAGGGAGAAGGAAAAAGAAAGCTACCTTTAACATAACAAACAGGAACTAGAGATGCTGATACCTCTTAGATATAATTAAACACCTCACAGGATTAATTGTCCTGGTTTGAACACTTAAGGTTATAGTCTCATAAGATAAATCAATCAATTGGCATAACATAGTTTATAAAGTTCATGTTCTACATACTAGTTTGGGAAGTAGCATCTGGGATCCTAAAACTTTTAAGGGGCCACCTAATATACAACTAGGAGCTCTGGTAGCATAGTGCCTAAGGCATTTGACTGCTAACCAGAAGGCTGGCAGTTCAAACCCACCAGCCACTCCTCAGAAGGTTGGGCAATCCTACTTCTGTAGCGATACTGCCTCGGAAACCCAAGGAGGCGTCGCTATGAGTTGGGGCCAACTTGACGGCACATAACAACAACAACAATATACAACTATTGTTCTCTATTCATTGAAAGAAAGAGAGAAGGCAGGAAACCCAAGTACTGGAAAAGGAACTGGATTACAGGACCAAGTGTCACCATGCACCATGGCCTCCTCTACTTTGACACCAGAACTAGATGGCACCTGGCTACCAATGCCAAACATTCTGATCAGGGCCACAATAAATGAATCCTGATAAAAAGACAGAAAGGTATAGACCAGAATTTAAAATTCTCCCTAAATCTACACTTACTGGACCCATTGAGACTGGAGAAATCCCCAAGACTGTTTTCCTTTATATTTTAAATTACTTTAAAATATAATATTGAACGGAAACTATCCCCTGAAATTACCTTTTAATTAATAGATGATTAATGTAAAAGTAAAGAATGTCACCCTTAAGTGCTTTGCTCTTTAAAAATTATCTATATGAGACCAATTGAACAACCATTACTCTAACGCATGGATAAGAATATTAAGAGGCAGAGAAACTAAGTTAATGGGACTGGAACAACTAGAATGGAAATACTAAGAATGTTAATACAGTGAAAGAATGTAGTCAGTGTTACTGAACATTATGTGTAGAAACTGTTGAATGGGAATCTGTTTTGCTTTGTATACGTTCACCAAAAAATGCAATAAAAAAACCTTAAAGGCTACATTTAATGAGCACCTATTTCATATGACACTTTTACAAACCTCACCTCATTCCATCCTCAGAATAATCTTTTGAGGTAGGCATTGGCTATTGTATATGTAAGACAGTCTCAAAGTGGTTAAGACATTTGACTAAGTGATAACATACAAACCTAGAATTAGAACAAGCATTCCAATTCTGATCTGGCTAATTTATATACCATATCATTCCAGTAACTTATATTGCTACTACTGTAATCATTCTATAAGTTTTTAATTCTCTACACTGAGTGGTTCACTGATATTCTTTTAGTCACAATTTTTCTTGAAATAAATTATTTGAAGAAAGGTAGTTTGGGGAAGGAATAGGGTTCACTTTATAGATAAGACATATTACAGTGGCAATAGTGTCACTTTGTGGAATGGCTTTATTGTTTCGTAAACATACTTAGTATTAACTGGAAGAATGTGAAAAAATATCACCAGACATATTAAAAATTACTTTAAAATATAATATTGAAAATACATTAGATAATCTGAATCTAGCTTTTGTTTGAAATATTTATTTGTATTACTTTCTTGGCTTAATATTTGAGATATTTTCTAAATAGGAAAATGGATCTTTTGAATGCTTCATCCTCACCAAATACCATATGATATCCGTAAGTTTACTCTGATCTGCATTTCTTCAGTTATAATTAACTATCTATAAGGGGGATTAAGTCTCCAGTACTGTAAGGTGTAAACTTACAATAAAAACAAAATGTGATAGGAAAGGGAACAATCTTCAGAGAGAGGAGAAATGTTCTCAACTCCTCTCAACTGCCAGGCTTCCTACCTCACTGGATAAGACTCCGGTTGGGTGAGGAGAAGTGATGGTTGGATCAGATCTTGAGATATTTCTCAATAAGTTTCCCATTAATTTTCACAAATAATATGAGGAATTTTAACTCAAGTTTCCATATATTTACTTATTTATGAATTTTCTTTTTACAAGTACCTTCTCTATACAGGCTTGAATAAAATCATCAAAATTTTTATCTCCATGGTTATATTATTTCCATGATTAACAGCAGATTTATAGATAGCCTCAGATGTGACTGCTATAGTAAATTGATTTTTCCATTCACATGACCTTTATCAGTGGAAGTTTTTAAGCACCTTGTAATGTAACTGATCAGTTTAAGTAAGTATAAATGCCTCCTCACCACCATTACTATTCTTAAAGAAAGTGTCATTCATTCCATCACAAAAAGTTGAAAGCTATTTAAAACTACACATTAACTATGTGGGATTTTTTTTTTTTTTAATTTTTAGTAAGCTTTTTAATTTTGAAAAGTTTCAGATTTACAGAGAAGTTGTAAAGAGAGTTACTGTATATTCCACACCTCATTTCCCATTAGTGTGGTATATTAGTCACAGTAATGAACCAATATTCATATGTTATTACTAAGTGAAGTCAACACTTCATTCAGATTTCTTCAGTTTTTTCTGTTTCAGGATCCCATCTAGGGTACCACAGTTTTCATGTTTACTGAGGCTCCTCTACACTGTGACAAAGAACAGCTCAAGAAGACAAAGGCATTATAATGATATGTCCGAAGACCTGGAGTTAGAAAACCAAAAGGAAAAACATGCTTGGCATTTCTCAAGCTGAAAGAACAGAAGAAAAAAATTCAAGCCTCAAGTTGCAGTACTGAAAAACTGTATGGGTAAAATATTGAATGATACAGGAAACATCAAAAGAAGATGGAAGGAATACACAGAATTACTGTACAAAAAAAGAATTGGTTGATGTTCAACTATTGCAGGAGGTGGCATATGATCAAGAACCAATGGTATTAAGGAAGAAGTCCAAGTTGCACTGAAGGAATTGGAGAAAAAGAGGATCCAGGAATTTACAAAACACCAATTGAGATGTTTCAACAAATAGAGGTGCTTACTCATTTATGCCAAGAAATCTGGAAGACAGCTACCTGGCCAACTGACTGGAAGAGATCGATATTTGTGTCCATTCCAAAGCAATGTGATTCTACAGAATTGGAAGTTATTGAACAGTATCATTAATATCACACATAAGTAAAATTTTCCTGAAGATAATTAAAAAACAGTTGTAACAGTATATTGATAGAGAACATCCAGAAATGCAAGTTAGATTCAGAAGAGGACGTGGAACAAGGGATATATCATTGCTGATGTGAGATGGATTTTGGCTGAAAGCAAAGAATAACAGAAAGATGTCTACCTGTATTTTACAGACAATGCAAAAACATTTGCCTATGTGGATCATAACAAATTATGGTTATCATTGCAAAGAATGGGAATTCCAGAATACTTAATTGTGCTCACGAGGAACCTGTGGATAGACCAAGAGACTGTCATTCAGACAGAACAAGAGGTTACTGCATGGTTTAAAATCAAGAAGAGTATGCATCACAGTTGTATCCTTTCACCATACTTATTCAATCTGGAAGCTGAGTAAAAGTCTGAGAAACTGGACAATATGAAGAAGAATGCAACACCAGGATTGGAGGAAGATTCATTAACAACCTGCGAAATGCAGATGACACAACCTAGCCTCCTGAAAGTGAAGAGGACTTGAAGCATTTACTGATGAAGATTGAAGACTACAGTCTTCGGTATGGATTACACCTCAACATAAAGAAAACAAAAATGCACACAACTGGATCAATAAGCAACACTGTGATAAATGGAGAGAAGAGTGAAGTTGTCAGGGATTTCATTTTATTTGGATCTACCATCAATACCCATGGAAGCAGCAGTCAAGAAATCAGAAATCATATTGCACTGGGCCAATCTGCTGCAAAAGACCTTTTTAAAGTGTTAAGTAGCAAAGATGTCACTTTGAAAACTAAGATGTACCTAACTCAAGTCATGGTATTTTCAATCACCTCATAAGCTTGTGAAAGCTGGATGATGAATAAGGAAGACTGAAGAAGAGTTGATGCTTTTGAATTATGGTGGTGGCAAAGAATACTGTAAATATCACAGACTGCCAGAAGAATGGACAAATCTGCCCTGGAAGAAGTACAGCCAGAATGCTCCTTGGAAGGGAATGACCACACTTCATCTCACCTACTATGGCCATTGTGGTGGTTATGTTTGTGTGTCAACTTGGCTGGGCCTGATTGAGTGGCTGGGTAGCTGGTGGTAGTTATTCCCCATGATGAGACCGGCCATCAACTCCATGGTGGGATCTACCACAAGCAGCTGAGTAGCTGCCTTTGGGTATGTGGTCTGCTTCCCATATATAAGCAGCAGCTTTGGGAATGGTCTCTAGCTTATGGCATGCTTGGACCCTGCATGTAGCTGTGTTGTTGCTCAGCAGCCTGCTATGCTCTGTCAACCTTGGGACTTACAATGACTTAAGTTAATGGCCTGCCATGTGGTTTGGTAATATCGGGACTGTGCCTTTTTACTTGTCAACCTTAGGTCTTCTCAGCCAGCAGCTGAGTGAAGAAATGCCTCTAGCCCTAATGGGCCAGGAGCAGGAGGCAGAGCTGGACTCCAAGGTTGAGGGGCTTTCACCCATCCCCTAGAGCCTGACACTTTAAACTTGGACTTAAAGCCTCCAAACTGTAAGAGAATAAACTCCTGTTTGTTAAGGCCATCCCATTTGTGGTATATTTCTTGTGAGTGAAGCACTAGGTAACCAGAACAGCCATGCTGTCAAAAGGGATCATTCCCTGAAGATGGATATCATGCTTGTTAAAGTAGAGGGTGAACAAAAAAGAGAAAGACCCTCAACAAGATGTATTGACACAGTGGCTGCCAACAATGGGCTCAAGAATAGCAAAGATTATGAGGATGGCACAAGGCTGGGCAGTGTTTCGTTTTGTACATAGAGTCCCTATGAGTCTGAGACAACTCAACAGCATCTAACCACAACAACACTGTGACAGTTTCTCAGATTCTCTTGCTTTTGGGGATTTTGATAGTTTTGGAAATACTTGTCAGGTATTTTGTAGGAAGCCCCTCAAGTGGGAATTTTCTGATGTTTTTCTCATGATGAGACTGCGGTTATGAGTTGTAGGGAGGGATATCCTAGAGGTAATATGCCATTGTCATCATATTATATCAAGAGGACATATTATTACCGTGACTTACTACTGCTGATGTTAATCTTGAACACCTGACTGAGGTAATGTTTGTCAGGTTTTTCCACAATAAAGTTACTCCTCCTCATAGTAGTCTTTGGAAGGAAGCCACGATGTGCAACTCACACTTAAGGGGTAGAAAGTTATGTTCCACCTCTTTCAGGGTAGAATAACTACATAAATTAATTTGCAATTATTTTTATGGAATACTTGTTTATTCTACTGCAATTTTTCATTCGTTCACTCATTTGTGCTGTTGGGTTTTTTAATTGAACTGAAAAAATGAAAAACCAAAGAAGAGTTCAGATTGATCAAACAGAAACTCTCAATTAATCTTCCTCTGTAAAACTTCTAGGTGCTCAGATAATATCTGATCTAAACTTCAGTTCTGTGCTGCGTACAAAATAGTTTTTAAAAAATAGGAGGTAAGTGAATTCAGAGTATGGGAAAAATCTCAGCCCTTGGGTAAAACCACCAAAAGATGATCAGGATTCTAAAAAGTAAATACTACCTGTGTTAGACTGGGTTCTCTAGAGAAACACAAAACCCAGCAAAGCGCATATATATACATACATATATATAT
>NW_006921713.1:4874876-4894487 GCF_000298275.1 Orycteropus afer afer | reverse complement strand
TGCTGGTTGAGGAAGACGTGCCACTGAGACATGCACTCCTGAGACACGCGCTGCCAGGAAAAGAGACACAAGAGACACGCATTACTGAGTAAGATACCGAGGGACATGCACTGCTGGGGGAGAGACTATGAGAGACCTGGCTGAGAGACGGTGGGCTGGGAGAGAGACTGAGCATTTTTCCTGAACTTGAATTGTAGCCTGGTGCTTCCCTAATAAACTCCATAATCTGTGAGTTTTGTGTGGCCACTGCAGCGAATTATCGAACCCAGGAGAGAGGTGGTGGTGCTTTGGGAGGAACAGTTGGTGAAAGGGCTGGAGAGAGGCAGCATGGCTGGCCTTGCAGTAATAGGCCTTGGGCTATTGATGGTGATTCTGCCTTCCTCTTGTGGGGTATAGGAGGTCAGAATATATGGCCTCCTTGCCCTTTTTGCAGTCATATCTCACTCATAGCAACCCCTCCTTGGGTTTCCAAGGCAGTACCTCTTTGGAATCAGATTGCCCAGTCTTCCTTCCAAGGACTGGCTGGTGGACTTGAACTGCCAGCCTTCTGGTTAGTAGTCAAATACCTTAGGCACTATGCCACCAGAGTTCCTAAATACTACCTAAGATGTCTGAAACTTCCTGGAAGCAAAAAACTACTGAGTATGGATTCTAAAAGGAGATAGAAAAATATTCACTGTGGGCATTTTCTCCCGAGATAAGAATAAAACTAGAACTTTTTCTGTTATTTAGTTCAGGAATAACATATTGGGACAAGACATAAATCCATCCTGCCCATCTCTATTGTTTTGTGAATATGTCTTCAGAATCAGTACTCATTGATAGTACATGAATTTAAGTGAAAGCGTTCCTAAACTAAACTATGTGTCACTGAGTAGTATAAAACATCAGACTCTGAGAAAAGAGAACTTCATATAGTATGTTTTTATTGTTGTATATCCTTTTTTTCAGAATGACTATAGTGCCATATGCTACGGTACCATAAAGTTCAACATATTTTACAAAAGTAAACATATAAAGAGCTACACGAGGCCTGATGAGAACTGGCTGGGTGGAAGCATAAAAGCACTCTCCAAAACAATCTCTGAGACTGAAGCTCTTGAATTCAAATTTCATTCTGATGTATTAAATGGCCTCTAAAAATAGTAAATCATAAAACTGTACAGGCACAGCGAAATGAGCTCTAACCCATGGATGATATACGTAACATTTTAATATTTAACCATCCTCTTACCACATGATTAGTTTTCTTCTGAATTATATCTAGAGAAAAGGAAATGAGCAATAAATAAAATACTTTAGTAAATTCACTCGCCATTTTAAGTACAGCTACTTAAGAGGATCAATGTTTACAACTGTACAATGTATTTTTATAAATGATTACAACCTACAAACTGGGATATTTCGCCTCTAACTAACTGTTATGATGGATTCATCCCACTTTTCTAAATCATAAATACATCTCACTACAGGTTATTATGGTGAAATAAAAACAATAAAGCTCTTAATGTCTTTAACATTAAACTTTCTACTGTATTATAACACACATGCTTACCAAAAAACAAACTCGCTGCCATTGAGTTAATTCCAACTCACAGTGACCTTGAAGAGCAGAGACTAATTGCCCCATAGAGTTACCAAGGCTGTAAATCTTTATGAAGTAAATTGCTTTATCTTTCTCCCACAGAGTAGATGGCTGGGTTCTAGTCACTGACCTTTTTGGTTTGCAGTCAAATGCTTTAACCTGTGTGCCACTAGGCCTCCTCCACATGCTTACAGCACCCCAAACTTATTTCTCATATATTTCATAAAAAATTGTTACTTCTCATCACAACCTTACCTATTCCTGCCTGTCATGCTACTCAAAGACTGATAATTTTGATAAGGCATTTTATCTTATCAAGGATTATTCCCTGTTTAAATACACCCTTACTATTTCAGCAAAGTATTGTTTTACAGATCCAAATGGCATGAGCATGGTTATATGGGGGCCAGTATTTGGTCCAATAAAATACATCATGTACTGTTGTAGCTAATAGAGTGTATTAAGTTCAACATGTATAATATTTTAAGGCCATGGAAAGTTCATGACTGGGCAGATAACACAAAACTCTCCAGCCATTTTTAAATGCTTCTGATTTCTCTTATTTTATGCCTCTTAACTTTGTTAACAAGGATAAAAATGCACTTCATTGAAGACTTTGTTTTTAAATTTATCTTTCAAAATAGAGGTAGCCCTAATATACTGTTAGAAAGTAATGCAACAAGAATCGGCAAAACAAAACAAACTAAAAATCAATTTCAGCAGTAGTCTTCACTTGGCAGATTAAAAATAGTAACACCAATTGTTAGTAGATAAGCCAACTAAGAAAACAAATTTCTGTAATCTCATGGAACTCAACAGAAGACAACTAACAAAACCTTCCTTGAAAACTCTCCCATCTTATGAGGAAATTTTTTTTGGGAGAAAAAAAAAGGCATGCTTGGTGAAAGAAGACATTACAGGCAATGTAAAAACAGTAAAGAATAAGGTTCAAAGGAAACTAGATTATAGGAGTGGATCTAGAGGGCAAAATCTCCTTCAAAGAATAATTGAAGCAAAGACAGCAATATGAAGATGTTTAGAAATATATACTATAGTGAGGGAGAGAGGGATAAAAAGGATCATTTATAGTGCAATGTTTAACAAGGAGAAGGACAGAATACCAGGTAGGCACTTTAGGCTAGGAAGGGAAGAACATTCAGTTCATAGAAGACTTCCTTTAGGCTATGAAAAAAAGGTACTTCATGGTACATTTACAAAACCACCAGCATTTGAATTACTGAATAACAATTTAAGAAGCAGGAAGTAATGAGAGATGGATGGGGTTGGAGATGAAGCAAGAATCCATATCACAAAGTTACTGTACTATCAAATTTTTATTTGACCAGAATTCAGTTTTATTTATTGTATCTATGTAAATCCTATGCATACATATTAATATTATATTCCTTTTTTTTGTACAACCTTTTGTCTTCTTTAGGAGCTCTGATGGTGTAGTGTCTAAGGCATCTGACTGCCAACCAGAAGGCTAGCAGTTCAAACCCACTCTTCTTTAGAGTTAATAAGTATCTTCCCCTCACCTCTTACTTTTTCTATGTACCTTTCATTAATTCATCCCTTTACTTTTCTCCAGCAATGGGAATTTTCTTTCAATATTTTTAAATACTGTCAGTTCTATCATTTTTATCTTTTTGATGGTATCTTATATATATTCATACAAATTCATATATATATACATACACACATATGCATAACCTGAGAAAATACACAGCCATCTAATAGATACTTACTCATAGCGGCCCTTTAGGACAAAGTAGAACTGCCCCATAGGGTTCCCAAGGCTATAATTCTTTATGGAAGCAGTTTACCACATCTTTCTCATGCAGAGTGGCTGGTTCAAACCACCGACCTGGTTCGCAGCTGAATGCTTTAAGTGCTGTACCACTAGAGCTCCTATACATACGTACCCCTGTATATTCCTAGTCTGAACTGATTATTCTCCAGGTCTCCTGCACAGCTGTCATTACAAAAGCCACATCACCCGTCAAACTGTAGATTTCCTTCATCTTTCTCCTGTCTTAAACTCTGGTTCCCTAAATCTCAAGTCTCTCTCTTACTTATTTTTTATCCTTTCATTTTGGTAGAACACATACTTCAGGAACTTCCTGAGGAAGAATATAAGAAAGGTAAATTTTTGAAACTTTACATGACTGAAAATGTTTATTCTATTCTGCCTTCCTATAGATCAACAGTTTGTCTTGATTTCAAATTCTGAACTGGAAATTATGTTTGCCGCAGGATTTAAAGCCACTGCTCCTCTGTCTTCAATGTTGCTGCTGACATATCCAGTGCCATTCTTATTTTCTATCTTTTTTTTGTATAGAGCCTATTTTCTTCTTTCTGGGGTTTTTGGGATCTTCACTTTTTCCCTGATGTCCTGAAATTTCATAGTGCTCCACACTGAATTAGGTGTTGTTTTTTTTATTTTTTTAATTAAATATACTGGAAACTCAATAAACCTATGCAACTTGAAAAGCACTGTCTTTAAATTCTTGGAAATTTTCTTGAGTTATTTCTTTGATAGTTCTTTCATCACATTTAAATAAAAATTCTATTATTCAAAGTAGGGCCTCTTACACTGAGTCTTTGTCTTATTTTTACCCTTCTGTTCTTCATTTCCTGGTTTTCTTGTTGTCGTTTATGGGTGGCTTCTTCAACCTTACCTTCAAATAACAATTTGAGTTTTTTATTTCTTCTATCAATATTCAGGGGATGGTGCTGTTGGCAGGAGGGATTCAAGAGAATTTACAGGCTCTGTACCCTCACCTGCCGACTGTCTCCCCATATGTCCCCATCACAGGTTTTAGGATCCCATTTTTTCCCCAATCAATGCCCTCACTTTAACTTCAGACACCATTCTGGGCTGGCAATTCAATTGGCGTTGTAATTCAGCCACCACCCTTACGGTAAGACTCTGGGTTTAGTTTTCAGCAATATTAGCTCTGTTACTACAAGAAATAAGGTTTTCTTTTAGGGCACACCTAGAAACAATGAGATCATTTATGCAGCACTTGAACTGTGACTCAGCAGCCCTGAACTCATCCCGCTCTTTCACCACTTTGTCTAGCATAAGTAGGCAGGGCACGTGGCTCGGAGCTGCTGGGCCTGGCTTCGGGGCGGCTTTATTTGAAGACCAGGCCCCAGAGAAGAGGAGGGTGCAGAGCAGTTATGAACAACGAAGGGAGACGAATTTGTCTGTCAGTTTGTCATCCTGTGGTATTTTACATGTTGCTGTAAGGCTGGGGGCTATGCCACCAGTGTTACAAACTGCCAGCAGGGTTATCCATGGTGGACAGATTTCAGCAGAGCTTCCAGGCTAAGACAGCCTCAGAAAAAGGAAAAGGCCATCCACTTTTCACACAATTGGCCAGTGAAAACCTTATGAATAGCAGTAAAACACTGACTGATATATCACAAGAAAACTTTATGAATAGCCCTGAAACTTGGTCCGATATAGTGCCATAGGATGAGCCCATCAGGTCAGCAGGAACTCAAAATACGACTGGGGAGGAGCTGACTCCTCAGAGTAGAGATGACCTTAATGATATGTATGGAGTAAAACTTTCAGGATCTCCACTGGCTGATGTGGCACAACTCAAAATGTGAAGAAACAGACACAAACAGCCATTAATAATCGGAACATGGAATGTATGAGGTATGAATCTAGTAAAACTGGAAGTTGTCAAAATGAAATGGAACACATGAAGAGTGATATCCTAGGCATTAGTGTGCTGAAATGGACTGGTTTTGGCCATTTTGAATGAGAAAACCATATGATCTACTATGCCAAGAATGACAAGTTAAAGAGGAATGGTGTGGCATTCATTACAAAAACTATTTCAAGCTCTTTCCAGAAGTACAATGCTGTCAGTGATAGGATAATATCCATACACCTACAAGGAAGACAAGTTATTACTACTATTATTCAAATCTATGCATCAACTACTAAAGCCAAAGATGAGGGAATTGAAGATTTTTACCAACTTCTGCAGTTTGAAATTGACCAAACATGCAATCAAGATGTGTTAATTATCCCTGGTGACTGGAATGCAAAAGTTGGAAACAAGAGTTACCAGTAGTTGGAAAATATTGCCTTGGTGATAGAAATAACACTGGAAATTGCATAACAGAATTTTGCAAGACCAATTACTTATTCGTTGCCAACACCTTCTTTCAACAACATAAATGATGGCTATACACGTGGACTTCATCAGACGGAATACACAGGAATCAGATTGACAAACATCTGTGGCAAGAGGCAATGGAGAAGTTCAATATCTTCAGCCTGAAAAAGGCCAGGAGCTGACTGTGGAACAGACCATCAACTGCTCATATGCACGTTCACGTTGAAGTTGAAGACAATTAAAACATGTCCATGAGACCCAAAATATGACCTTGATAATATCCCTCCTGAGTTTAGAGGCCATCTAAAGAATAAATTTGATGCATTTAACACCAATGACCGAAAATCAAAGGAATTGTGAGATGACATGAAGAATATCATCCATGAAGAAAGCAAGAGGTCATTAAAAAGACAGGAAAGGAAGAAAAGAATAAAATGGATGTCAGAAGAGACTCTGAAACTAGCTCTTGAACAGAGAGTAGCTAAAGCAAGTAGAAAAGTGACAAGATAAAAGAGCTGAACAGAAGATTTCAAAAAGCAGCTTGAAAAGACAAAGTCAATTATTACAATGAAATGAGCAAAGACCTGGAGTTAAAAAATCCAAGAGGGAAGAACATGCTCATCATTTCTCAAGCTGAAAGAACTGAGGAAAAAATTTAAGCTTCAAGTTGTAATACTGAAAGATTCTATGGGCAAAATATTGAATGATACAGGAAGCATCAAAAGAAGATGGAAGGAATACACAGAGTCACTGTACCAAAAAGAATTGGTCGACGTTCATCCATTTCAGGAGGTGCTAAAAGATCAAGAACCAATGATATTGAGGGAAGAAGTCAAAGCTGCACTGAAGGGACTGGCAAAGAACAAGGCTTCAGGAATTGATGGAATATCCATTGAGATGTTCCAACAAATGGTTGCCATGCTGAAGGCGCTCACTCAGCTATGCCGAGAGATGTGGAAGACAACTACCCAGCCAACTGACTGGAAGAGATCAAAATTTGTACCCATTCCAAAGAAAGGTGATCCCACAGAAAGTGGAAATTATCTAACAGTATCATTAATATCACATGTAAGTAAAATCTTACTGAAGATAATTGAAAAACAGATGCAGCAGTATATTGACAGAGAGCTTCCAGAAATGCAACCTGCATTCAAAAGAGGACGTAGAATGAAGGATATCATATCTGATGTTAGATGGATATTGGCTCAAAGCAAAGAATACCAAAAATATGTTTACTTATGTTTTATTGACTGTGCAAACTCATTTGATTGTATGGATCATAACAAATCATGGATAACATTGAGAAGAATGGAATTCCAGAATACTTGATAGTACTCATGAGGAACCTGTACATAGATCAAGAGACTGTCATTCGAACAGAAAACAAGGGGATACTATATGATTTAAAATCAAGAAGGGAGTGCATCAAGGTTGTATCCTTTCACCATACTTACTCAATTTGTATGCTGAGCAAATAATCCAAGAAGCTGGATTATATGAAGAAGAACATAGCATCAGGATTGGATGAAGACTCATTAACAACCTCCAATACACAGATGACACAACTGTGCTTGCTGAAAGTGAGGATGACTTGAAACACTTACTGATGAAGATTGAAGACTACAGTCTACAGTATAGATTACACCCCAATATTAAGAAAACAAAAATCCTCTAACTGGTCCAATAAACAGCTTCATGATGGATGAAGAAAAGACTGAAGCTGTGGAAGACTTCGTATTACTTGGTTCTAAAATTAACACCAATGGAAGCAGAGTCAAGACATCACATGACATTTTACATTGAGTAAATCTGCTGCAAAAGACTTCTTTTGAGTGATGAAGAACAAAGATGTCTCTTTGAAGACTCAAAAACTCAAAAACTCAATGTTGTTGAGTCGGATCTGACTCATAGAGACCTCTCCTTGAAGTTTCCGAGGCAGTATCACTACGGAAGTAGACTGCCCCATCTTCCTTCCAAGGAGTGGCTGGTGGGTTTGAACCACCAGCCTTCTGATTAGCAGTCAAGTGCCTTAGGTGCTACGCTCCTGGAGTAGGGTTAGGCATCTGGAATCTAAGTTCATGTTAAGCACACCACCAACTAATCCTCCTGTTTTCAGCTTCACCCTTACTGCCGTGCCTTTCTGGGCTCTAAAGTGAAAATCAGAGTGCTTCTCAATTTCTCTCACTACCAGTTTAGGTTTCAGCTTCTCAGGTCTTCTAGATTAATTAGAATCATCCACAGGTTTTCCAGCTTCTCTTTGTTTCTCTGGGATTTTTAAATCCCTTAATACTGCCATTTAATTTGGAAAGAGTGGAATAAGTACATGTGTTTGATCTGCCATTTTTCTGTAACACATTCTATTGTCTAAATATCAACAAGTATTTCTTAATGAAAAATTCAGAAGGAAAATTCAACTCACCTCTAATATGAACTTGAGGGGTTCAGGTAAACTATGAAATGTGAGTACAAGTTTATACTAAAAATAAAGGTACCATAAGAGCCAGAGTGAAAGTAACACATAAAAAAAATAAAGGAAATTTACTTTAGTCAGCTGATATTTTGGTAGTGTATGATGAACTACCCATTGTTATTATAACAACAAAAGGCTGTTTTTAAATCTGGGGGAGGGGAGGGGAACACTATAGTACACTTAAAAAAAAAAAAAAAACCCACTGCCATCGAGTTGATTCCAACTCACAGCGACCCTTGTTGGGTTTCCAAGGCAGTAAATCTTTACAGAAGTAGATTGCCCAGTCTTCCTTCTGCAGAGTGGCTGATGGGTTTGAACCACCAACCTTCTGGTTAGCAGTCAAATGTCTTAGACACCACACCACCAGAGCTCCTTATTGTGCATACAAGTGAGGTAGTATTCCCAGATAAATCAGGCCTTATTGTTATTTAAAAAAACTCCATGCCTTAATTTCTTTTGTATAAACTCAATGACAGTTTTAAATGCACAACACAATTAGTAGATTACATGAAACTTCAATATCATCCTCCAGGTTTTTATATTGTTTTTTCCAAAGAAAAGCCCACTTAAATGACAATATTTGGAAATAAATTGTAGTGAGGAATGCCAAAAACATTAAGTATTTCTGTGCATTACTCTTAAAATTCAAGGTGTCTATAAAAGTAGTCTCAAAAAAAATTTTTGATGGGTTAGATATTTACACAATCATGAAATTAAAGAAGTAAAACTAAATTCAATGGGGAAAACATCCAGATCATAAATCTCATACTTAAAAAAAAACAGCACATATAAGCTTTGACCGTGTGTCATAACTACCTTTGATAAATGTCTGCTAAATTATAGACTCTCAAAAATAGCAGTAAAGCTTTTGTACCCCTGAAATCATGCATGAACTGGAATAAATTTAGACATCTCTTTGTTCAGTATTCTAAGAACACTAATCACTTATTTATTAAGGCTTTGTAGTTCACCACCCACTGTGCCATATACTTTATGTACATTATCTTATATCATTCTTAACCACCATAGAAGGTTATAAGAGCTTATTATCTCCATTTAAATGAAGAATCTGAGACTTTTAAAAGTAACTTAGCTCTATCACTGACCACTAATATATACCGTGACTAAGATTTGACCACAAGGCATGCTTTTAGCCACTGTAGTATACTGTCTTCTTACTAATGATAAATCCAGTATTTTGATGTAGGCTGTGGAAATGTCAATTAAATAAAAGCCAAAACGATCTTTCTAAATTATTATTCACATAGGATGCAATCATATTTATTGGCACCAGGCAATATGTGTATTAATTTATTCATTCATTTAACAAGTATTTACTATGTAACCATCAGTGCTCTAGACCAGCACTGTACAATAGAACTTTCTACAAAAATGTACCATATCAGCATTGTTTAATACAGTAGCTGAGCATAACTGTTGAGCATTTAAAACGTAGCTAGTCCAACAGAGGAAATGAATTTTTAATTTTATTAAATTTTAATAGATTTATATGTAAATAGCCACTTATGGCTAATGGCTATTGGACAACACAGTTTTAGATACTGAGTGCTGAGTGCTCAATGAACAAAATAGATATGGTTCCTACTTTTATGGAGCTTATTTAACAATCAAGTGTGGAAGCCAGCATGAAATAAACTAATAAATGAAGTAATAAACATTATTACTTCTGATAACTGCTTAGGAGAAAAAGAATAGAAAATATATAATTTATTAAATCAGAAAACAGGATTAAATTAAACCTAACTATGAACTTTTTAAAAGAGAATGGGACTGAGTTTCATTATGAAAATATTAACCCAGGATTTCTCCATTTAAAATTCAGGATAATTAGTAAACCATTGGAACAAATAAGTTACACATTTTTTAAAAATGTCTTCAATGTTTAAAGACTAGCTGAAATCTATGCAAAAAAAATTCTAAAAAGAATGCTGTTCTTTATGTTATTACAGGTAACAGTCTGAATTTAAACAAAACAAAATAAAGAAGAGTACAGATGGAGAAATAGAAAAAAATAAAACAGTAAAATCAATTTTAAAAAAGCTAACTGTAGTGTTTCAAGTTTAAGAACTTGGATTTCATAAGTCAGAAAAACAAGTGAATTATTATTCTACTTGGACAGGAATAGACTTGTTTTGTTTTACGTAGTATGTCCACTCTTGGGCCAATATCAATTTACAACCTCCCCCCAAAAAAACTGCCAGAAATTACATTTCTGGAATTGAACATCCAGAACTGAAACAGAGTAGTAAAGCTCTCTAAAGTGAAATCAAATAAGCAAAAAAAAAAAAAAGAATGGATCAGCAGGGGAAGGGAGAATCAGCAAAATCTTCATGTTCATGGATCACAGTGTCTGGATTTTTATTTGGGAATTTAAGATAAGGTTGCCCAGGTAATCTGAGGTAGAAAGGAAAACATGAAGAAGGAATTATCACAAAGGCTGTTAATGTCATATGTGTACGTCTTTCTTTCAGTTCCCATCTTTGAGAAACTAGGAAAATGGACTTGCCTTTATACTGAAGTAGAGTAAACTGGAGTGGGGGTGGGGGAATGAAAGCACGATGTGATTTCAAAGAAGAACAAGTTTATTTCTTAACTTTTATAAATAAACACAGGTTTTTATTAAATAAACTAGGTATCATTGAGCTAGGATAATGGTGTCCCCAAGTTCAAATTTTAAGCTAACCAATTTTATAAAATCAATGCACTAAGAGAACTAAACTACTACTACCATTGTTAACAGTAGTAATAATAGGAGGAGGAAGAGAAAGAGCAGCTAACATTTAGATGGTTCTATATGCAAGGAACAATTCTAAGTGCTTTGCATGCATTATTTTCTTTTAATTGTCACAACAACTCCGTAAGGAACCATTACTATACTCATTTTACAGATGAGTTAAATCTGGTATAGAGTTAATGATAGGACCAATGTCAAAGAGCTAATAAGCCATAGATCTGGGATAAAATCCAACTACTAAGCCACACTGAGGAAACTAATGGTTAGAGAAGTTGCCTTTTACTCAAAATCCAAAGGCCACATAGCATCTAAATAGCACTACATGGATTTTTTTTCTTTTCCTATAAATGTATTATGAATAAGAGTGCATCTATTAGGGTAGAGAAGAACTGAAAGTTTAGCTTAATTATAAACAAGAAAGAAAAAGAACTGAATTCTGAAAGTTTATGAAGACAGGGAAAAGTCAGAACTATTAGAAAGAAATAGTATCAAGATAAAACCAAAGGTCATAGTAGAATAAAGAAAATGGACCTAGAGTTTCATAAAAATCACAAAATTCTGAAAGGGCATGATATCACCCTGACTTTTATTCAACAAAACTCATTCTTAATACAGAACATTTCTCTGTGGGAACAAATTTCCAAGTGTAAATCAATAAAACTAGATTGACTTTTATATCCAATTTTGAGGAAACATATGTTCCTATAAAGCATGGGGATATATGAATTATTATGAAAGACATTTATCAAAAACTTTTTTAAAAAGCTTTATGAAATGATAGAGCTATTCCACTTTACTTCTATTAAATACAATGATGCATAAGTACTTTTCTTCTAACTCCTGTGAGAAACATAATCTCTCAAGAACTCCAATAAATCTATTTTAAAACTGTGTGCTGCTTTGTCTAACATAATCTTATTTAGTGTTATTGAATTAGATAAGGAAAAGTTAATATTTTTCCTCACATTGCTAAGTATGAGCATTAAATTAAGAAGCCTCTTCTAACAGTTTTAACATATTACACTCCAGGAGAGATACACAATTGTTTCTGATAATATATTTTCTTCTATATTTGGTCTTATTTCTTAAAGTACTTCTTTAAAGTACATATTTTTGTGTTACATAAGCAGTAAAAATCTATTAATGAAAAGAAGTATCAGGATTTTAAATAATCATATAGTCTTTGGATGATCTAAACTGGAATAATTTCAGAAACTTTTGTGAATAAAATTTCTACCAATCTAATTCTACTACCTTCTAAAACTTAAAATTTTATGATTTTTCTACTTAAATCTCCTCAAAGTTCTCCACTGCTTTCCACAAAACATTCAATTCAATAGCAAAGCACAGCACACTTGTGATTCGGCACTTCATACCTTTAAAGTTTCCTTTCACCATATCTGTCTTCTTGTTACCATCCCAGCTCCCTCTCTGTTCCTTCTCCAAGCTCACACAGGTATATGCTATCCATCAGCCAATCTGAGTTACTTTGCAAAATCCTGCCTTCAAATTACATCCTCTATCTAGAATATCCTTCCACCTACTTTCACTTAGCCAGCTTCCTACTCAACCTTGAGATGTCATCTTAGAAGTTGTCTTATGATGCTCTCCTTGATAGATGCCTTTCCCATGTCTTCCCACAACATTTGAACAGAGTTGTTGTTGTTATGTGCTGTCGAGTTGGAACCGACTCCTCCTTGGGATTCCAAGGTGATATCACTATGGAAGTAGATTGCCCAACCCTCCTTCCAAGGAGTGGCTGGTGGGTTTGAACCGCCAGCCTTCTGGTTAGCAGTCAAGTGCCTTAGGCACTTGGCTACCAGAGCTCTACTACAATAAAATTATACTATATTGTAACTTCTTGTTTTCTTGTTTGTACCTAACCTAGTACTACAAATTCTTTGAGGGCAGTGACTAAATTTTATTAAGGTCATAGCTCCTAACATCTAGTAAGTTCTCAATAATACTTATTCAATGAACGAAAAATCATGCACCTAAATATTCTGTTACTTAGCCAAATGATGAAGTCTATTTCAAATCTTATTAAGAAAAAAAACAGAATGAAACAATGGTCTACAAGTAAGATAAACTTAGCAGGGATTATTTTAACTAGGAGCTAAAAAGTACGAAATATTTAGCATTGCTAGCTCCTAACAGGAACTGCTCAAGGACAAGAGCAGATAGTGCCAACTATACTCCCAAACTTCTCTCTCTTAATTACCCTCATCCAGGCTGTATAACAGAACAACAGACATCTCCCTCCTCCTGCCTCTCTTTATTGACCTCTCATGCCAGCCACCTTCCTTATTTTCTTCAAATGGAATAGAAAAATGAATCCTCTTCTACCTACATCTTTTCTGTTCCATCGTTGATAATGAGCATCAGATTTCTGGAACCCAACCATCTCTCTGTTAGGATGTGAAAATAACACTGCTGGACTTGCCACTGTGAACACTGTAATAGTGGCTGGATTTAGTTTGTCATGAAAAGAAAGAAAATTGAATTCCTTGCTTTGTCAATATCTAGCTCTGTACCCTTGGCCATGTCATCTAAACTGTACGGGCTCCCAATTACTACTGATTAAATGAGAGATCCAGAAACCAAGTCATCTCCAAGAGTTCTTTGTAGCTCAAAAGTCCAGTGCACTAGCTCAGTGACATCAGTGACAAAGGCTGGTCTATTAGCTTCCTGCCACAGAGATTCAACTATTTAGACCACTTGATAGAACAGAACAGAGAAGAAATAAGGAGTCTCCTATTATCTCATTCATACTGTGAAAAAGCTACATAAATTAAGGAACAGCTGTCCTCTACCCTCAAAATCTCTAAGTCTGCCTACAAAGAGAACAAGTGACCTGGGAATTTTGTCTATGTCTTAAATTTTAGCTGCTAAGAAGATTTGGGAACAGTAATAGCACATATTAGAACTATTTCACTGGAAAGAGTAAGATTGAATTTCCCCAGTCTCCTAAGAACTGAGCTAGTCCATTCCTGGTTGCTAAAATGGAATACTTAGAAAACAAGTGTTGGAATTAACAAAATAGGATATTCAATGTTTTCCGGAGGAATCCTTAATCTAAGCTGATACTGTTGTCATCTCAGGGAAGTCCAGATTTGCCAAAAACCACATGACTGCTTCCCTACCATGAAGGAAATAAGAGGAAGCAAAGTCTTAATACTTTTATAATGACTATATAGGCCAAGTTAGAAAGCAAAGTCTCTAACTCATCAAGGCCCAAACCTTACACAGGCTTAAAGGACAGTGATTCACTCTTGGAAAACAAAGATGGTCCTACTGCTACTCTCTGAAAGGACAGGAACTCTCATCTTGCCCCACAAGAGGAAGGGCAAAGGAAGCTTACCTATAATGGAATTTCTTACTATCCAAAAACCAATCCCCTGCTCCAAAAAAAATAATAATAATACTGTTGTATAGAATGAAAATGCCTGTGAACTGCTTTTTTCAGAGCTACTAGAAACAGTAAAACTGTAATGAGTATATTCCAATGCTTCTATTGTGGTACTGTAATAAAATGAAAAGAACATTCTATGAAGATGGGCTGCCTTGAACGTAAATCCTGATATTACTATCTCTCTGTGACTTTTGACAAGTCATTATCATCTTTGAATGCCAGTCTCATCTGCAAAATAAGAATGGAGTTATTATGAGCATTATGTGAAAAAGCATACACAGATCATTTGAGGCAGATACATAACTATATCTATACCCCTGTTGCTGTTATGTGCCATTGGGTCGGACCTGACTCATAGCAACCCCTCCTTGGGTTTCCGAGGCAGTATCACTATGGAAGTAGATTGCCCATAGATAAACTCAAACTCAAACTCACTGCCATCAAGTTGATTCCAACTCATACCTACCCTATAGGGCAGAATATAATCGTTCCATAGGGTTTCCAAGGCTGTAAATATTTTCAGAAGACAAGCAGATACAAATATAGAGATAAAGACATAGAGGTAGATAGATATATAGAGACCAGTTCTTTACTTTCCTGAAGAATTATATATTGAAGAGAAATAGAGGAGTTTTCTTTAAATACTGGTTTTAAAATAAAATTCACTGAATTAAAAACCAGTTGCAGTAAACCAAATACAGGTAGAGAAATATATACTAATCAGAGTAAATGATGATACCAATTATACACTAACATAAAAAGAAAGAAAACACATTAGCTTAGCATTTAAGGATCACGATGATTTTGCCCTGAGAAACTTCCCTAGTCTTTCATATTCTCTCCAGTACTTTCACATAATGAGCCATCACTACCACCGCTCTCTTCTAACCACATCTTACATTAAGTCACCTTAAAGCCTCTGCTTCTACCCTAAATATCACCTCTACTACTTTACACCTCCCATCTAGCAACTGTGAAATTCCTCATTTCTACCCCTTTTTTAACATCTTCCCTGATCAATTCAATAATAAAAACATCTACTCATATTGCAATTATTTACTCTGTTTAGTCTTTTTTAATGTGGCTATGAAGAACCACTCTGCCTTAATATTCTGTATCTTCCACATAACTCTAGAATGTGGCAAACCAGTACAGTCTTTCACAAAATAATTCCTGTACTAAGGTTGTGCTATAGAAAGTTTTATGTAAGCGTAATAAAAGAAAATTCATAGAATTTTAGTGACCAAATTGGATATTATTACACATAGAGATTTCCTCTAAGATTTATACAAATGACAACCTGACTAAAGCAAAACTGGTGTGAAATAGAAACTAATTTCGAATTACCAACCTAAATTGGAATGAAAAATAATATATTTGGCAGAATTTCTACAGTCACATAAGATAATACACTCAGTGCTAATTGAGAGGAAAAAACCAATGAAAGGACTGCTGTTGATGTGGTCATGTATCATCAAAGATTCTAACATCTGATCTAAAAAGCAGAACTTTTGGTAAAATTATACTTATTTATATCAAGAAGGTTCAAAACTGACTCAGAGGAAAAAGTATTATCCTCTGACTCACTAAAACCACTTCCTGAAACACTCAATGTTTTTCTTGGAAGGATGTCTATACAAGTCCCATTTCTTTCAAATACTGATTAGGCAAAATTGAAGTCTAACACAAAATAGTGACAAAAGCCATTATTTTTTTCCAAAACCAACCAGGATTCAAATTTGAGAACATTTCATAACATGTACTATATGGTCATGAGGGTGACCATTTTAAATACAGTAAAAAACTCACAAACCAAGGTATATTATAAAGCATAAGCTACTGTTTACCTGTAGACCTTCCTGTATACCCTAATTTCATAACAATAAAGAAACAATTTTATGATTTTAATCCAAAGAATTAACTGAAGTCCCTGGCTTCAAAAAATAGTTTGGCTTTTTCCCCTCTCCCCAAGGTAATGCCTTTCTTTACTATGAATCAACTGTGTGGACAATATTTAAAAATAATTTATAACAAGAACATTCACACTTTTATGCTCTTATATGTCCTTGTAAGTTTATGGTTATAAATTATTATAAACATTAACTGATTTAATAATTACAGTAACTCTTAAGTGGCAGGTATTATTAGTATCTATACTTTATAGGTAAAGAAACTGAGGCACAGAAAAATGAAGTCCCTTGCCCAATAACACATAACTGGAGCTCTGGTGATGTAGTGGGTAAGACATTTGTACGCTAACCAGAAGGTTGATGGTTCAAACCCACCAGCTGTTCCATGGAAGGAAGATGAGGCAATCTACTTCCATAAAGATTGACAGTCTTGGAAACCCAATGAGGATCACTGTAAGTCAGAACTCAATGGCAGTGGGTTTGGTTTTTTTTTTTTTTTTTTTTTTTTTAGTAAATAGTTAGAGGTTTAAGTCACAGTGCCTCAGAAGAAAGGCCTGGTGAGCTACTTATTTTAAAAATCAGCTATTGAACATCTTATGGAGCATTGTATTACTCCGACATGCATGGGGTCACTGTGAAGAGAAATTGACTGGATAACAACAGATTTTGTTTTTTAGTAAGTGGTGAAGTCTCAAGTCCACACAGACCAACACAAAAGCCCAAGCTCTCAGTTTCTATGCTATGTCTGTATGACCCCGATAGAATGCTTGTGAATACTTAAACATAAACACGTACACACACACATAATTATACATATAGACATAAAGACAATTAATTAGGAAGACCAAACAAGAATTCATGCTTTTGAATTACGGTGTTGGCAAAGAATATTGAATACACCATGGACTGCCAGCAGAATGGACAAATCCGTCTCGGGAGAAGTACAGCCAGAATGTGCCTTAGAAGTGAGGATTGCAAGACTTGATCTCACGTACTTTGGACACGTTATCAGGATGGACCTGTCTCTGGAGAAGGACATCATGCTTGGTAAAGCAGAGGGTCAATGAAAAAGAAGACCCTTAATGAAAGAGACTGATGCAGTGACTGCAACAATGGGTTCAAATATAGCAATGATTGTGAGGATGGCACAGGACTAAGTAGTGTTTCATTCTCTTATACACAGGATTGCTAAGAGTCAGAATCAATTAAAAAACACTAAACAACAGCACAACAAACACATATGGATAAACATTCTTATATTTCATTAATCCCTGACTAGATTCACAGATGTCCTTCTCACACATTAGTTTATAAATTCTAATATGACTGTTATATCAGTAAGACTTGGGTACAAATAATACCAAGTACTTAATCTGCAGGAATAACAATTGCTTAGATAAGCTCTGAACCACTCCACTGCCCAGCTACATTTATATCAGTCTCACTTGTTTTTTTCTTTAGTTCTAAAACATTGGAAATATCTCACAAAACCACAAAAACACCAAAATGATATGACAATGGACACAACCCTTGTGGGAGAAAAATACACATAACATTTCCTTCTTCAAAATAATAAGCAATTAAACTGAATCTTGCTGTTGGTTTCCTCTTAAGTAATCTAAACTGGAAAGAATTCAAACATCTGAGTCTTGCACAGTTAATTTGAGCTTAGTAGAAAGACCATCCTTTTATATGTTGAGTCAGCTCAAAAGAGCTCACTCATATTCATAACCAGTTCATGGAAACTAGTTTAAGCATAATTGTATACTTCCAGTTCTAAACGTTTGAAATTCCTATTTAGCTAACAGGGCAGATTATTGTTGTTGTTGTTATGTGCCATCGAGTCAGACCTGACTCATAGCGACCCCTCCTGGGTTTCTGAGGCAGTACCACTACGGAAGTAGATTGCCCCATCTTCCTTCCGAGGAGTGGCTGGTGAGCTTGAACCACCAGTCTTATGGTTAGCAGTCAAGGGCCCTAGGCACTGTGCTACCAGAGCTCCCATAGGGCAGATTAAGTACTCTCAATTAAGTAACATCACTCTGACCTTTAGCTTACTCAGTGTATGAAGGGCAAATTTATCCTACAAGAGTGAAGCCCTTAAAGCAGTAGCCTAAGGAATTCTCAGAGTTAACACTACTCTGGAGGTGCTGAAGACTCAGAAGTACTCTTGGAAGCCTATCTGCCTAATGTGATTTTGGGCCAAGAGAAAGTCAACCTATTTTCTTAAAGTATGGCATTTACCCAGTTGACATAGTAAATGAAATTCTACCACTGGAAATTAATTCATTCTTCTGAATTAAGCACTTTCATCCCTAGAAACCACTTTTAAAACTATAAACACTTCTGGAAATAATAAGGCATTATGTCATTAACACATAAGTATAAACTAGCAGATAATTTAAGATGATAGAAATCTAGAGCAATGTGAGAATGCTTATGAAGTCAATGCACCTAGAAATGTAAGAAATCTGCATAGAAATGAAGCACTGACAAGCTACTGAAGAAAAAAATCTGCCTGCTTGATACATTCGCCTATGTTAATATATGTCTAGAAAATGTCTATTAATAATTACTGAAATTATTAAAAGGAGTTGCAGCTTATGCATGGAACAGTGATTATTTATTAGAAGCAAACATTAGCCTATACAGTGAGTATATCAGAAATTCATCTAGTATTATTTTAGTATTATTATTTTAACATTTGAATATTTATTGTCTACCAGGTATTGTTGTTAGCAAGAGGGCAGAAGAATGACATGGTTCCTCTTCTCCATGAGCACTTAGTTTAGTGAGACAGATATGCAAATAGGTCATTAGAAAGCAATTTAGTAATAGCCATTATTGCTATTGGCCCTGGATGGAGCTAAGAGTTAACCTGCTTGGCTGCTAATTGAAATGTGGGAGGTTCAAGTTCATCTAGAGGCCCCTCAGAGGAACGGCCTGGCAATCTACTTCTAAAAAAATCAGCCATTGACAACCCTGTGGAGTACAGTTCTACTCTGACATATATGGGATCACTATGAGTCAAAATCCACTTGACAGTAATTGGTTGGTTGGTTAATGAAGATCAAAAAACACAATTCAAATTTGCAACACAAATAAACTGCATTGAGTTTTGAATAAAAACTGCACCAGTTTTTATCAACTTTTGATTACTGGTCCAGCTCTAACATTATCTGCCTATGTTGTTGTTGTTGTTATGTGCCGTCAAGTCGGACCCGACTCATAGCAACCCCTCCTTGGGTTTCCGAGGCAGTACCACTGCGGAAGTAGATTGCCCCATCTTCCTTCCGAGGAGTGGCTGGTGGGTTTGAACCGCCAGCCTTCTGGTTAG
>NW_006921713.1:4864484-4872536 GCF_000298275.1 Orycteropus afer afer | reverse complement strand
GTTCAGTCTTCCTATCCATGAGCATGGGATGTTTTTCCATTTATTTAGGTCTTTTATGGTTTCTTGAAGTAGCTTTTTATAGTTTTCTTTGTAGAGGTGGTTCAAGTTTTTTTTAATTCTCTATATATTTTACTTTTTAACTCTAATTAACAGAGTTAACTGAGCTTTTAAACAATGCTAACTTTGAGAAATACATCCAGTTTAACAAAACAAAATATATTTGTACTCCAAATTCTTTCAAAGCAGGTTAAAAAAATCTATTTAGATGTTTTCAAGGGTTAAACTTTTAACTTTAAAAGAAGAAAATAAGTAGATTTTGCTTTTGTAATTAGTAAGTACATTATTAAGTTCTCTACCAAATATCATGATGTTAAATGTAGTTAAGAGGCACAAGAAACATCTGTATCTTCCTTTAACAACGTTATCATTAACTTGATGTTTTATGGCAAATCACTTGTCAGCAAAGTAAAGCATATTGAATTCTTGTACAATCAGCTGTACATATGTTGTTTTTTGCCACTTATCAATTATTATTATTTTTAAACTCAAATATCAACATAACATTTAAGAATGACCTGAACGTTTTCCTTACTTTTCTTTCTCTCATTCATCTTGTCACCTAAGGTTATCTTCTCTCTTCTCTTAAATGCTATAAATCCATATTTCCCCTCCATTTTATAGTACATATCTTGTAAAATAGTCCCTTCTATGGCTACCACAACCTTTTTATAGAGTTAAGAAATACACAACTCCTTCTACCTTCTCTATTTCATAAATCCCTTAATGTACTCAAACCTAAAAATAATATTATCTCAAGTTCAAGTTCAAGTTTCTTTTTTATGAAAGAGCCTCAATTAATAGGAAGTATTTCAGTATTTAACTTCTTTGGTAAATCACTAAGCCTTATTATCATGTCTTTTTGGCCACTACTGATCACCTGGGATCATGTGTTCTACTACAGAATATACTCCCTTAGCTTGTTATTTTAGAAAAATGGTTGTATTAATTCCATCTCAGATTTATTCTTGACATAATAATGTAAATAATGTAATAATGTAAATTCACATTTCCTTCTCAGGATCAGATCCAATTGAAGCATTTAATCTATACTTCTTTTTTATGCCTTTTCTGTGAAGGCTGCCTCCAAGTGACATTAATAGAGTTAAGAAGGTTTGAGAACATTAAACTGCAATTGGCCTAGGGTAACCTTCTGGGATTATCAACAATCAGAGCAATTTAATGCAATTAGGTTGGATTCAGAGAAGAGGGGAGAAGCCTTCATCTAGCAATTTCTGTCTCACAATTATACCATGAATTTCCTGATGAAAGATCCATTCAATAAATCTTACTAAGGCTTACTATATGTCACCAAGTACTATATGTACAAAAATGGATAAACAGCAGCAACAAACAAAACAGATATGATTCTGATCCTCACAACTTTTGGGAAACACAATGGCCATCTCTGATATTTCCTTGAATATGTCTACCTCTTGCCATCCTCAAGGCCTATCACACACACTCTGCCTAAAAAACTGTTATCCTGAATCTTTACCTGGCCACCTCTAATATCTCAGCTTAAATGACCCCTCCTCAGGAAGTCTTTTCCTGACCCATCAATCTATATCAGATCCCCTATTACAAGTTTTCATAGAACCCTGAACTTTTCTTCATAAATTTTACAATTAGACACATGGGCCCTTATTTGTTTAGTTTCTGTGCTAAACACACAAGTATTTGTTTGTTTAGAAATAATGCATTACTACATGGTACAATTTTTATTGAGGAAAAGCAAGATATTTATTTTGCATTTTATAACAATTTACACTTCATCATTCTTTCAAATAAATATTTTAAGTTTATGAGACTTGAATTTTCTGTGTTTTCATTCTCTTTGTAACTCTATACAATTTATCCAAAGGCCTTTCTTTATATGCAAATTTATAATAAAATTACACAGTTCTCCAAGTAATTCTGTTTTTCTGTGTATACAACTGAAGTGCTCTGTTCATATTTTACACAGTAGCTAAAGTTCCTATGAATGTCTGCATCTAATATCCAAAATGTAGACATTTTCAAGTCAGAATTTTGAACAACTGTTACTCAGTTTGTACTAACAAACTCTAATATCACTTTCTTCTCTGGGGCCATTGTTGTTACTGTTGTTGTTGTTGGTATGTGCCGTCGAGTCATCTCCAACTCATAGAGACCTTATATACAACAGAATGAGACATTGCCCAACTCACAATCCCTACTATACCTGAGCCCATCACTGCAGCCACCATGTCAATCCATCTCCAGAGAATGGTACCTTCTAACAACATGACCAAAGTAGGTGAGATGAAGTCTGGCCATCACTTTCTTCTCTGGAGCACATAGTATAAAGAATATGAGCTTCAGAGCCAGACAAACTCATACGTGAATCCTATCACTTATTTAATATGAAGCTTTAGGCTTACTTAACTTCTAAGCCTAGTTTCCCCATATCTAAAATAGTTATAATACTACCTCCCAAATTGTTATTGTTGTCTTTAGGTACCACTGAGTCAGTTCTGACTCATAGTGACCCTATGTACAACAGAATGAAATGCTGCTCAGTCCTGTGCCATCCTAACAATCCTTGTTATGGTTGAGATCATTGTTGAAGCCACTGTGTCATTCCATCTTGTTGAGAGTCTTCCTCTTTTTTGCTGACCTTCTACTTTATCAAGCATGTCTTTCTCCAGGACCCTCCTGATAACATGTCCAAAGTACATGAGATGAAGTCTTGCCATCCTTCGCTTCTCAGAGTATTCTGGCTGTACTTCATTCAAGACAGATTTGTTCATGCTTCAGGCAGTCCATGGTATATTTAATATTCTTCGCCAACACAATAATTCAAAGGCATTGTGTGGTAGTTAAGTTTGTGTGTCAACTTGGCCAGGCCTGGTTGAGTGGCTGGGCAGCTGGATGTAGTATTTGCCATGATGAAACTGGTAATCAACTCCATGGTGGAATCTACTGTGAGCAGCTAAGTAGCTGCTTTGGGGATGTGGTCTGCTTCCTGTACATAAGCAGAAGCCTTGGGGAATAGTCTGTAGCTTATGGCATGCTTGAACCCTGCATGTAGCCACGTCATTGTTCAGCTGCCTGCCATGCTCTGCTGACCTTGGGACTTCCAATGGACTTGAATTGATGGCCTGCTGTGTCGTTTGGTAACATCGGGACTGTGCCATTTTATTTGTCGACTTGGGCTTGTTAGCCTCACCAGCCAGTAGCGAGTGAAGAGATGCCTCTAGCTTCAGTGGGCCGGGAGCAAGAGGCAGGGCTGAAGCCCAAGGTCGAGGGGCTTTCACATAGCCCCTAGAGCCTGGCACTTTGAACCTGGACTTAAAGCCTCCAAACTGTAAGAAAATGAACTCCTGTTTGTTAAGGCCATCCCATTTGTGGTATATTCTTGTCAAAGTAGCACTAAGTAACCAGAAAAGGCATCAATTCTTTTTCAGACTTCCTTATTCACGGTCCAGCTTTCACATGCCTATGAGGTGATTAAAAATACCATAGCTTAGATAAAGGACACCTAATTCTTTAAAGTTACATCTTTGCTCTTTAATACTTGAAAGAGGTCTTTTCAGGCAGATTTGCCAATGCAATACATTGTTTGATTTCTTAACTGCCGTTCCCATGGCATTGGTCATAGACCCAAGTAAAACAAAATCATTGATAATTCCAATCTTTTCTCCATTTATATGGTATTGCTTACTGGTCCAGCTGTAAGGATTTTTGTTTTCTTTATGCTGAGGTGTAATCCATCCTGAAGGCTTAAGTCTTTTATCTTCATCAGTGAGCACTTCAAGTCCTCTTTGTTTTCAGCAAGCAAAGTTACATCATCTGCATATTTCAAGTTGTTAAAGAGGCTTCCTCCAATCCTGATGTCACACTCTTATTCATATAGTCCAGCTTCTTGAATTATTTCACCCACAAACAAATTAAATACGTGTGGTAAAAGGATACAAACCTGATACACACTATTCCTGATTTTAGGCCATGCAGTATCCCCTTGTTCTGTTTGAATGACTGTCTATTGGTGTATGTACAGGTTCTTTATGAAGAAAGAAAAGACCAAAATGGATGTCCGAAGAGACTCTGAAACTTAATCTTCAATGTAGTATAACTAAAGTGAATGGAAGAAATGATGAAGTAAAAAAGTTGAACAGAAAAGTGCAAAGTGCAGCTCAAGAAGATAAAGTATTATAATGAAATGTGCAAAGACAGAGTTAGACAATCAAAAGGGAAGAACACACTCAGTATTTCTCAAGGTGAAAGAACTGAAGAAAAAATGCAAGCCTCAAGTTGCAATACTGAAGCATTCTATCGCCAAAATACTGAACAACACAGGAAGTATCCAAAGAAGAGAGAAGGATACAGAGTCACTGTACCAAAAAGAACTGGTCAACATTCAACAATTTCAAGAGGCAACATGTGGTCAAGAACCAATGTTACTCAAGGAAGAAGTCCAAGCTGCACTGAATGCTTTGGTGAAAAACAAGGCTTCGGGATTGATGGAACACCCATTGAGATGTTTCACAAACAGAAGCAAAACAGAATGTGCTCACTCATCTAAGCCAAGAAATTTGGAAGACAGCTAGCTACCTGTCCAATCGACTGGAAGAGATCCATTACTTGTGCCCATTCCAAAGAAGGGTGATCCAACAGAATGTGGAAATTATTAACCTGAATATCACATGCAAGTAAAGCTTCAATGAACATAATTCAAAAATGGTTGTAGCAGTACACTGACAGGGAACTGCCAGAAATTCAAGCCAGATTCAGAAGAGCTTATGAAACAAAATATACCATTGCTTATGACAGATGGATATTGGTTGAAAGCAGAGAATACCAGAAAGGTGTTTACCTATGTTTTATTGGGAGCTCTGGTAGCATAGGACCTAAAGCACTTGAGTGCTAACCAGAAGGCTGGTGATTCAAACCTACCAACTACTCCTTGGAAGGAAGACTGGACAATCTACTTCTGTAGACATACCACCTTGGAAACCCATGACATGCAAAATTATTCAACTGTATGGATCATAACAAATTATGTATAACGTTGCAAAGAATGGGAATTCCAGAACACTAACTTATGCTCATGAGGTACCTATACATAGATCAAGAGGCAGTCATTCAAGGTTCCAGCAGAACAAGGGACACTGCATGGTTCAAAATCAGGAAAGGTGTGCATCAGAGGTGTGTCCTTTTACCATATTCAAAGAATATGTAAAGTAAATATGAAGTATGTAAAGTCTCTAGCAGAATATTATGTTAAATAAATATCAATTCCTTCCTGCATGTAGGAAAAAGTATACATGTTTGAAAATGTAGCCCCTTGTAAAATGTAATACTATTTTCCATTATTTCTTGAATGAGAATAACTTTTTTTTTTCTTCATGGTCAGGGTCAGTGGTTGGAAAACCTTCTACAAAGGACCAGATCAAAAACATGTCACTTTTTGCACACCATATTCAGTCTCTTTTGCGTATTTCCCTGGTTTGTTTTGTTTTGTTTAAGGTAAAATGTAAAAACCATCCTTGGCTTGTTGATACTTAAGAAAACAGGCTGTAGCCTGGATTTGGCCCACTGGCCATAGTTTCCTAACCTCTGCTTTAGGTTCATAAACACGTATCCATTCTACACTTACTTATCTTAATACTTTTATAATATTTGGCTGTTAATATCCAACTGAAGAACTATTCTCCCTGTTTATCAAACCTTCAGTTTAGCAAACACTAAGTAAGCACTTTCCTGTATGTAAAGTCCTATGAAGGATAAAAGACAAATAAGTATGTCTGCCCTCAAGTAATTTACTACCTAAAGAAAGAAAAGATATGTCATGTGCTATAAAAGAAGTACAAATAAAGCCTTTTGAAGGTTTCCTCTAAGGTCCCTTAGCTCTTTCTTCTGTTGTTTTCTGATCCTACTTCTTATCAGGATTTAGAACATAACAAATTTTTGCTTTTGAACTAAGATTTTTCTTTCCATAAGCTTGTATTAAAATAGGCACTAGTTCTAGATCCTCTATGAGAATTTGATTAGGTTTCATATACCATGGAATAAGGGAAATGCTAGAGTTCTCACTTTCCATGTCAGAGACCTGGGTTCAATTCCAGTGAACGTACCTCATGCACAGCCACCAATCATCTATCAGATAAAGTTTGCATGCTGCTGTGATGTCGAACAGGTTTCAGTGGCACTTCTAGACTAAGACAGACTAGGAAGAAAGGTCTGGCTATCTACTTTTGAAAGTCAGTCTATGGTAATCTGTGGATCACAATGATCTAATCTGCATCCAACTGTGGAGATGGCACAACACTGGGCAATAATTCTTTCCATCATGCATGGAATCAACATGAGTTCAGACTGATTTGATGGACGGTAACAGCACTACCACCACTACCACTACCACTACCACCATAGAGGAAGAGGTGTCCTATAGCTCATTCTCCATTAAGATCTTTCATTTCAAGTCTGATGTTTCAGCCACTGGACATACTGTTATATAAATTCACCTCCTTTTATTTTTCCAACTTCAAAACTAATCATTTTTCCTCTTCCTTATTTCAGCTCACCTCTTTATCTCTGATTGTCCATTTTGTTTTCCCTTTATATATACTCAAAAAACCCACACTCACTGCAATCTAGTTGATTTTGACTCACAGAAAACCCCACTGGGTTTCCCAGGCTATAAACTTTTATGGAAGCAGACTGCCCCATCTTTCTTCTGCAGAGCAGCTAGTGGGTTTGAACCACTAACTTTTTTGTTACCAGTCAAATGCCTAAACCAATATACCACCAGAGATCTTTTTGTACATACCACTACCAGAAAAAAACTCTGACTCAGTTGTCTATGAGATAAATAGATAGATAGGTATCTTTGTCCTTGGTTCAAGAGTTGACCTCTTTCTAAAAAAAAAAAAAAAAAAAACCTTCGAATTTTGGCGTCCTCAATAAAGACTCCAGAGTACATCTAGTTAAAGGTTAGGTGAGGTGATGAGGTGACTCTGGTGTGGTGGCTGGCCAGGCCAAAAAGACCCACCATGTTATATACACCTCATATGATCATCTCATGATATCAGTGAACGTCTTTAAAGAGGAGCTGGTCATGCCAAAAAGGCCACTGTGTGGTATCAGCCAACTTCAAGTGAGAGGGGCTGGAATTTGCACTGCATAATGAGACTCCCAATGAAAGCTCTGAGCTGAACATGAAAGCTCTGTGGACGTCTGGTTGGTGAAAGACATCCATGTACATGAAAGGATAGTACGTTGGGACCCTCCTAGATTTTGCCCTATGTGTCTCCTCTTTATGCTGATTCTGATTTCTGTTCTTTATAATTAAACTGCAATCATTTAAGCATAGCACTTTCTCTAAGTTCTGCAACTCATTCCAGCAAATTATTAAGCCTGAGGAAGTAGTAGTGGGAGCCAGAAGCACAGAAGTAGGCTCAGAAGTAAGAGGACATCCTGAAGAGGTGGAGGGAATCCCCAGTGGCCAGCAGGTCAGAATTGAGGAAAGCTCTTCGGGGCCCACAAACTTACAACTGGCATCTACATATTCTACTTGAAGGATAATGTCCTTTTAAATTATGAGATCTGATCTAGCTCCAGGTAGCTATGGTCACAGAGAGAGAAGTAAATGTATATTGCAGCTAGTGTCAGAGAAGTGAAAAAGTAGGGATTTTGACTGATGCTGATCATTACCCTTACAGTGTCAGATTTGGGTTCTGTTACTGTCTCTGATGATCTCTGCATTTCTTAGCCTGGGTACTTTCATTTCTTCAATCATAACAGGGGACAAAAGAGTGTACAATGCCAATTTAATGCAATAATTAAGTGCAAATAAAATAATACTTGTGAATGTTATTTATATATAGTCTATAAAACACTCTAAGACAGCATTAAAATCTAAAACTTAAATTCAGAATTGGTTTAAGAACTGATTCTGTCTTTATATTGACCTTGGATGTTGTTGTTGTTGTTATTTGCCGTCGAGTCGGCCCCAACTCATAGCGACCCCTC
>NW_006921713.1:4842893-4864384 GCF_000298275.1 Orycteropus afer afer | reverse complement strand
CCCAACCTTCCTTCCGAGGAGTGGCTGGTGGGTTTGAACCGCCAGCCTTCTGCTTAGCAGTCAAGTGCCTTAGGCACTATGCTACCAGAGCTCCTAATAAGTTATTCAATCCCTCTAGGTCTCATTTTCCTCATCTGTAAAATAAAGACAATAATATTACCAATTTTATAAGGTTTTATGAAGATTACATGGAAAAATCCATGCCATGCACTTATCATAGTGCCTAGTAGATAGTAAAGGCTCAAAAAGTAGTAACCATAATACTTTTAAAGGGTGTTGTTGTTGTTGTATTGTACCGTTGAGTCGCACCCAACTCATAGCAACCCCTCCTTGGGTTTCCAAGGCAATATCACTACGAAGCAGATTGCCCCATCTTCCTTCCGAGGAATGGCTGGTGGATTTGAACCATCAGTCTTCTGGTTAGCAGTCAAGTGCCTTAGGCACTACGCTACCAGAGCTCCTTGTTAAAGGGTAAGATATATTTTTCCTCTGGGAGTCACAAGCCTTGTTATGTTTACTTCTCAGCCTCTATTCTCTTTTGAGCCTATCCATTTATTCTCACTGGTAAATATATGGTGTTTTTTTTTTGTTTTTTTTTTTTAACAATTCTGGTTAAACAAGTTCTTTGGCATTTTGCTCTGCTGTACTGTGTCCTTTTAATAGGAACTATCTGATATCTTTCACTATGGAGAAGGAAAGAGAAAAAGAGAGGAGGGAGGTGAAGGGAGAAGGAGACCAGAGAAAGTGGATAGAGGGAAAAGGAGGAAAAAGAAGAGAAGGGTTATGACAAGGGAAGGTGGGAAGGGGGGAGAGAAAACTATCAGTTCTCACTTTGAATGTTGTCAATTAGTATAGTCAGTTCTGTTACAATGTAATATATGCATTCCTAAAAAGCAAGATGGTAAGTAAAATCATGCAATTACAACCACAGGGTTTATGGGGAAAATGGGGTTAAGATGTTAACACCCAAGAGCTTTGTCAATGACATATAAACAAAAGACAAGAACCTAACAAAGACCACGATACAATTTTACACAATGTTAAACGGTCAAAAATACATAACTACAATTAATATGACATTTTACTTTGAAAAATACTTTAAGTTTGCTTGTGGAAGTGGGTGTCTAAAGGGTTGCAGCTGTGAGTTACTAGAAACTGGTAGAAGAAGCATTCATTATACCTGAAATTCTAAGGAAATTATAATAAGATGAAGATGGCTACGGTTCATAGCACAGGGTTAAATTCAGGTAACTGGAAGATGTCTGAGGTATATGTATTCCTACACAGCTCAGTTCAGCTAAGTGAAATTTTCTCCATTTATATAATATTTCTCAGATGAAATCACATTTAAGTAAATGTGAAATTCCCATGATGCTCAAACTATCCCTAATATCAATCATGTAGGAATAAATTGTAATTTTCAAAATTAGAATTATAGCAGAACTGTATTTATTCCCAAACTACAAACTAATGAAAAATGTTCTCTGCGTCAGATTGTAGTCACTCCTACAAACTAAAAAAAAAAACAAACTCACTGCTGTTGAGCTGATTCGACTCACAGCGACCCCTCCTTGGGTTTCTGAGGTGCTTCCGTAGTGATACTGCCTCGGAAACCCAAGGAGGGGTCGCTATGAGTCAGGTCTGACTCGACGGCACATAACAACAACAACAACATCTCTACAGAAGTTGATTGTCCAATCTTCCTTCCAAGGAGTGGCTGGTAGATTTGAACCACCAGCCTTCTGGATAGCAGTCAAATGCCTTAGGCACCATGCCACCAGAGCAAGCCTCTGTTAATCTTCAAATTCCTATCAGCCCGAAGTCTTTATCTAGAGAGTGCTATTCTTTCCCTTTCAATACTGACTGATCGACTTCTAAAATATGTGAGCTCTGCTGCTGTCGTGCCTAAGGCATTTGACTGCTAATCAGAAGGCTGGTGGTTCAAACCAACCAGCCACTCCTCAGAAGGAAGGTTGGGCAATCTACTTCCGTAGTGATACCACCTCAGAAACCCAAGGAGGAGTCACTATGAATCAAAATTGACTAGACGACAGTGAGTTTGGTTTTTTTGGTATCTAAAACATATTTTCAATATATCATTGATTGTTTTTCAGCTCTTCCTGCTGGAGACAGCTCTGATTCAGACTGTCATGACACATTTGTTTAGATCTCTAGTTGACTTCCCCTGTTCCCAAATGCCCATTCCAACAGAGAAGTAAAATGTCTGATCATTAATGGATCACTGTAATGCTAACTCCACTTATTCTGTTACCAAATATGAGCAACTATTGCATATAAAGCAACTTAAGAGAAACAAGACAAAACCACCTCCGACCCATATGATAAGAGACAGAGACTTAAGTAATTCAGTTAATCATTTAAACTCAGTCAATGCACAACAGACAACCTGATAGCATGGAATATATTATAGCTCTTGTAAAAATTACTGTAACATAAGACAGCACATAAGCATTCTAAGAAAATGCAGAAAGAACAAAACATAAAGATTACTTTCTATGTTGGGAAAAGGGACCAGGAGAGTCTTCCAGGTACACTGTAAGAATGAGGTAAATTTTGGAAACAAGGAGAATTTCTAATTGGGGCATGAGTAAAGTAAAAGCAGCAGGAAACAGGAGGTGTAAATAAAAATAAGTTTAAGCCATAAATTAAGATGTATGACTAGATATGATGAACTATAACTGGAGTTCGGATTTGATACAATGGGAAATCTACTGATAATTTCTAGCCAGGGGAATACAACATGAGTTATGAATGGGCAAAGGGGAGCCCAGTTGGCTTTCACAAGTGCAGGCTTTGAATAAATTAAGAGAATTCATTCAAAGAACCTTTGGAAAGCCAGGCCAGAGCAGTAGGAGAGCTTTCCCCAGCCACAATCTCAGCCTTTGTATATAAGATTGATATTCACAGCTGTACTTAATGGCACTAACTGCGTCACTTGGTCTGGCAAATTAACTAAATTAGTGGAGTAAAGAAAAATTACCTGCAAAATGGGGGGAAAGGTATTAGAAACAATAAAGGTAAAGAATACAATAGAAACTAATAATAATAATAATACTGTTGGTGAATCATTACCAGAGTTTTAAATTTGGTGATTAGGATCATATAATTACAAAAGTTAAATAACAGAGCTCTGAATTACAGCTAACAACCTAACACTTAACATATTTTTAATAACTAAGAAAATGAATACCAAAGTTCCTAAAACCAAAATGTTCTTAGATATGTATTCATAAGCAATCTATAGCAAGCATAAGAAATACATACTCATTCAGTTCAAATTTTACATTACCAAGTACAGAGGGAAAATATTTCACAAACCCCTTTAACATTTTAGAAAATACATTGAGAATTAAAACCACCAAATATTTCTTCTAATCAAATTCCCATATCTAGTTAATACTCAAGATTCTGCATACAAATACCTTGAACTTTTACCAAAGTTAAGAAGTATATTTTCTTCATATAGCTGAAAAGCCTATTTTTAAGGGGTGATATGTTAAACAATTTTTAAAAACCCACAAAACTAAACTATAAAATAAAAAGGAATGTTTTAAAGGATATTTGTTTAATTAATTTAAAAATATCCTACAGGGAAACCGATCAAAAGATTATAAAATAATCTACCTCATTATATACTCTGAACCAAAAATTTAGCCAGTCCAACAATCAAGCTATTAATTAAAAATCTGAACTATACTAAGTTGACATTTGTCCCCTTAAAACTTCAACGCAGTTCCCGTAACTAAACTTCATTCCTACTTTGATAGGTTAATGACACATGATGTCACTGAAAAATAAACCAAGAGACTTGCCTACATAGTTCATTTCAGAATTGTTTACATAGAAAATGAGACTAAACAGCTTATCCTCTTGACAGTTAATTCCTCCAGTGTGCAATTTACTTAAATTAAAGAGGTTGTTTCAAAGTCTAGTTCCTACAAGACAGAAACCTCTTCCAGGTTTTTTTTTTTTGGGGGGGGGGGGGGGGGAAGGCATGGCATCGAGCCAATTCTAACTCATATGACCCAATAGGAGAGAGTAGAACTGTTCCATAGGGTTTCCAATGCCATAATCTTTATGGAAGCAGATTGCTTCATCTTTCTCCTGCAGAATGGCCAGTGGGTTTGAACCACAGACATTCTGGTTAGCAACTAAATCCTTTAACCACTGCACTATCAGAGCTCCAGATAAAGAGTATACAGTATCTTCCCTTAAGGTTAGAATAGGTGGGTTAAAGAACAAAATACATACTATGTTCCCAGAGCATATATAAGATTTACATTCTGATTTATATGATACTTCCATTTACCTTGGAATTTCACTTGTAAAGCTGACTGACACTTTGCAACATCTCAAGGAATCTTACCTACTAGTTATGCTACAAAAAAAAATTTATCCAGTGCTTAAAATTTCAGTAAATTAACAGTGCTAGTATGAAGAATTCCTACTTCCATAGTGATACTGCCTCGAAAACCCAAGGAGGGGTCGCTATGAGTCGGGACCGACTCAACGGCACATAACAACAACAACAACAGTATGAAGAATATGCCATAGAAGAATCTTAAATAATAGATATTTTACTGGAAAATCAATACACACAAACATGTATTTTAAAAAGGATCAGTACAGCCATAATAACGGCCTCTGAATTCAAGGCAAACATTTAATTTCCCAGAACTAGGAGCTCTGGTAGCGCAGTGCCTAAGGCACTTGACTGCTAACCAGAAGACTGATGGTTCAAAGCCACCAGCCACTCCTCGGAAGGAAGATGGGGCAATCTACTTCCATAGTGATACTGCCTTGGAAACCCAAGGAGGGGTCGCTATGAGTCGGGTCCGACTTGACGGCACATAACAACAACAATACAGTGATTTAATCTGTTATTTACTTTTGTTCTCTATCTAGTATGTTATAATACTAAGTTATTAGCTCTTGTTTTATTTTTAAAAAGTATTAACCTTAGCCTTACACTTAATCACTAGTAATAAAAGAACAACAACGACAAAAAGACATATATTAGGGTTCTGGTGGTGCAGTGCGCGTAAGGCATCTGATTGCTAACCAGAAGGCTGGTGGTGGTTCATACCCACCGGCCACTCCCCGGAAGGAAGACTGGGCAATCTACTTCCCTAAAGATTTATCACCTTGGAAACCCAAAGGGGGCCACTATCAGTTGGAATCACTCGATGGCAGTGAGTTTGGTTTCTTATATATTAAGAGAGGTCCCTGAGTGTCACAAATGGTTAACTGCTTAACTACTAGCTGGCAGTCTGCCTCTTGGAATCCACCAAGAGGCTCCTTGGAAGACTGGTCTGGTAATAAGCTTCTGAAAAGTGACACACAGCCTTAAAAACCTTATAGAGAAGTCCACTCTGCACATGGTGGGGTCACCATGATTGAAATTGACTCAACACCAACTCACAACAACCAACATATATATTAAAAAGTATGTATGTTAATCATTAAATTTAAATCTGACATTTAAAACACCATAATTAAAAAATTTTATTTTCTGGAAGTCTTTCTTTAAAAATTTCCATTGATTGATCATTTAAATAGCTACAAGTTCATTAACATATACAAGTTTAAAAAAAAAAAAAAAATTTACATACATATATTTGACTACTGTTGAGATCCCAACCAAAATGTTAACAGAGGAATTTGGCAGGGTTAAACCTGTGACATTATAGCCAATAACAACCTAAAAAGAACGTGGTTAATGAACAAATTTTCATAGTACAACTAACATTGTTCAATCAATCCAAAGCAGCATATCAGATCAAAATCAAAATAATCTTAAGAAACTATGTGCTTTCACAATTGTTAACAGACAACAGATCTCATCTTGGAGATAATATTTTAAAAAGAAGGAAAAAAAGATAATTATTATCTTCAACACTATGTCCTAAGGGAAGGAAATCCTTTCAATCCCCATCTCTGTAAGGAAAAGAGGCAGAAGACGGCAAAACTCACTTAGCTTGGATAGCACCTACTGCACCAAGTTCAGAATGTACTTTTAACATCAAACGGGAATTTTAAACACTGTCAAACGGCTTCCTTGGACTAAAAGTATTACTACATGTTTAGCATCTAAAAATATACTGTACTGTACTAATTATTTATATTTTTGAATGTCTCCCTTAGCAAAGAAAATATTCACAAAATCAAATTTACCTACCCACACAATCCAGGTAAAACACCTCTAAGCTTTCTCCAGGCAAGACTGTGAGGGAATTCCTCTCAGTCACTTCTGGTGCCAAGTGACCTTTGGTACATCAACAGAAAGGGTGGGACTCTAGGCTTCAGTTTCAGCATTGTACTATTGAACAAAGTTTCTTCTTTGGTTTCTCTAGGGCGTTAACTAAGAAACACTTCCTCCTCTTATTAAGTAAAAACAGCTACTACTTCCCACTATACCCTAAGTGTCAAACGGAGCTTTTAAATAGTACAAATAAGAACGTCTAACATTCAGTAAGGAGTCATAGTAGTACAACGGGTAAGCGCTTAGCTGCTAACCCAAAGGCTGGTGGTGCAAATCCATCCCGTGGCTCTTCAGGAGAAGGACCTGGATATCTGCTTCAATAAAAATCACTGCCAAGAAAATCCTATAGGGCTACTCTACTGTCACATGGGCTCAGTCTGAGTTGGAACTGACTCAATAGCATCCAACAACACATTTATTAAAAACTTACTATGTGCACCTTGGAAGGAATGGGCAATCTACTTCCGTAGTGATATTGCCTCAGAAACCCAAGGAAGGGTCGCTATGAGTCAGGTCCGACTCGATGGCACATAACAACAACAACAACATGTGCTCTAAACACTAAACAGGTAGATGCTATTATTACTCCATTTTAAGGAGGCAGAATTTGAGGAACATTGGTTAATAAATAACTTATGGGAATTCTAGATGAAGCAATATGGTCAACTGAGCTAATGAAAAAAACTATAAACACTAAGTAATGATGAAAAAAAAAATGTAACAGTGTTAAAATATAGCTTTACTTGCAATAAAGAAAATTTCCTGGTTTAAAACCAACAGCCACAAAACAGCACAAAAACAAATCCCCAGAGTTTCTTTGGCACTTAGATCCAGATCGAAAGTAGTAATGAGATGCTACCTCATGGAGAAGAGATCGTAAGAATGTGCTCTCTCAGGAATACAGAACTGAGAGATTCCTGTCCCTGCTCCTCTTTAGCACAGATACAACATACACACAACACATGTAGCATCCCTGAGGGCCAGAAAAGAGGACTTGGGCACACATGAGGTAGGGAGTTGTAACTGAGGTCACTCCATAAAAACAGAGCTATTTTCAAAGGGCTGCAAGCAATCACAGTTAAAAGGTGGGGAATAGGGTGATGTTAAGGTATTTGCCTACTAACCGGTAGTGGTTTGAACCCAGCAGCCAGTCCACAGGAAAAAGATGAAAAAGTATGCTTCCATAAAGATTTACAGCCTTGGAAACTCAATGCGGGTTGCTATGAACTGTAACCCACTCGATGACATCGAGTTTGGTTTAGAGGGTTTTGTTTGTTTGTTTTTTAATTTTTATTCTGATTTGGGTGAAAGTTTACAGAGCAAATTCATCTTCCATACAGCAGCTCACATGCACTTTGTCTCATGACATTGACTACAATTTACCACAATGCAACAGCTCCCCTCCCACTTCCTTCCCAAAGTTACCTCTTTCCTCTGTCCTTCCCTCCCATGCACTCCTGCCCCCTGGACTGTCTGCCAGTGCATACAAAGCCCTTCTATTCTCCCATGATTGATCTCTCCAAGGAGTGTCTCTACCTAATGTAAATGTTCAGCTCATATGCTGGTCTTTTGTTTGGCTGGAAGCCACAGGAGTGGGTTCAATTCCAGACCTGAAAGGCAGCTAGGGGCCACAATCTAAGGGGTTCCACCAGGCTCTATCAGACCAGCAAACCTAGTTTTTTTTTTTTTTTTTTTTTTATGATTTTGAGTTTTGTTCCACATTGTTCTCCCACTCTATCCAGGATCTCCTACAGAGATCCCCCATTTAGAGGTCTTTGTATGACAAATTTACCCACTGTCTTAGTAAAACATCAAGGGAGCCTATCTCTGAGAATATGAATGAGGGAGTAGGGGAAATTCTATAACCAGAAATTAAAAACCTAAGCCTGTGCCACAATTTTGAAGTCTGAATTTCTTTGTATGAGAATCTCCAAGCTAAGAAATTAAGAAAAAATCAAATCCTGGGCCAGTGGTATCCATGGGTTACCTGCCAGAAACAAATATAAAACCACTCTAAAGTTGTTGTTGTTGTTATGTGCCATCAAGTCAGACCTGACTCAATCGACCCCAACTTGGGTTTCTGAGGCAGTATCACTCTGGAAGTACATTGCCCAACCTTCCTTCTGAGGACCAGCTGGTGGGTCTGAACCGCCAGCCTTCTGGTTAGCAGTCAAGTGTCTTAGGCACTATGCTACCAGAGCTCCTCCACAAATAAATAGCCCTTTAAAAACTTATTAAGAAAAGCAATGATCAGTGACACAAATTAGCGGCCTAGTAAAACCTATTCCACAACTAACTTAATTAATTCTCTGTCATCTCTCAACTTCCGATCCATTCTGTTCAGCAACTCCTCTTTCCTGGAAAATTCTGACCCACCTCCAGGCCATTCTGAACCACGTCCCCAGCACTCTTGCAAATTAAAAAAAAAATGGGGTAGAAACTGTGATATGCAAGTGGACCCCCTGAAGAATTTATACCCCAACTGCTTGAGTCCTGCCAGTAGACAGTCCTCAGTTATCAGCCCTCTTTGAGAACGGCCTTAGTTAAATAGTCTCTTCACACAAGGTCACCCTCTTCCCAGGGCAGTCTACATCCAAAGCTGGATTACACAATGTGTATAAAGACTTGGTCCCCTCAGTCTAACCTGGGCAATGAAGAAGAGCCATCCCAGCTTTAGGGCTTGCCACAGAGACAGACTTTTCATTAAGACTGCATGACAACCCAACTTCTCCCTCTCCCTGCTCCTTCTCTTAGGGTTGATCCCAAGAGCACTTTCTAATAAACTTCCTGCACAGTGATCTCCAACTGAGAGCCTGCTTGCTGAGTGTTACGGGTTGATTTGTGTCCCCTAAAAAGAGACATTCCAAATCTTAACCCTCATTGCCTGTGAACTGACATTATTTGGTATGAGTGTCTTTGCATGTGTATTTCATTAACATAGTTCATACTCAAGTAGGGTGGGGTGTGATCCAGCATGACTGGTGTCCATATAAGAAGAGGATAGCCGTGTGAAGACAGAAGCTTAGGAGACTAGAATTATGCTGCCATAGCCAAGAACACCTAAAGCTATCAAAACGGGAAGAGACAAAGAAGGATCTTCCTCTGATGCCTTGGGAGAGAAAATGGTGCAGCTGACATCCTGAACTCAAACTTCTACCCTACAAACTGTGAAAGAATAAATTTCTGTTGTTTTAAGCCACCCTCTTTCTGGCACTTTGTTATAGCAGCCATAGGAAATTAATACACTGAGAAACGAAACTATGACATAGGGTAACTGGGAAAAAATGGTAGAATACAGAGCAGCATTAACAAGGGGTGAGAAAATAAGATTATTAGAAGACTTGAAACAAATGGGGAAAAAAAGCAGAAATTACTAATATAATGCTCTTGGTGAGGAAATTGGTAGTAAAAGTGACAGAAAAGAAAGTCTTTTTCAAAGTGAACAATATAATCACAAAACTCCAATCCACCTTTTCAAAGCATCACTGAACTTTAGAGTAAAAAGGGATCTTTAGAGGGTATCCCAGTTCCAACCCCAGTCTCTTAGGCCCATTGATCTGCCGGATGTCAAAAATGTTGCTGTTCGGAAATGGGCCTTTTTTTTCTTCTAAAACAGTCATTTTCCTAATACTTTTAAGTTAACAGCTACATGTGATATCCTGCTGTTAAAGTCAAAGGATTCTGGTATACCTTTTGGAAAGATGGTAATGATAGTTTTACAAAAGGCTAATCTGTTACAGGCTGGAATGTAACTAAGCATTATCCAGAAAGCTAATTAAAAACTACACTGAAAGCATCTGTAGCCATCTATATGCACACTCAGGACACCAACAACATGAGGAAAATGTGTTGATTGACTCGGCCTTCTAAGATAGTACAGTGGATAGTAAACTGGAAATGGCTACATAAAATATCACATATTTGAAATGTGACAGATTTTGTTACTACATATTTTCCATAGTATGGAAGAAAGCTCCAAACCACACACACATTTCATCTCTACTTACAACCTTACCCGACATCCCATTCTATATTTGTAGCCACAAACATACAGGGAAACACAATAGGCTGTAGCATAACCTGTCAACTAAGAAGATCAGATCTAAAATGACAAGAGGTCATTTATGTAAATCGTTAAGACAGCAAAGCAGAATGGATCAACAATGTTGCAATCCTTTCATCTTGGATTGTGTATAACTTCACTCTCAGTTCCTGTACAGTTCAATCGCAGTTCCTCTTTCATTACCTCCTCCCCTAAAATTTACTTTCTGCTTTATCTTCTCTAAACCAACTGTCCCCGTTCTAACTTTAAAATCTTTTTTTAAAAAATGGGAATAGGAAACTTATGTACTTCCAATAGGATAATATCTAAAGGGGGTTTCTAGGAAAACCTGAGAATACATACAGGTAGTCCCTGGGTTATGAACATCTGACTTAATTAAGTAAAACTCCTAAGTGCCTTTTAATGTTATGTAAATTTGCTCTCACTTTGAAATGACTGAACGAACCCCTACTAGCAATAACTTCTTCATTACAATCACCTTCACTTGCTGAGCATGTAGCTTTTAAATCAATGAAAAGGCTTTGAGCCCTTTTTTACACTAAAATAAGGCTAACTAAGAACCTATGTACCTGTTCCAACTTACCTACAAATTAGATTTAAAGAAACATTTAGGAAGTGATCTCATTAGTAACATAGGGACAGCCTGTATTTTCAAATCTCAGATACATATAAGCTGAGCTAACTAAATTCATATAAGTGGAATAACTAATCAAATACTTTAACAAACTTATTATGAAAAGGGTTGGGGGATGAAATAATTCATATTCATATCTGGAGAGGATCATATCTAACTACTAATATATTGCAAGCATGCCAAAGGGCAAACATGTATGTCATGTTAGTGGATGAACCAATTTGTTCATGTAAAAAAAAAAAAAAAAGATTAAATGAGTCACTGGAAGTTTGGAGTTATTTGTTTAGTCACAGAGCCTGGATTTAAAGCAGTAAAAGAAAATACGAGTATAAAAATGAGCATTTCTTGGAGTAAATAAATATAAACAGCAGGACCAATATTATTCATTCTTCCCTTAAGTTAGAAGCATTACATCTTTAAGTCTTTAGAAGGCATGAGTCTTTTATAAACTAGGGCCTGCTTTGAGAAAGACTACAAAATGATGTGTCTTGGCTCTCTAGTGCTGCTAAAACTGGCATACCATAAATGGATGGCTTTAACAAACAAGAATTTATTCCTTCACAGTTTAGGAGGCTAGAAGTCCAATTCACAGTGCCAGCTCTAGGTGCTGGGTGAAGGCCCCTTAACCTTGGGCTTCAGCTCTGCCTCTTATTCCAGGCCCACTAGAGCTGAAGGCGTCTCATAACTCTTGCATCTGCTGGCTGCTAAGGGTGATGAACCCAAGGTCAGCAAGTAAAATGACACAATCCCAAGATTAACAGGCAACACTGCAGGCCACTGGTTCAAGTCCAGGAACAATCCCAAAAGGCCACATGGCAGGCCAATGAGATAAGGAGTTGGACAAATGCAGGACTCCAGATGTGTCACAAAGCTAGAGACCTTCCTCAAAGCTTCCCCATATACACTGAAAGCAAGTCATGCCCTGAAAGCAACTAATTAGTCACTCACAGCAGATTCCACCATGGAGTTGATTCCAATCTCATCATGGGGAATAACTGCATCCAGCTGCTGAGCACTCAAAACCACAGCCCAGCCAGGCTGACACACAGCCTTAACCATCACCTGATGTAACAAGGTGTGTGTGAACAAAATGGTAGTTTCACCTTGCACTGGCAAACCTCAGGACTACACTAAGAGAAACACCACACAAATGTATTTGATTATGGATTTTAAATGTCATTTTTTTTTTCAACCTAAGAATCATTGTATAGTTCTAGTAAGATACTATTTATTTGGAAATTTCAATTAAAACCCAACAACAATGTGAAAAACATGGAAAATAAAAGTAAATAGTGATTTCTCATTTTCATTCATGGCCTATAACAAAAGACAAGTTGTAAAGTGTAAAGAGCTCAGCACCAGGAAACCCAAGGCTTGTTGTGTTTATGCATCAGGTCTGCCACTTAATAGCTCTGTAACCTGGGCAAGTAACTTAACCTTTCTCAGCATCCATTTTCTCACCTGTAAAATGAGACCAAAAAGAACAATTTGTAAGCTCTCACTCAGATCTAATATTTTAGAATGCTTTTCTAATTTGAATTTTAAAAGAGCAATCTAATTAATTATCTAAGAGAGTGTCTAAAGACAGTAATTATCAGTTTTACTCTTTTCAACATAAAATAGTAAATTTAAAGAAAAATGAGAAAAAAATATTAATTGCTAAGAAGATATCCATAAAGTCTTTTCATAAAATATCAAACATTTTTTATAGAACCTCCAATTTCTGATGAAAGATTCCCATTTAAGTACAGACTCTGATTAAATAGAATCTTTGTACAAGAGGTACAATGAATTTTTGAGAAACAGGAAAAATAAAAGCTTTGGAATTAATATAAATACTTCCCATCGTTATTAATATATCACTTAGAGCTTCCACATTTCACCAGATAAAAATCCATGAACTGGCTCAGTGAATGCATATCAAAAGAACTGACAGGATGTTACTTTGTAAAACAGCATTTTTAAACTTATACCCCAAACCTGTCCTTTCTGCCAAAAGTTAAACTCTAAAAAACTTATTAGGAATACGTTAGCTTATTAAAATCTTAAATTCTTCTGGTTTCTTAAGTGCCACTTGGAAAGAAAGACGTATTTCACACTAAAGTATCAACATTGCCTAGCGTGCTTTTACCTTAATTCTGTAATATAGCCAGGAAATTATCACTTTATCTAGATAATGAAACTTAAAATTGTCCCATTTAAAATTATTTTTTTTAGCATTAGAAAGAAGAGAGAGAGGGAAGAGTAGAGAGAAGTAGAGCCAACCAGGAAAGGCAAAATGAAATTGTGAGTACTGATAAGGTATTATCAAAAAAGATTAGGAAAAATTTCAAAGTTTAATTTTAAAGCATGTATCAATTTAAAAACTGCAAAGAACCCTTGTATACATGCATTTAACAAGCTAATATTGAGCAAGAAGCCTTGAAAAAATCAAATCAGAAAGTATAATAAACAGAATGAAATGCCTGTTTTCACAGTAGCCATTTAGAATAAGCTGTGCAATAGCTGTTAGAATGAAGTAACTTATTCCATTTGAAAATAAAACCTGCAATTAAATTTGCACATCAAATGATCCTTGAAGCTTGTATGTTGCCAATAAATAGGGGTGGCAGAAAGGGCTTAAATCAGACAAGGTGAGTCAGCAACACATTATATAAAGCGAAGGCGTTTCAGAAATGCTTCTACATGATCTGAAGCTGAATGCCACAGTGATACACTGATATTAAATTGCCAGAGGACATATCAATTTTAAAAGTAGTTTAACATCCTTGAATATCACTGAACTAGAGTTTGCCCAGGCAGCAAACTTATAGCCTTTAGCTAAAAACTGTTAATGCAGGAGAGATTTACCCTGGATGGGAAAACCAGTAAGAGTTATTTGCAGGTTTATTTTCCCAGTTCATAAAGTGTTGACTGTCCAAGTCAATTTTAGTCTTTTTTCAGTTTAAGAGTTGCAAGAGTTTTTAAAGGCAATTCCAACACCATTATTGAATTCTCCTGTATTACTGACATGGAAAACAGATTAAATAAATATTGTGGTTGAAAGAGCCCTAGATTTGAAATCCAAAACCTTAATTTTCCCCTAGTTCTATAACTTAGCATTGATAATGCTGTTGGTAGATGCTGCAGAGTTGGTTTCAACTCATAGCAACCCTATGTACAATAAAATGAAACACTGCCAGTCCCACTCCATCCTCATAATCTTTGCTATGTTTGAGATCAGTGTTGCAGCCACTGTATCAATCCATCTCACTGAAGGGCTTCCTCTTTTTTCCTGACCCTGTACTTTTCCAAGCCTTCTCCAGAGACTGGTCCCTGCTGATAACATGTCCAAAGTATGTGAGATGAACGGTCGCCATCCTGGCTACTCAGGAGCACTAGGGCTGTACTTCTTCCAAGACAGATTTGTTGGTTCTTCTGGCAGTCCATGGCATATTCAACATTCCTCAGCAACACCATAAATAAACTGTATCAATTCTTTTTCAATCTTCCTTATTCATTATCCAGCTTTCACGTGCATATGAAGTGTTTGAAAATACCATGGTTTGGGTCAGTTGCACCATAGTACTCAAAGTGACATCTTTGTTCCTTAACATTTTAAAGAGGTCTTTTGCACCAGATTTTCCCAAGCAACTTAGCATTATATGGCCTTAAACAAAGCATTAATACAAGCAATAGGGTGTAGTTGTGAAAAGCTCAGGTTCATGTGCAAAGAAGATTCAAATACATACATTTAGAGTAGTATTACTTGGGCCAAGTTATTTCACTATGTCTGTCTATTACATGAAAGTAATAGTATCTTCTTCATAGAGACTGAATAAAATAATGCGTACAAAGATCATTAACACCAAAACTAATTAAAAAAACCAAACTCACTGCCGTTGAGTCACAGCACAGTGCCTGACTAATAGTAAGTATATGTGGTAGTTTAAAAACATCACAACTTCTCTGAGTTTTCACCTCTAAATAATTCAATTTTTTCCCCCTTACTGGCTGGTTCTAAGGATCAAATGAGGTAATATAAGAAAGTGCAGCTCTTGTTTATTCCAGAGTAACAGAGAACACATTGGTCATGCTACTGATATGATCAGAGTAAAGTATCAAAGATGTTCATGGACACTTACACTCTAGAAATTGTTAAAAAAATAATCATATACACAATGTTCATAAAATCAGATACTTCTGAAAAGCAAATCTGATAAAATTGTTTACTTAACTTAGAACCGTTTAGTGTTGTCTAAATCATTGTAAAATCAAAATCTCTCACTAACACCTAAAAGGCTATCCAGGATCCAACCCCTTCCTTACTTTCCCACTTGGTCTCTTTCCACTTACCCCTCAATCTCTTTGCTTTAGCCATAATGTCTTTCAAGTAATTCCTAAAACAAGCCAAGTTCTCCTCTACCTCGGAATCTTTGCATAAGTTGTTCCTTCTGTCTGGAATTCAATGGCTCCATGCCTTGGCAATTCTCATCCTTTAAGCCTCAGCTTAAATATAATATGCTCAGAGAAGCACACCAAGAGATCCCAAAACAGGTCTCTATCTAACCACATGCCCCCACAACTTTATTCTCTATCTGAAAGACGTTTTTTTCTTATTTTCTCCCTAGCACTTATTACAATTTGTGATTTGTCTGTTACTTATTTTGGCCTGTCTTCCTCATTAGAACATATGCTTTTTGAGAGAAAGAGCAATGTCTTTCCTGTTTACCACTGTACCCCCAGCATTTGTCACAATAAACCAGGTGCCATCGAGTTCATTCCCACTGATGGTGAAGTCATGTGTTACAGAGCTCCATAGGGTTTTCATGGCTTTGACCTTTCAGAAGCAGATCACTAGGCCTTGCTTCCAAAGTGCTTCTGTGTGGGTTCAAACAGCCAACCTTTTGGTTACTAGCTGGTCACTTAACTGTTCGTAGCATATAGGGTTTACATTTGGCACAAGCAATCAAATATTTGTTAATATATACTTAGAATGCATACAAATACACACACATACACACACACAAAAAAAATTGCTACATTCCAAACACCACAACAGAGGAACCCAAACTTTTCTTATTTATAATCCATAGAAAAGTTACCCAACTATGTATCTGTTACAGACCCAAAACCCAAACCCAGTGCTGCTGAGTCAAGCCCAACTCACAGCAACCCTTTATGACAGAGTGGAACTGCCCCCATAGGGTTTCCAAGGCTGTAAATCTTTACAGAAGCAGCCTGTCTCACCTTGCTCTCATGGAGTAGCTGGTAAGTTTAAACCACTGACTTTTTGATTAGTAGTCAAATGCTTTAACCACTATACCACTAAAGCCCCTTCTACAGACCCCACTCCCAAAAATATACTCACTACACAGGAAATAGATTTTGTTTAATAGATTTAGTAGATTTTCTTTAACTCTTTAGTAGCTAGTCTCTAAACTGTTTTCCTACGTGAGTGAAAGAAAGCTATAGTCAAAAAACTAAAAAATACTCAAAGAAAAGGAATGAAGTCTGTGGAGTTCAACAAAAAAGTAATCGCCCAGAAGCTAACCTTCTTCAAACCCTGGGCAGTTCTCCAGTTTGAAAGTGTGCTGCTCTACATCTCAGTCTACAAGTTTTCCTGCTTTGCAAGAGTAAATTATAGTTTTCCATTCTCACTCATAACAATAGTCTTTGTTTGCCTTTGTCTATGCATTAGGTTAAAAGGATACTCCTGAAAACTTAAAAGTAATTAAAAAAAAAAAAAAAAAAGTTCACTGTCATCAAGTCGATTCTGAATTCTGAATCATAGCAACCCTCTTTGGGTTTCCAAGGCAGTAAATCTTTACAGAAGTAAATTGCCCCATCTTCCTTGTGTGGAGTAGATGGTGGATTTGAATCTCCAACCTTCTGGTTAGCTGTCAAATGCCTTAGGCACTATGCCACCAGAGCTCCTTGTTTGTTGTTGTTGTTATATGCTGTTGAGTCGGACCCTACTCATAGCAACCCCTCCTTGGATTTTCGAGGCAGTATCACTACGGAAGTAGATTGCCCCATCTTCCTTCCGAAAAGTGGCTGATGGGTTTGAATCACCAGCTCTGGTTAGCAGTCAAGTGCCTTAGTCACTAAGCTACCAGAGATCCTTACAAGTAATAAAAGTACAGTTCAATTCTAAAGCAAATTCAAAAGAATGAAAAGCACCTGCATGATTTCTAATGTTTCATTCAGGACCAAGCAGACATTTACTTTTCATTATATTTCATAAATATTATTGCTGATTACAAAATTATATCCATGACAAAAAATTTAGAACCTATAAATACAAAGCAAGATGAAAACAAACAATAAAAAAAAAATCAGTCATTCTACTACCTAGTTATAGCTACTTTAACATTTTGCATATTCTTCTAGTGTTTTTTTCTGTGTGTGTGTGTGTGTGCATATATATATATATATATATATATATATATACACACACACATTTATAAATTCTGGCTATATGGATTTGTATCTTCCTAACTCATCCTAAGAAGTCACAACTAAAATGAACATTGTACTATAAAGGGTTCATCACTGAAGTCTTCTACAACCTTATTTTAAAAGGCTGCCAAAAAACAAAAAAGTACGTTAAATAATCATTTTTTGTTGAGCAGTTACATTTTTTTCTAATACTTCTCTGTCAGAAACAGCTGCCACTACCATTCTGTACCAAATCTTTATGCGCATTCCTAATTGTTTTCTTAAAGTAAAATTTTAAAAAACGAAGTACTATGTAAAAGGTATGCCCATCCATAAGGATACAGAAATGCTGTAAAACTGCCCTCCAGAGACATTATACTGACTTATAGTTCCGCTGGTACTCTATGAGATTTTTTTCAGTACTCCTACATGCTCACCAAAATACTGGATATTACTTGTTTTAAAGAGTTATTCAAATCTGATGGGGGGGGGCAGGGAGTATATATATGTATATATGCATTTCTTACTTTTGTGGTAATACTGACTTCCCTTTAAAACTGTTTCCTCATAGCTAATTTTTCACCACCACCACCCATTTTTTTTTCCTTCGTACCAACAGGAATCATTCTGATAGTTATCAGTATAGATTCTTCATTGTGTGCTTATAAGACATAAATATGCATAAGACTTTTCTTCTAGACCAAAATAGACATATTGCTGTTGAGTCAGCCCTGACTCATAGAGACCCCTCCTTGGGTTCCGAGGTAGTATCACTATGGAAGTAGATTGCCCAACTTTCCTTCTAAGGAGTGGCTGGTGGGCTTGACCGCCAGACTTCTGGTTAGCAGTCAAGTGTCTTAGGCACTACACTACCAGAGCTCCTAGCCACTCCATAGGAGAAAGATAAAGGAGTCTTTCCATAAAGATTTACAACCTTGGAAACCCTATGCTGCAGTTCTACTCTGTCCTATAGAGTCACTATGAGTGGGAATTGATCCGATGACAGTGGGTTTGGTTTTAAGGAGCCCTGTTGGCTCAGAGGTTAAAGTTCTCAGCTGCTGACAGAAAGGTCGGCAGTTCAAATCCACCAGCCGCTCCTAGGGAGAAAGATACAGTAGTCTGCTTCCATGAAGATTTGCAGCCTTGCCAATTGTATGGAGCAGTTCTACTCTGTCCTATAGAGCCACTATAAGTTGGAATTGATCTAATGGCAATGGGTTTGGTTTTAAGGAGCCCTGTTGGCTCAGAGGTTAAAGTTCTCAGCTGCTAACAGAAAGGTCAGCAGTTCAAATCCACCAGCTGCTCCTAGGGAGAAAGATACAGTAGTCTGCATCCATGAAGATTTGCAGCTTTGCCAATTGTATGGAGCAGTTCTACTCTGTCCTACAGGATCACTATGATTCAGAATCAATTTGATGGCAACAGGAAACACCTCCCAAGATCATTTAAATTATATATATAACCCAAGACCAGGGAGCCCCGGTGGTGCAGCTGCTAACCAAAAGGTCAGCAGTTCAAATCCACAAGCTGGTCTGTGGGAGAAGATGTGCCAGTTTGTTTCCATATAGACTTACAGCCTTGAAAACCCTATGGGGCAGTTCTACTCTGTCCTATAGTGTTGCTATGAGTTGGAATTGACTCAACAGGTGTGGGTTGGGTTTGGTGAGAATCCAAGACCAATAGTACCATTTTGACCAACTTCCAAGTAAGGTTTTCCATACTTCAGAAGATAAGGCCACACTAACATAATGGTATCTCTCCCATCCCAAACAGATACATCTGAATTTCTACTGCAAAAACAGAATTAAGTTATAAGATAATCAATATGTTGACTGTGCTGATACTAAATCATCACTTCATTTATTTCAGGATGCCTGTTGCTATTCCTTTTTTATTTCTTAATTGACTTTGAATACTGTGGTCTTCACTGACTTAACAGAGAAGTTCTAAGACTTCAATGAAAGTAATATATCACCCATGGGTAAGTGAGTTAGCCAATCCCGATAGCTTATAAACTTTCAGAGCTTTGTGTCAAAATTCAGTCCTCATCTCGGACTGCAAGGGTCAACTCTGCACTTTACAAGTATGATATAATTCAAATACCACTGAAAAGTCTCTTTTAATTGATTTCAACATCAGGGAAATTTTAAGACTATAAGGTTTAGATGTAAAAAGATAAAATAGGTAGTGTCTATGCCAAACTAAGAACAGTCCAAAAGAATGAAGAATGAAGAAAGAAACAACAGCAGTGGCCCTTTTAATAATACTGATCCTTGATGCACAGGAAAGTAATCTTTCCTCACCACAGAGACCCTCAGAGGATGTACACAAACACAGCAGCAATAATCAGGAATATTCTCCTGGGTGCAGTCATTAATTGAATTTGAAAGGCTAGGAATTCCTAACAAGAGAAACTTTGCTATTTATATTTTATTCAAATGTTTAAGTTTGTGACTTATTTTGAATACAAAAGAACATCACATATCTGATTTTGAATAAGCTTAAACTGAAAATGATCAGCTCAGAGATGCTATTTCCAGAAATATGTAAAGCACAATATATCCTGATTATCAAGTTTCGGTAACAAAATACTCAAGCAAGATAAATATATGCTAATAGATGTTAAGGAAATAAAAAGGCAAGCCACAGATTGAAAAAAAAAAAAAAATTTGCAAATCATATTTCCTCTACTATTTCTTGCAATAGGGTCCCTCAACAACAAAAAAAGGGCGGGTTCTAATTTTGATAAAGTCCAAATCATCAATTTTCCCTTTTACGTGCTCTTGGTGTCAAGTCTAAGAGTTCTTCACTTGCCCTGGATCCTGAAGATTTCTATGCTTTTTTCTAAAAGTTTCATATTTTACATTTAAGTCTCTGATCCATTTTGAGTTAATTTTTATATAAGGTGTGAGGCTGAGATCAAGGTTCATTTTTCTTTCCTACAGATGTCCAACTGCTCCAAAACCACTTACTGAAAAGGTGAACCTTCCTCCATTGAATTGTTTCTGCACCTTTGTAAAAAATCATATTTGCAAGGTTTATTTCTAGGTTCTCTACACTGATCCACTACTTTATGTGTCTATCCCTCCACCAGTACCACACAATCTTGATTACTGTAGCTACATAATGAGTGTTGAAATTAATTAGAATGATTGCTCTTTCATTCTTTTTCAAGATTGTTTCAGCTATTCTTGTTCCTTAGCTTTATCGTAATCTTGACTGTTGTTGTTGTTGTTGTTGTCATGTGCCGTCGAGTCGGCCTCGACTCATAGCGACCCCTCCTTGGGTTTCCGAGGCAGTATCATTACGGAAGTAGGATTGCCCAACCTTCCTTGACTACAGACATCAAATTCTTGCTGGGATTTTGATAGGAGTTACGGTAAACCTATGTATCAATTTGAGGAGAAGTAATACCTTTACTATATTTTGTCTTCCAATTTATAAACACAGTATGACCCTCCATTTATTTAGATCTTCTCTAATTTACTTCATCAGTGTTTCATAGTTTTAAGGATATAAATTCTATACTTGTTTTGCTAGATTTCAATCTAAGTATTTAATTTCTTGAGTGACTTTAAATGGTATGAAATATTTAATTCTGTTGTCCACATGTTGATCGATATTATACAGAAATGTAACTAACTTTTGGATATTGATCTTATATCCTGCAACCTTACCAAACATGCTCACTGCTTCTAAAAATTCTGTATATTCCTTGGTATTTTCTCCACATACAATCATGTCACTGGCAAAGAGAGACAGTTATACCTCTTTCTGACCTGTGTGGCATTTATTTCCATTTCTTGCCTTAAAGTACTGGCAAAACTTCCAAAGTAATGTTGAATAAGAGTGACAAAAGCAAACATCTTTGCCTTGGTCTAGATCCCAGGGGAAAAGCATTTGGTCTTTCCTCATTAAGTACAATGCTAACTGTATGTTATTAGTTGATGCTCTTTTTGTGTGTGTGTGTGTGATTTGGGTGAAGATTTACAGAGCAAACTCACTCTCTATACAGCAGTTCACATATACTTTGTCTCATGTCATTGACCACAGTTTACCACAATGCAACAGCTCCCCTCCCACTTCCTCCC
>NW_006921713.1:4833492-4839568 GCF_000298275.1 Orycteropus afer afer | reverse complement strand
TTCAGTCTCTCTCCACTGAGAGTAATGTTGGCTGTTGGTTTTGCATAAATGCCCTTTATTATGTTGAGGAATGTCCCTTCTATTCCTATTTTGCTGAAAGTTTTGATCAGAAATGGGTGTTGGATTTTAAGCTGATGCTCTTTTTCAAGTTGAGGAAGTTCTTCTCGATTCCTCTGAGAGTTTTAATCATGAATGATGTTGGATTTTTATCAAATGTTTTTCTTCAGCTACTATGAGGATGTGATTTTTCTTCTTAGGCTGTTAATACAGTGTATTTCTTTGGTTAATTTTGAATGTTGAACCAGCATTGCATCATTGGAATAAACCTCACTTGGTCATGGTGTAGAATTCTTTTTATGTGTTACTGAATTCTACTTGGTAATATTTTGTTAAGGATTTTTACATCTATATTCATGGTGGATACTAGTCCATAGTTTTGATTGTCTTGCTTGTTCATTTTTTTCTTTTGTACTGCTTTTGTTTGTTTTAGTATCAGAGGAATACAAGCTTCATAAAGTGAACTGGGAAGTATCCCTACTGTTTCCATTTTCTGGAAGACATTTTATATAGCTGCTGTTAATTCTTCTTCAAATGTTTATTACTATTCTCCAATGAAAATGTCTGTGCTTGGAGATTTCTTTTGGGGAGTTTTTCAATTACAAAATTAATTTTCGTAAAGGTTATGGGGCTATTCAAGTAATCTATTTCATATTGAGTGAATTATGGTAGCTTGTGCTTTGTAAGAAATTGGTCCATTTTACATAACTTGTCAAATTTATGTGTGTAGAGCTGTTCTTGCTATTTCTGTATTATCTTTTTGATATCTGCAGGATCTGTATCATTCCTGATATTGTTAACATATGTCTTTTCTTTGTCAGTCTTGCTAGAGATTGGTCAATTTTATTGACTTTCTCAAAGAAAGAGCTCTGTAATTTACTGATTTTTCTCTATTGTTTTTCTGTTTAAAATTTAATTGATTTCTGCTCTTTACTACTTCCTTCCTTCTGTTTGCTTCCGGCTTATTTTGTCCTCCTTTTTCTAGGTTTAAGGAATAGAACTTAGATTACTGATGTTATTTTCTTCATTTGTAATGTATACATTTTACTACTAAAAATTTCCCTCTCAGCACTGCTTTAGCTATGTCCCACAAATTTTAATATAGGTGTTTTCATTTTCGTTCAGTTCAATGTATTTTTTATTCATCTTGAATCTGTGGATTATTTAGAAGTATGTTGCTTATTTTCAAGTAATTTATTATCAGTTTGTTATTTATTATCAATTTCTAGTTTTGATCCCATTATATTCAATGAACACATTCTGTATGATTAAATTCTTTTATATTTGTCAAGTATTAACTTATGGCCCAGAATATGGTCTATCTTGATGTACAAAACACTTTCATAAAATACCTCAGGTATCATCTTGCAAGGATTACCCAATACACATAACTTTAATTTCTATGTATAGTATTTTTTGGTTAGTGCTCTTAAAATATACATTTTAATTTATATTTCTAATATACTGACAAGGAGCTCGGGTGTTATAGTGGTTAAGGCATTTGGCTGCCAGCCAAATGGACAGTGTTTTGAACTCACCAGTCACCCTGTAGAAGAAAGATGACGCAGGATGCTTCTGTAAAGATTGACAATCTTGGAAACCCAATGAGGCTCACTGAGTCAGAATCGAATTGACTCTATGGTACTGAGTTTGTTTTTTCATTCTTAATACACTAACAGGGATCAAAAATCTGGAGTAACTCCCTACTGGCTATCGTAATATCAAATATAAATGTACTCACCTGGTTTCCAAAGTCCTTCATCATGTGAAACCCCCTCTACTAAGTCAATCTTTAATGTCTGTTTTAACTCCTACTGTTCTACTAACCTAAAATGATGTCTCCTCTTCCTTTCCTATGGGAGCCTGGTGGCATAGTGCTTAAGCCATCTGACTGCTAACCAGAAGGCTAGCAGTTCACAACCACCAGCCACTCCGCAGAAGTAAGGTTGGCCCATCTACTTCTGTAGTGACACTGCCTCGGAAACCCAAGGAGGGGTCGCTGTGAGTCAGATCTGACTCAACGGCAATGAGAAATTTTTCCTTTCCTTCTTCTCTTCCTTTCTTCTTTCCTCCCTTCCTTAAGACCCAGCTCAAAATTATTTCTTCCATTAAAACTTCAGATTCTTGTGATGCCCAGAGATTTGTTTTTTTCTCTGAAGTCTGAATCATACTATTCAGAGATTTCTAGATCCATTCCTTCAAATATACTGATCACCTACATTGTGTATTTATTTATCCTCTTTCCTTTTCAAAAGGTTTTAAAGAAACTAGAATCTATATACAGGTATTAGTCATTATTTTACAATAGGCACTTTAAAATAACTTTCTTTTTTCTACTTTTAGAAGCACATCTCTAACATACTGTAAAACATTCACATAAGTTCTATTTTTTAAGTTTTATCTATTTTATTATGGCATCTTATCCTGGTTAAGAGAAAATTACAAACATGACAATTAGGTATACTATAAATTCATATCATGATCAATTGATCTCTTCTTCATCAATACATTTCTATATTTCTTATTGGTTATATAATATAATCCCTATTATAACAATGTTTTCAAGTTACAAATAGCACCTTCTTTTCTTTCCCTCCTCAGAAAATAACTGTACCAGCAAAAAAATTGAGAACAGCTGCATGACCTCCCTTACCTACATTTAAATAAGAAAATCTTCTATAGCACACACAAAAAAACCTCACTGCCATGGAGTCAGATCCAACTCATAGTGACCCCTCCCTGGGTTTCCAAGGTGGTATCACTACAGAAGTAAATAGTGGATTGCCCAATCTTCCTTCTGAGGAGTGGCTGGTGGTTTTGAACCGACAGCCCTCCAGTTAGCAGTCAAATGCCTTAGGCAATATGCCACCAGAGCTCCCCTCCATGGCACAAAAAGTCTAATAAATGTTGAATGTTATTTTTAAAATGTATTCACAAATGACAAGCTTCCCCATAACATTTATTCATATCAGAAATGCATCTCAAGCAAAAACTACAGTCAATAACATATATTATGATATCATAAAGTCATGTCTCACAATTCATGGAAAGTAATCCTTTCTGGATACAATAATGAGGAGCTCTGGTAGCAGAGTGCCTAATGCACATGACCACTAACCAGAAGGCTGGCGGTTCAAACCCACCAGCCACTCCTCAGAAGGAAGATGGAGCAATCTACTTCTATAGTCATACTGCCTCAGAAACCCAAGGAGGGGTCACTATGAGTCGGATTTGACTCCAGTGAGTCTGCTTTTTTGGTTTTGGTTGGATACAATAATAAAAATGTTCTGGGTTACTAACAACCACATTTTTAGCTAGCCTATTTCATTCCCTAAACAGAATCCTTGTCATCTTGAAAATATCTATTCTGTTTTTTAAAGTATTCTGAAGAGTTAAATCCAGAAGGTAAAACTTTAAGTTTTTCACCACTATGAATGTTTCTCTCAGTGCTTTCTCGTCTCATGTGAACTTTATGCTAAAGATTCAAAGAGCTAGGAATAATTTCTCAATGCAAGACACTTTTTCTATTGTACTTACCTAATTTAAAAAAAAAATCATTTAGTTTTTATTTAAGTGTCACTAATTTCACTCATCCCTAAATTGGCAGCAAGAAGCCATTCTAAATGCTGTTAGATAATCCCTACAGTTTGTATGCTCATATTCTGAAATGAAAGAAAGAAAAAAATAGTGTACACACATGTATATGTTCATGTGTGTAAGCAAAAGGAAGCTGACCAATTAATCCCTCATTATGTCTATTATTTAATTATTTATAATCTGATTTCATTGTGGAATATTTTCATCTTATTCATATTAAAAAAAAAATTAAAGGTAGGATTTTTTTTTTTCTTTTGTAAGTACGGAGCACTTTTTCCCCCCAAAAGTAAAGTAGTTTACATAACTGCCTACTCCTGAGAAGAGTTAAGCCTGAAGTTAAACTGTGTATTTCCCAGAAACCCAGCTCATTAGAACCAAGTCAGTATGATGACCAAACTCTAGGCCTATACTTTCTCATCTTAATGAAGTTATACCAAAAATCCTGTAACTACATACAAATTCCCAAGGTGATCTACTGAAACAAGAGAACTTAGTCAACACTGTTTTTGAGTTCATCTGTATAAAACTCTCTCTGGGTTTTCCTACATGGTGATATCAGTGACAACAAGAAGGAGGAGGAGGATAAATTAGCAATAAAAACCAAACCAACCTCACTGCCGTGGAGTTGAATCCAACTCATAGTGACCCCTCCTTAGGTTCCCCAGGCGGTATCACTAAGGAAGTAGACTGGCCAATCTTCCTTGCGAGGAATGGCTGGTGGGTTTGAACTGTCAGCCTTCTGGTTAGCAGTCAAATGCTTTAGGCACTACGCCACCAAAGCTCCCTAGGCACTTTCTATAGACTATCTTATTTAATCCAATAAATCTATGGTATGTTGTTGTTGTTGTTGTTTGTCATTGAGTCGGCCCCGACTCATAGCGACCCCTCCTTGGGTTTCCGAGGCAGTATCACTACGGAAGTAGGAATGCCCAACCTTCTTTCCGAGGAGTGGCTGGTGGGTTTGAACCGCCAGCCTTCTGGTTAGCAGTCAAGTGCCTTAGCCACTATGCTACCAGAGCTCCTAAATCTATGGTATAGGTAACATTATACCCATTTTGTATCTATGAAGCTTGAGGCTCAGAGAGGTTACAAGCTCAAGATTATACAAGTATTGAATGGTGACTTTTACCCGGACCTACCTGCTACATCCTGCTCACTATCTAAATTAAAAAAAGTAACTAGTGTCTTTGGACTGGCCAACTACTTTTTCTGGCAAGCCAAAGAAATGCCTTATAAATGGAACTAAGTAAGCCAATTGTTTAATAAGTAAGAAACAACAGTTCTTAAAGATAAAATACGATTTGCAATTTTATAATCAGAACACAAGAGTACTTGCCTAAAAATTCAGCCAAGCATCAATTCGTGGTCACATGAGAATTAAGCTCTGTAGATTATAGGACATGTTACTAATCATTATTAAAGACCCTGAACGCAATCCCCTCAGATACTAAGCAAGGAAATGAATAAGAAAAGTACAGGCATACCTCAGATACATTGAGAGTTTGGTTCCAGACCACCATAATAAAGCAAATATTACAATAAAGCAAGTCATAAATTTTTGGGTTTCCTAGTGCATATAAAGTTATGTTTACACTATACTGTAGTCTATGAAGTGTGCAATAAAAATAATAAAATAATAAACCTTGCCATCAAGTCTATTCTGACTGATAGTAAACCCACTGGACAGAGCAGAACTATGCCAAACAATTTCCAAGGGTATAAAGCTTTATGGAAGGAGACTGCTTCATCTTCCTCCTAAGGAGCAGCTGGTGAGTTCAAATTACCAAACTTTTGGTTAGTAGCCCAATGCGTTAACCACAGTGCCACCAGAGCTTCTTAAATGTATGCAATAGCATTATGAAAAAGTTTCAAATACTGTAATTACCAAAATGGAACACAGACACATGAAGTGAGCCCATGCTACTGGGAAAAAAAAAAATGGTGCCAAAAGACTTGCTCAATGCAAGGTTGCCACAGACCTTCAATTTCTAAAAAATGCAGTTATCTCCAAAGCCCAATAAAGTGAAGCATGATAAAAATAAGGTATGCCTACATATCTACATCACATTTTTATTAATAAGACATTTTCATATATACTATTTCAATTTATTCTCAGAACATATAACCAAGAAAATAAACAAGGCCCGTAGCCATATCATTCCCATTTTAAAAACAGGCAAACTGACAGAAAGAAGTCAATTAAGTAAATAGGGCCAAACAACCGGGGTCACCTGCAATAGACTCTAGGCTTTGAAGGAGAACTCCAGACTCTTAGTACAGGGTTCTCACCACCTCTCCACACTGGCAGCAATTTATGAATATACTCTTTCGTCGACCCTCCACCCTACCAAGCATGACATCCTTTTCCAGGGAATGGTCCCTTCTTACAACATGACCAAAATAGGTGAGACGAAGTCTGGCC
>NW_006921713.1:4798495-4830127 GCF_000298275.1 Orycteropus afer afer | reverse complement strand
CGGAGACCCGGTCCCTCTCGGGAGGGTAACAAGGGAAAGTGTTCAGTGCAGATCAGTGAGGAAGCACAAGCCCGCCCGTGCTTACTTTCCATAATGATACTGCCTCAGAAACCCAAGGAGGGGTCGCTATGAGTCAGATCCAACTCGACAGCAGTGGGTTGTTCTGATTTAATCCTTGCAGGAATCCTGGAAAGGTTACTAAGATTCTAAGACTTAAACCAGGATTTTAATCCACATCTAACCCCTAATACAGTAAAGGTATTTTATTTTGCATCTATTTAATATTTCCTAGCATTTTATCAACTATAAATAAAATGGATACATTCATGTATTTCCTAAATATAGTTGGACATGTAGAGAACTCAAAGCTTATAAACAAACCCAGTAACCAGGATATGTATAATGTAGACACTTTTTTAAAGTAGTAGATTGAAAAATATATTTTGAGTATGTATATATCTATTAAAACCAAAACCAAACTCACTGTCATCGAGTCAGATCCAACTCATAGCGACCTCTCCTTGGGTTTCCAAGGCAGTATCACTACGTAAGTAGATCACCCAATCTTCCTTCCAAGGAGTGGCTGGTGAGTTTGAATCACCAGCCTTCTGATTAGCAATCAAATGCCCTAAGCACTATCCATTAGGTGCTTAAAAAAGCTACAGTGTGAATTTTGTTTTAAGCTAAGATATAGAAAATGCCCATAACAGAGCAAGAACAATGTATTTGTGTAAAATAAAAAATGTTAAATTTTTGTGTTAAATAAATAATAATCACTAATACCATATCATGGGGCTCTGGTGGTATAGTGGGTAAAGCATCAGACTGCTAACCAGAAGGTCGGCGATTCAATCCTACTAGCTCCTCCATGGAAGGAAGATGAAGCTATCTACTTTTGTAAAGATTTATAGCCTCAGAAACCTGATGGGGGTCACTATGAGTCACAATCAACTAGATGGCAGTGGTTTTTGGTTTTTTTTTTTTTAATAGGTTATCATTTTTAAAAAACTAATAATTGATAATGTGAATTTGTTTGTCACAGAAGTCTAGCAGCAATGAAAATGGACTTTCAAGAAAGGGATATATAACTTTGAATCCCAACTCAGAGCTAACATTATAGAAATACTGAAGATTAGCATTTCATTCTTCAATTCAAATGCTAATAAATTCTCACTTGCCGAGAGGTATACATATATGACAACCTCAGGAATGCCATAGGGTAAATTAAAAAATGATGAAGCTACCTAAATTGATGTCATACGGTCTGTTTGTCAAGCTTCTGCATTTTACTTATAGAAGACACCCTCAAGCTAGGTTTAGATCTTCTTTAACCTAATTTTTGGCAAAATTCTAATGAAGTTAATAATCAAATCAATCCAAAGCAGGTTAAAAGCACTGTTTAGAAGTATTAACTCTGAATTTAGAACTTGGAGTTGCTAAAGGTAAATATAATGATAACAGAAAGAAATTAGGTTATAATAATAAAATAAAAATATGACCTAAGAAGCAAATAAAAATTTTATAAAGCATTCTGAGAATATCTGATATAGAACCACACATCCATGCATATATCAATAACTGCCATGAATATCCTATATCACAACCCCAACAAGAACCACACATAATGATGAACTTATATATTCTGTTTAAGTAGAATACAAAGTGTCTAGTGCTTTTGAGAAAAATAACCATCCTAAATAGTTAATAAATAAAATCCTGATGTTTGAAGGAATGTACTTTAATTCATGTAGTTTAACAGCTAGGAAATTCACTTGTCTAAAAAAAGCATATCCCTCAGCAAGCCTGATAAATGGTATGTTAATACAGTGAAAGAACAAATATTAGGGTCTTGGGAGCTCTGGTGGCATAGTGCCTAAGGCATCTGACTGCTAACCAGAAGGCTGGGGGTTCAAACCCACCAGCCACTCTGTGGAAGGAAGACTGGGCAATCTACTTCCATAAAAAGTCACTGCCTCGGAAACCCAAAGGGGGTCACTATGAGTCAGAATTGACTTGATGGCAGTGAGTTGTTTTTTTTTAAAATCCCAATTTAACAGCTCATAAAATTGAAGCAGACATTAAGTAACTTGCTCAAAGTTACACACGCAAGTGAAGAACCAAAATTTGAACACAGGAAATATAGCTTCAGGACCCATTACAAGTAGTGCCTGACTTATGACCACGGTTCCATTCTAAAGACTCTTGTCTATTCTGACATAACTTGAATAACCATTTTTTGTTTCTTTTCATTGTTATTGTCTTTTGTTATAAATATCTTTATAAATCTTATCTTTCAACATCTGCAACTGAACATCTGAGAACATCAGCAATTAGGCACTGCAGCACTGTATGTAATACATATCACTAATGATAAGATGTACAAAAAAAAACCCAGATAGTCATAAGTGCAGTTCATCATACTTCAAATATGTCATAAGTCAAGGATCACCTGTATATCCACCACTTGTCTGTCAGTTCGCCATCCTGTACTGGCATGCATGCTACTATAAACACGGAGACTATGTCATTGGTATTTTAAATACCAGCAGGGTCACCCATGGTGGTCAAGTTTCAGTGGAGCTTTCAAACTAAGATAGACTGGAGAGAAGGACAGGGCCATCCACTTCTGAAAAAACTGGCCACTGGAAATCTTATGAATAGCAGTGAAACACTGTCTGATAAATTACTAGGAAACTTTATGAGTAGCTGTGAAACGCTGTCTGATATAGTGCCTGAAGATGAGCCCCTGAGGATGGAAGGCACTCAAAAATTCAGCTGGGTAACAGCTGCCTCCCAGAAGTAGAAGTGACCTTAATGGCATGGGTGGAGTAAAGCTTTAAGGATATTCATTTGGTGATGCAGCATGACTCAAAATGGAAGAAATAGCTGTAAATATTCATTAATAATTGGAACATAAAATGTATGAAGTATGAATCTAGAAAAATTGGAAGTTGTGAAAAATGAAATGGGATGCATAGAGATCAATATCCTAGGGATTAGTCAGCTGATATGGTCTGGTACTGGCCATTTTAAAATAGACAATCATATTACTTACTATGCCAAAAATGATAAATTGAAGAGGAATGGTGTCACGTTCATCATCTCAAAGAAGGTTTCCAGATTTATCATTAAGTACAACGCTGCCAGTAATAGGATAATATCCATATGCCTACAAGGAAGACCAGTTGTAACTACTACTATTCAAATTTATGCACCAACTACTAAAGCCAAAGATGAAGAAACTGAAGATTTTTACCAACTTCTGCAGTCTGAAATTTACTAAACATGCAATCAAGATGTATTGATAATTATTTGTGATTAGAATGTGAACGCTGAAAACAAAGAAGTATCATTGGTAGTTAGAAAATATGGTCTTGGTGACAGAAATGACGCTGGAGATTTTGTAAGACCAAACGACTTATTCACTGCAAATACCTTTTTCAACAATATAAACAGAAACTATACACGTGGACCTTGCTAGATGGAATACACAGACTCTAGATCGAGTACATCTGTGGAAAGAGGCAATGAAAAGCTCAATATCATCAGCCAAAACACGGCCAGGAGTTGACAGTGGAACAGACCGTCAATTGCTCATATGCAAGTTCAAGCTAAAGAAAATTAAAATAAGTCCACAGGAGTCAAAATAAGACCTTGATTATATCCCAACTGAATTTAGAGACCATCAGAAGAACAGATTTGACTCAACGAATATCAACATCAATGACCAAAAACGAGACGAGTCATGGGATGACATCAAGAACATCATAAGTAAAGAAAGCAAATGGTCATTGAAAAGACAGGAAAGGAAGAAAAGACCAAAGTGGATGTAAGAAGAGACTCTAAAACTTGCTCTTAAATGCAGAGTAGCTAAAGCAAAAGGAAGAAATGCTAAAATAAAAGAACTGAACAGAAGACTTCAAAGGGCATCTTAAGAAGACAAAGTCAATTATTATAATGAAATTTGTAAATACCTGGAATTAGAAAACCAAAAGGAAGGAACACACTTGGCATTTCTCAAGCCGAAAGACCTGAAGAAAAAATTCAAGCCTCGAGTTACAGTACTGAGGGATTCTATGGGCAAAATATTGAATAATGCAGGAAGCATCAAAAGAAGATGGAAGAAATATAGAGTCACTGTACCAAAAAGAACTGGTCAATGTCCAACTATTTCAGGAGGTAGTGTATGACCAAGAACCAATCATATTGAAGGAAGGTTAGGTAGGGAGGGTAAATGGGGAATGAAACTAAGTGTACACATAGTGTTGAATGTAAAACAAACTCTGCTCTGTAAATTTGCACCTAAAGCACAAAAATAAAAAAATGTCCACATACTTCCCAAATTTTACTTCTGCTAGGAAGGATCAAAGGAGAAGTGAAATAATAAATCTAGCATTTACTGAGTTCTTGCTAAAGACCAAGTGCTTCATCTCAGTTATCTAATTATATTCCCATAAAAGGTATAAGTAGGAGTTCTGGTAGCATAGTACCTAAGGCACTTGACTGCTAACCAGAAGGCTGGCAGTTCAAACCCACCAGCCACTCCTCAGAAAGAAGGTTGGGCAATCCACTCCCATTAATATGTGGTACCATGATACTACCTTGGAAACTCAAGGAGAGGTTGCTATGAGTTGGGTCCAACTCGATGGCACATAACAACAACAACAACAAGAAAAATGTGGTGTTGGTGAAGAATACTGAAAATACCATAGACTGCCAGAAGAACAAACAAATCTGTCCTGGAAGAAGTGCAGCCTGAATGCTCCTTGGAAGCAAGAATGGCCAGACATCATCTCACCTACTTTGGTCATGTTGTTAGAAGGGACCATTCCCTAGAGGATATCATGCCTAGTAAAGTAGGGGGTCAACAGAGAAGAAAAAGATCCTCAATGACATGGATTGATACAGTGGCTGCAATGATCGGCTCAAGCACTGTGAGGAATGCACAGGATCAAGCAGTGTTTCATTTTGTTGTACATACAGTCATTATGAGTCGAAGCTAACTCATGGAATCTAAATATAAAACAACCTGTATATGTCTAATGCTAACTAAATATTTAGAATGCTACTCTTTTGTAGAGGTATACTTCTCAAACTATCACACACTGATTTCTTTAAAAAGTCATTATTATTAAAACTTCCACGGTTCCCTCAAAGTCAATTATTTTCCATTTTTACTAGTTTTGTCAATACATGCTTAGAATTTGGTTGTTTAAGGACTCTTCCATATTCTTTAGGTGCTTTTGGTAAGAAAGTAAAAAATTTCCCAATGAATTCTACCATTAAAAACTCAGAAACTGAAAAAAAAAAAATCAAGCATTTATCCACACTTTTTTTATATATAACTGTACAATTAGTATGTATAGTATAGATGTACAATAGTGCATAAGGGGAAGTAGGTGAGGAGAACAGTAAATGGGGGCAAGTTTTTCTTCTATAAATGTATTCCTGAAATAACTGGAGATAAAATGAGAAAATTAAAATATTACACTTTACAACCCCTAATGAATGAAAGTATCTAGGCATTAAGGATCAACAGCTCAAAGCACCACACAAAGACAACCACATATTATGTCTCCTGAGGGAATAAGATATATTACCTATGGAAAAAAAAAAAGTGAGGAAAAGAAGGGAGAAGAGAAGGGAAAGAAAGAGGGAAAAAGGAGGAAGGAAGGAAGGGAGGAGGAAAAAGGAAAGAAGAATAGGAGGAAGAAGGAAAAAGAATTTGAAGTTTATTAAGCCTCTAGATCTAACTTTACAGAAAATGCACATGATAGAGGAAAATATTTAACTACATCACAAAGATGTAACCAGAAATATTTAGCTTTGGGAAATTCTACAGGTTTTTTAAAAAAAAAAAAAACTTAGTTTCAACCAATAAACTGAAAAAAAAAAAAAAAACCAGAGGGAAAGCTATATATTAAAAGAGATGTTAAAAAGCGTATTAACCAATCATAAAGGGCATTATTTAGATCCTTATTCAAACAAAATGTGGAAAAGAAATCATTACTAAAACCAGAAGCAAACTTAACTTTAACTGGATGTTTGATGTCACTGTTGTTAGGTGCCATCAGTCCCTTCTGACCCACAGCAACCCCATTACAACAGAATGAAATACAGCCCAGTCTTGTACTATCCTCACAACCTTTGCTATGCCTGAGCCCATCATTGGAACTACTGTGTCAATCCATCTCATTGAGGGTCTTCTCCTTTTTCATTGACCTCTATTTTACCAAACATGTTGTCCTCTCTAGGGACAACATGATCGAAGTATATGAGATAGTCTGGCCATTCTTGCTTCTAAAAAACGTTCCAGCTGTACTTCTAAGATAGATTTCTTCATTCTTCAGACAGTCTATGGTATTTTCCATTTCCTTCACCAGCACCACAATTCAAGTACATCAATTCTTCATTCTTCTTTATTCACTGTCCAGCTTTCCCATGCATACGAGGTTAATGAAAATACCATGGCTTGGATCAAGCACATGTTAATCTTCAAACTGACATCTTTGCTTTTTTATACTTTAAAGAGGTCTTTTGCAGAAGATTTTTCCAGTACAATATGTCATCTGATTTCTTGAGTGCTGCTTTTATGGGTGTTGATTGTGGATCCAAGTAAAATGAAATCCTTGACAACTTCAATCTTTTCTCCATTTATTATGATGTTGCTTATTGGTCTAGTTGTGAGGATTTTTATTTTCTTTATGTTGAGGAGGTATGATAATACCAATTAATTACATTTACTCATCCCTTAAGGAGCTTTGGTAGCATAGTGCCTAAGGCATTTGACTGCTAACCAGAAGGCTGGCAGTTCAAACCCACCAGCCAATTCTCAGAAGGTAGGCTGGGCAATCTACTTCCCTAGTGATACCGCCTCAGAAACCCAAGGAGGGGTCGCTATGAGTCATGTCCGACTCGACAGCACATAACAACAACATCCCTTTAAGGAGCGCTGGTGGTATAGTGGATAAGGCATTTGGCTACTAACCAGAAGATCAGTGGTTCAAACCTACCAGCTTCTCCATGGGAGGAAAATGAGGCAATCTATTTCTATAAAAATTTACAGCTTTAGAAACTCAATGGGGTTGGTATGAGTTGGAATCAACTCAATGGCAGTGGGTTTTTTGGTTTACCTTATCACCAATCAACTATCTCATCTGATATTCTGCATTTATGACAACAGTAAGAAAAGAAAAAAAAAAACTACTATTTACTCATTAACAAAATAAGTCTGGCAGTAATGAACACCAAGGTATGAAGTGAAAGTAATACTGGCTGTGATGGCTAAAGTTAAGTGTTAACTTGGTTGGGCTATGAATCTCAGTGATTTGGCAGTTATGTAATGATGAAACTTGGCAGTTATGCATTGATGTAGTCATCCTCCATATGGTCACCCTCTATTTGCCCATAATACAAATTTTCACATAACAACCTGATCTTTGGAACCTCATCATATCAGTGAGTCATAAGTCAGCACTGAGTGTACTGCTAACTCTTCATTTTCATTGTGAAAATAAAATAGTCACTATATTTTTTTAAAGTTTTTTATTTTTTTAGAATAACTTAATGAAATATTTAAAGATGAAATACATCTAAGATTTTCTTTGCTTCAAAAGGGAGGGAAGAAAATTGTGACAGATGAAACAAGACTGGCCAAGAGTTAGTAACTGCTAAAGCTAGATGATGGCTACATGGCGGTTCACGATGTTGTTGTTGTTGTTGTTGTTATATGCCGTCGAGTCGGCCCCAACTCATAGCGACCCCTCCTTGGGTTTCCGAGGCAGTATCACTACGGAAGTAGGATTGCCCAACCTTCCTTCTGAGGAGGTTCACGATACTATTCCATTTTGTATATTTTAAATTTTCCACAAAAGAACTTTAGAAAAAAAACTTAAGAAATATGCTATATATAAATATGCTATATCTAGCACCTCAAGTATTATAACAGAAGTACTGTTAAGAGCAACTTAAAGTTTATCTTCATGTTCCCACAGGGGGAAAAAAAAAATGTTTGACTCAATAATCACTAATGTCTAAAGTAGTAGATATTTGTCTCAATTGCTTACGTAAAGAGCTATTTTTTGTTTGTAAGTAATTTTTTTTATTAAGTACTGCTGTTGTTGTTATGTGCCATCGAGTCAGACCCGACTCATAGTGACCCCTCCTGTGGTTTCTGAGGCAGTATCACTATGGAGGTAGGTTGCCCCATCTTCCTTCTGAGGAGTGGCTGGTGGGTTTGAACTGCCAGCCTTCTGGTTAGCAGTCAAGTGCCTTAGGCACTATACTACCAGATCTCCCTAAGTACTGCTAGTACATTGAAAACAGCAATTTCTTTGAATATGGAAAAGTAATGACTGTTTAAAAATATTAAACAATTGCCAGACTTTAGATTTATTTCTCACAAAGTTTTTTGTTCACTTCAACTGACATTAGAATAATTCTTCAAGTTTGGATAAGGCATTTTAAATTCAAATTATTGTATTGTAAATCCTGTTGAGAAACAGTTATATTCTATACAATAAACTAGGGAAGGAAAAAAAAAAGGTTTTGAAATCCAGTTCTAGCTGTACTACTTATTAGCTCTATATGGTCTCAAGCAAACTGTAGTTCCTTCATCTACAATATGGGGAAAATAATTTCTTCCATACTGTGCTGTGATACATGGATTTGAATTATTATAATTAATATAGTATATTAACTATTTAATCTTTCATATAAACTATAGAAATATACCTATATATTACATAGCATGGTTCTGAGCAGGTAAGGGTTCTACACAGTAGCCAATATTTTAATTTTAAGTGCCCAGTCTTTATTCTACTACCTAATATTTTATGCAAAACCAATATTAGATGCATTCTCCCCAAATGCCAACAATATTTCCCAATGGTGCAAATGATCGTTTGAAAAACATATCCATTCTAAAGGGCTAAGAAATCCTTTATACTCTGCAGCTCTGGGTTGTCTTTAAGATGACTTAGATAAATCCTATTTATCTAACTTACGAAGATTTTATATTAGTACTATTGTTAGAAAAATTTAAAGATAGGCTACTTTCAGGTAAATACCCAAAGTTAAGTTATATTTTAAATATATATTCGAAGGATCAACCTACACTAAAAATAATCATCATCATCATCATCAAAATAATTAATTGGACTTACTAATAATGCTTCTTCTATAAGAAAATTGTGACTCCTGAAGATGAAGAAAAAGTGTTAACAAACTGGCTGCTTTCCAACTTATCTGCTTCCCTAGAGCATTCTGCCTGTATCTTAAAGTACTTATTATGTAGTTATCAATCATTTGTTTACATATTTATCTCAATAGTTCAATATTCAGAGTCGGAGTTCATACCTGAACTCTGAGAAAGCAGAGGCAGATGTATTTATCTTTCTTTGTATCACAAGCAGCTGCATATTGCCTGGCAGTAGCAGGTGCTTAACAAATGTTTGCTGAATATACATATGAATACATATGTTCACTCCAAGGTCTTTTGGATCGAATCATTAACTACTCCAGTTAAACATGTCATAGTGGGGCTAAGTCTACCAAACCTGGGCCTAGGACCTGAAAAGACTTGCATTTTGGTCTTACCTTAACCCTTAGTTCTTAAAGGGCATATCTACTATAGATCACTTAAATTCAGTACAACTATATCCCTGCATTACTCTCCTAAACCTAGAGCAACCTATGTGTGACGCACTACACTACACTAAACACATATACCTTAGCTCAAGTGATCTTTACAATAACCTGGGAGTAAGTAATAGCATTAGTCCCATTTTACAAAGGAAGGTAGTAAGACTTAAAGAGGTTATGAAAGATGTCCAAAGTCCCAACATCATAGAACAGAGGCAGGATTTGAGCCAGGTCTGTCTTACTGCAGAGTCCATATAATTAACCAGGGCCCTCTGAACAGAAGGCTACTAGTAAACAAAAGCTCTTCAAAGGAAACTCAGAAGATCTCTTGAGTTCAGTTTAGAAGTTTTTTAATGAGCTTATAAAAATTAACACTTTCCTTTTGGAAATCCTTCATTTTTCCCTCATACGTTTTCTGACACACTTAGACTCATAAAAATACAGAGAATACAAGCCAAAAGAAGCTATTCTGAGATGAGAGCAGACAATTAAGAATGGAAATCAGTCTAAAAATTTTGTGAACAAAAGGCTAAAAAAAAAAAGTCAAACTGATAGATTCAGAATATCACTAAATAAAAGAGTTCCCTATTCATAGGAGGGGTCGCTATGAGTCGGTCCGATTCGACAGCACATAACAACAACAATAGCAACATTCATGACTAGGAGCTCTGGTGTCATAGTGCCTAAGGCACTTGACTGCTAACCAGAAGGCTGGCAGTTCAAACCCACCAGCCACTCCTCGGAAGGCAGACTGGGCAATCTACTTCCGTAGTGATATTGCCTAGAACACCCAAGGAGGTGTCAGTATGAGTCGGGTCCAACTCAAGGGCACATAACAACAATAACAACATTCCTGACTAAAATTCCTAGCTCAGAAGCTAGCTGAGAACTTACCAGTTCACTGAATGGGAAGGTATTGACCTTGTTGACATGGAGATTTGACAATAAAAACTTTCATTAGAGCCATTTGACATTAAAACTTTCATTTTGCTATTAAAAAAAAAAAAAAAAAAAAAACTCAGTGCCCTCGAGTCAGATTTGACTCACAGTGACCCCTCCTTGGGTTTCCAAGGCAGTATCATTATGGAAGTAGATTGCCCCATCTTCCTTCCGAGGAGTAGTTGGTTTGAACTGCCAGCCTTCTGGTTAGCGGTCAAATGTCTTAGGTACTAAACCACCAGAGTTCCCTACTGGGCCCTGCAAACTATGTAGCTGGGTCTGTGCTTTTCTTTGTTACAGCAACAAAAATACCACCAATAGGAGGGAAGTGTTCGCTTAACACATCATCTTTTTAAATGTAAAGGCCAATGGAAAACTATTAGTTACTATTGTTTGAGTTTAACAAACGATTTTCTTTACATTAACATCACATTAAGATCAGTTGTTGTTGTTGTTGTTTGCCATCGAGTCAGCCCTGACTCATAGCGACCCCTCCTTGGGTTTCCGAGGCAGTATCACTACGGAAGTAGGATTGCCCAACCTTCCTTCCGAGGAGTGGCTGGTGGGTTTGAACCACCAGCCTTCTGGTGAGCAGTCAAGTGCCTTAGGCATACATTAAGTCTTATTCACTAAGGAAAGTAGCTTTCTAGAGTGGAGCAGGGAAAGCATAAAGATAGCACTTGTTCAAAAAAAGGAAAAAAAAAAAAGAGAGTTGGCCTTTTCCAACAATCCTATGCGATGCCCTGTGACACTTCTTCCCTGCTTCTTTCCTTACTCAACTAGTAATTAAAGATATTTATGAAATACAGATATTTTTTCTATGTCTAGGACTTAGAAGGGTAAACAACACAACTAACTGAGTGAAACAGACCAATAATAATAAAAATGTTGTTGTCAATGTGCTGTCAAGTCAGCCCCGACTTATAGCAACCCTTCCTTAGGTTTCCGAGGCAGTATCACTACAGAAGTAGATTGCCCAACCTTCCTTCCGAGGAGTGGCTGGTGGGTTTGAACCTCCAGCCTTCTGGTTAGAAGTCAAGTGCCTTAGGCACTATGCTACCAGAGTTCCTTAATAACAACAAAAGCTAATATTTAAATATTTACTTAAGTAACAGGTCCTTTTAAAACTGTTTTACCTATTTAATAATTTAATTCTCACAGTAAGACATGAAGTAGGAATATTATCCCACTTTAGAGATGAGAAAATTGAAACACAGAGAATTAAATAACTTGTAAATTAAAGAGTTACTAAAATGATTCAAACCTAGGCAGATCATTACAACACTGTGTATTAATAGTGGAGCACAGAGTATGGAAGCATCTAGGATGAAGTAAACCATTTAGTAATGGATAATGTCATACATATTAAAAAGTCTTTTATGGACTAGCCTGAAAACTGAACTAGCCATCATTTAAAATATTGTTTCTAGAGGAAACTACCTGTTTCAAAGACCTGATTTATAATGACTTAAAATATCACCTAACTGCTTATTATAGGCTAAGTTAATCATTCAATGGACCTCAGTTTCCTTATCTGAAAAATAAAGGAAGTGCAGTAGGTCAGATTAGCAAGTATATGGCATTTGTGTAGGCATTCCCCATTCCCATGGCCATAAAAGATAATCATTGATCACTACACTCTGCTGCTAAACCTAGAAACAAGAGAATCATTCTCACTAGTCCTCTGAGTAGCCACTACCAATTTATAAAGTTTTCATGGAAATGGAATGTCCCTGAATTAAAAAATCTTCAAGACCTATACAACTCCACAACTGTCTGACTAGATATCCAAAAAGCAGATCCTTAATTCACAGAAAAATAAATCACTGTTATTTTCAGGTGAGAAAAGTAATCACTGGTAGCATAATATAAAACTCCAAATCAAACTCATCGTCATCGAGTCAACTCCAATTCAATAGTGACCACCACTGGGTTTCTAAGGCTGTAGATCTACAAAAGCAGACTGCCAAAGCTTTCTTCCATGGAGAGCTGGTGGGTTCAAACCACTGACCTTCTGGTTAATAGCCAAATGCCTTAACCACTATACCAGCAGAGTTTTCAGTACAATATAGAACTCTCATTAAAACTAAACCAAACCCACTGCAATAAAGTCAATTTTGACTCAGCAACCTTATAGGAGAGAGTAGAACTGCCCCATAGAGTTTTCAAAGCTGTTAATCTTAGCAGCTGAGTGCTTTAACCACTATGCTACCAGGTCTCCTTAAGTACTCTCATTACGTACTTTCAAAACTCTCAGAAATACACAGAGAGGGTAAACAAAAATGCCTCCACCATCAAAATGTTCACGGACCAAGCAGACACCAATCAGCTCAGGTTGGCCACTTATAAAAGTCAACAGCTATTATATTTGGTTTCACTCATGTAAGTTTAAAACAACAAATGACGAAGAACTAGTGCAGAAACATTGCCCAAATGAAACCGGTTAACATTATCAAACTGAATTACAACCATGAAAATAAATGTGATCACATCATAAAACCACAGAAAGTCACTGGCAATGGCTGAAGGGCAACACCATTTTCTGTAACACCAGAGTAACACATAGGTTTTACATGGAGTTGCACATCCAATTAATACCTTTATTGGATAAAAAGAAGCATCAATAGGGCCAGCAAGGTCTTTTTGAGGTCAGCTTGCGCACACCAGTTTCTTAATCAGTTGTTTCATCCAGTGACACATCTAATAGATAACTAATTTTTTTCTTAAAGCAGCAGTCTTCAGGAGACTTTCTGGAATTAAATTGCCCTCAGTTTTACTGTGTGTATGTGTGTGTGTGTGCATGTGTATGTACAGTGTATCCTATTGTTCAACCTTCACTATCTGCAGAGTATAGATTCACACTTGTAATATCAGACTATTTTCCTGCTTGCCTAATAAAGCATTTTTCCTTGATATCCTAATTTATTCAAAATTGAACCTGATCTTCCTCATAAAACAAGTTTACTCTTCAAATCTACTCATTTATTTTAATAGCACTTCCTTTCTCCTCAGCACCTGGCTTGCAACTCTAGTCATTATTGACTTTTCCATCTCTTTCACTCTGTATCACCTCATGCCTAGAATATCAAATAACCTCCTGTTCAAATTCTTCTTTCCTAAGGCTGTCAGAATTTACTTCTAGAAAGCACTGTTATACATCACTGACCCCAGTCCTATAACTGTTGAGTCACAATTGAGCACATATGAGATCACATTACATAATGAAGCAATATGAGCTTAATAATCAAGAATCCTAGATTTTGGGACCCATTTTTCCACTAACTAACTTGAGCAACTCAATTTTATTTCCTCATTTGGGAAGAAAAAAAAAAAAGGGCTAGAAGACTCTACAATCTCTTCTTTGAAGAACAATAAAACTCTTATCCTAGAATTCACTGTCCACCATAATTTAGCTAATCACATTCACCTACAACTATTCTCCTCCTCTCAGCTACTGTCTGCATGCTCCTGAACTGTCAGTCATTTTAGTGTTCTACTCACTAATTCCTTCTTCTGAAATGAATTCACTCTCCTCATTTACCTAAAATGTTCTCAAACAGAAGGGTCATATGGATTATTTCATCTTTGCCCTTTTCTAACATTTTCAAATTCTCTATAGTCAATACATAGTATCTAAATAGTATATGAAAATAAATAAATAACCTTCTCAAACCAAAACTACAAGGTAAAGTCATCTAACTCCATAAAGCCTTATCTAGTAACCTTTTCTAGAGATTTTATGTGCTGCATACATTTGGCCTTGTTAACCTTAAAACCTAAACCATGTGACTCCTAAGCAAGACAGAGGAATAGGAAAAGAACCACATGATCATCTTAATTGATGTGGAAAAGATATTTCATAAACTCCAACACCGTGTCATGATCTAAAAAAAAAAGAAAAAGAAAAAGAAAAATCAACAAATTAGGAATAGAGGAAAATTCCTCGATACAATAAAGGGCATTTATTTACTAAGAACACAGAGAAAACATCTTAGTCAATGGTAGAAGACTAAAAGCTTCTCCTCTAAGATCAAAAACTAAACAAGGATGTCTACTTTTACCACCGCTATCCAACACTGTCATGAAGTCCCTAGCCATAGAAGCATGGCAGGAAAAAGAAATAAAGAGCATTCAAATCAGAAAGGAATAAATACAACTATCTGTATTTACAGATGACATTATCCTATACAGAGAAAATCTTAAAGACTCCTTAAGAAACCTACTAGAACTAACAAGTAATTCAGCAAAGTTGCAGGATACAAGATAAACACACAAAAATCAGTTGTGTTTTCATACATCAGCAATAAACACTTTGAAAAGGAAATTAAGAAAGCAATTATTACATTTATTATAACATTCAAAAGAATAAAACATCTAGGAAGAAAATTAACCAAGGAAGTGAAAAACCTGTACATCAAAAGCTATAAAGCACTGCTGAAGGAAATTTTTTAAAAGACCTATATTAATGGAATAAACATCCCATGTTCATGAATTGAAGACTTAATATTGTTAAGAAGTCAATACTACCTAAAGCAATCTATAGATTCAACTCAATCCCTATTAAAGTCCCAACAGCATTTTTTTTCTCAGAATTGGAAAAACCTATCTTCAAATTCATATAGAATTGCAAGGAGCCCCAGTAGACACAGCTCTGAGATTGATAAGGTCCAAAGTCACCTAGAAAGATAAGACTTACATATAGGTACTTGATGAAACATTTCAGTCACATAGGGAAGAGATAGAGCAAGGTCTGCATTAATAGTGGGGCATTGTTCCCCTATGTCCGATGGATCACACTTCACAGCCAACTCATGGATGTATTCTGCACACACTCTTCTCTTGTGCTGTTGTTAAAGGACCTTACTTCCTCTCTACTGGGAAAAGATATAGAAATGGGACTGGCCAAGTGTCATGTAATACACATATTTAGCTAAGCAGTTTTTGGAAATGTTAACATGTGTTCAGGGCAAAAGATGAGGGATGTGCTGACAGGCCACCAGATGCTATGGGATCTGCTCTGGATAAAGATGCACTGGGAAGGTGAGTCAGCCCACTTTCTCATTCTATTTAAGAAGCCAGGCCAACATATCTGGTTCTAAGCACAAGGTGCATTTGTGGGTCACAGGGAAAATTAAAAGGCTGTATTCAGACTCTCTCTTTCCAAAGCCCCAAACAGTCAAAATAATCCTGAAAAAGAAGAATATGGAAGACCAACATTTCTTGATTTCAAACTTCACTATAAAGCTATAGCAATCACTACAGTCTGGTCCTAGCATAAGTACAGACATGTAGATCAATGAAACAGAATTGAGAGTCCAGAAATAACCTCATACACCTATGAAAAATTTATTTTTGACAAGGGTACCAATTCCATTCAATGGCAAAAAAATAGTGTCTTTAACACTGATGGAATCACAGGATTTCCATTATGCATTATTTGCATGTAATTGCAAAATAATACAATGGGATCCCACCTCACACTATATATAAAAACCAATTTAAAATCAATCAATTACCTAAATTGTTGTTGTTGTTGTTGTTGTTATGTGCCGTCAAGTTGGACCCGACTCATAGCGACCCCTCCCCTTGGGTTTCTGAGGCAGTATCACTACGGAAGTAGATTGCCCCATCTTCCTTCCGAGGAGTGGCTGGTGGCTTTGAACCATCAGTCTTCTGGTTAGCAGTCAAGTGCCTTAGGCACTACGCTACCAGAGCTCCTCAATTACCTAAATATAAGAGTTAAAACCATAAAACTCTTAGAACAAAGCACAAAGGTAAATCTCCCTGATCTTGGATTTGGCAATGGATTCTAAGATAAAACACCAAAAGCATAAGCTACAAAATAAAAAATAATTTGGACTTTATCAAAATTAAAAACTTTTGCACACCAAAAGAAATTACCAAGAAAGTGAAAAAAACCACCTACAGAACGGAAGAAAAATATTTGGAAACTATTGTGTCTGATAAAAGTTTAATATTCAGAATATTTGAAGAACTCCTACAGCTCGACAACAAAAAGACAAACCACTCAATTTTAAAATGGGCAAAAGATTTGAATATACATTTCTCCAAAGAAGATATAGGCAATAAGCCCATAAAAAAGATGCTCAACATCATTAGTCATTGATGTGTGATGTCAAGTTGAATCTGACTCATAGCAACCCTATAGAACAGAGTAGAAGTGCCCCCATACGTTTCCAAGGTTATAATCTTGACAGAAGCAGACAGCCACATCTTTCTTCCGGATAACCATTGACCTTTTGGTTAGCAGCTAAGCACTTAACCACTGTGCCACCAGGGTTCCTAATGAAGGAAATGCACATCAAAATCACATCAAGATACCACTTCACCTCCACTAAGATGGTTATTATCTATAAAACAAAATAAAACGAGTGTTGGTGAGGATGTGGAAAAACTAGAACCCTCCTCAACTGCTGATTGGGATGTAAAATGGTATAGTCATTTTACAAAGGTGAGTAAGGATTCAATAGGTAATGAACTGATTTTACCCTGGCTCTCTTAAAAGCACATGGGCTAATTGAACAATTCTCAAATGAAGTATATACTGCATATAGCTAATGTGGTTACATGAAATTACTTAAGTTTAGTATTTTAACAAATTCACTCCTTGTTTCCTAAAAACCCAATCTATTTTTTAAATATCAAACCATATTCTTTTATAAGCAGCAGCTTAGGTCCAATAGGACCAATTCAGTTATTTATAAGTTAAATTATTTTTGTGAACCAATCTGAGAAACTCTATCATTTAAAACACTACACTGGTAAAAATGTGGTGAGTAGTGAAAGAATAATTTAGGAAAGTCCCAAACAAATGTTCCATTCCTCCACTGGTTATATGACTTGCAGAAAAGAGAAATCAATGGTTTAGAAACAACATACAGTTCTCCAGAATTTGCAGTAAGCTGACTTTAACAAAACTGAAGCCAAATATTAATATTTAAGAAAACAATTAGTGCCTTACACATACTAAAAAGAGCAAAGAATGTGCTTATCAAAAAGCCTGTGCCAAACTCGTCCTCTTAATAACTCATAGCCATTGTCAAGTCTCATAACCTGTCATCCTCAAATTCCTTACCAGTAAAATAAGGATGATCATACTCCCAGACTTGTCCTACTATGTAGACCACAGAGGCTTAAATGACATAATAATGTAAAAGTGTTCTGAAAACTGCAAACTGTTTCACAAAAATAGATTAAAGTACTAAGTAAATATCCATAAATCAAATGTTTATCAATTATAAGTATTTAACTCTTCTCAAATAAATTCACCATTTAGGAAAAGTAAAGTGACTAGGATTAGAAAGGGAAGAATCTTCCTCAATAATAATCAGTTTTCTAAGTCTGGGTTTTTATACATCTTGGTTTTAAAAGTGGTGTTGTTAGGTGCCATCGAGTTGACTCCAACTCATAGTGACCCTATGTACAACAGAAGAAAACAGTGCCTGATTGTGCACCGTCCTCACAATCCCTGCTATACCTGAGCCCATTGTTGCTATACCTGAGCCCACTGTTGCAGCCACTGTGTCAGTCCATCTTGTTGAAGGTCTTTCCCTTTTTGCTGATGCTCTACTTTACCAAGCATGATATCCTTCTCCAGGGAATGGTCCCTTCTGACAGTATTACCAAAGCAGGTGAGACAAAGTCTGGCCATTCTTGCTTCTAAGAACCAGTCTGGCTGTACTTCTTCCAGGACAGATTTGTCTTTCCTTCTAGCAGTCCATGGTGATAATTTCAGTATTTTTTGCCAGCACAATTCAAAGGCATCAATCAACTCTACTTCACTCTTCATCATTCATTTTCCACTTCGACATGCATATGAGGCGACTGAAAATACCATGGCTTGGGTTAGGCACACATTAGTCTTCAAAGTGACATCTTTGCTTTTCAACACTTTAAAGAGGTCTTTTGCAGCACATTTACCCAGTGCAATACAACATCTGACCGTTGCCTCCGGGTGATCGTGGATCCAAATAAAATAAAATCACTGACAACTTCAATCTTTTCTCCATTTATTGTGATGCTGCTTACTGGTCAGGTTGTGAGGATTTTTGTTTTCTTTATGTTGAAGTGTAATCCATATTGAAGACTGCAGTCTTTGATCTTTATCAGTGTTTCAAGTTATCTTCGCTTTCAGCAAGCAAGGTAGTTAATGGGTCTTCCTCCAATCCTGATGCCACATTCTTCATATAGTCCATCTTCTCAAATTATTTGCTCAGCATACAGATTAAGCACAGTGAATGGATACAACCCTCATGCACACCCTTCCTGATTTTAAACCACGCAGGATCCCCTTGTTTCATTTGAATGACAGCCTCTTGGTCTATGTACAGGTTCCTCATGAGAGCAATTAAGAGTTTTGGAATTCCCATTCTGTACAGTGTTATCCATAATTTGTTATGATCGATTCAGTCAAATGCCTCTGCATAATCAATAAAAGACAAGTAAACATCTTTATGATATTCTTCGCTTTCAGCCAAGATCCATCTGACACAAGAAATGATATCTCTCATTCCACATTATCTTCTGAATCCAGCTTGAATTTCTAGAAATTCCTTGTCAATACACTGCTGCAACTGTTTTTGAATTATCCTCAGCAAAATTTTACTTGCATATGATATTAATGATATTGTTTATAATTTCCACATTCTGTTGGATCATCTTTCTTTTAAAGGTAAGATACACAAAATTCTATACAAACAAATTTCAGGTTTTAAATGTCTGAACACCTTTTCTTAAAGATCTCTGGAAATGAACAACTCAAATAAGGTATCAACAAGCTCTCATTTCTTTCATCTGAGAAAAAGAAAATAAAATATACCCAGATAGATTAAAACTGAATAATTCTAGGCATAAAATTATATTCTGTAGCAAGTTTTATGACAGATAAAGAAACAATATTTGAAATAAAATATACTTAAAGTATTTCACTTTCATTCAAATTCCCCTCTTCTTGCAGAGGTAAAAATACCAATTGATTAGTGCCAAAAAAAAAAGAAAAAAGTCTATCAAGTTTCCCAGTTTTCATAAGACAATATCACTCTTGACACCTGCTTATCTAAAATTTAAAAACCTATGGTCTTCTCTTCAAATGAAACCACAACACATCAGCACTTCTCCAATGCTACACTGAAGTCCTGACAAAGGTATACTGAAATGACTGATACTAGAAAGAGAAAAGTTAAGGTACATTTAACTAAATTCTCAAGGTCCGTCCCTGTTTTCTTTTAGAAGAACTGAATGTAATGTGCCTGGACTATAATACTTTTATTATGCTCAGAATTTTTTTATTACTTGATTATTTAAGGTTATGTCTGAGACTCTCATTAAGAGCCAAGATAAGAAATGAGTAATTAAAAGAGTATTTTTATTCTGGTTCCCAACAGTGTCTAATACCTTATTTCAACATATCTTTTAATGCAATGGCCTCCTATAGTACTTACTGTCTGTGGCACTTAATTGACACTTTACATTTTAATTTACTGAAATTCCTATATATTTTTTTTTTGTCTGTCACCTTCTCTCAACTGTATCCTCCTATAATCTGAACTATGTTGTCTTCAATATTATTTCTTAAATGGTCAGCATGATACCTGGCACATTATGGAGCTCAATAACCATTTGTTGAATGAATAAAATCATCTACTATAACTTCATTTTTCTAGGACATATGCTTAATCCTAAATAATAAAAAAAAAATAATCTCTTTAAAGAAAAAAGTACTTACTGTTCATTAATGTTTGCCACTCTTCCTGGCATTTTGCCTTGCTCACAGCAAAGACTTAATAAACATTTGATGATGGTGATGACGATGATGATGATTATGACAGTGGTACTAGAAGCAAGATATAATCCTCATCAAAACATAGCATATTGTTCATCATTAAAATCAAATGCCAAAATATTAAGTGACTACCTTTGCATGATGAGAGCATCATGAGATTATTGATGATTATTTTCTTCATTATCTATAGTTTTCAACAAGGGTTAGGGGATTTTAGTTGTGCTCTCTCATACAAATAAGCCTAAAAACAATCAGTTTTTATATTCCTTATGTAATTCCTTAGGTTAACTATAGTATTTCATCTAAGAAAAATTACTCTCCCGTGTAGGATATTTAGGAGCTCTGGTGGTATAGTGGTTAAAGCATATGGCTGCTAACCAAAAGGTCAGCATTCCACAAGAGAAAGATGAGGCTGTCTGCTTCTGTAAAGATTTACAGCCTTGAAAACCTTATAGGGCAATTCTACAGGGTTGCTGAGAGTTAGAATCAACTCAATGGTGGTAGGTTTGGTTTATGGAGGACATCTGCATAACAGAGGCCTCAAGCCTCCTGCCTTGTGCCCCCAACTTCCATGATTTCAGACAGTAACTTTATTCCATTTTCTCCTGCTGAGGACAAATGCCTGGAGAATTGGGTTCTATCTTCCCGAATCTGTTGGCACCTGTATGAAAGATAAGGAGAGAGGAGGGAGCCAAGAGTGACAATGATCTCCCACCGTGTAGAAACATGCCTGCCACTATGGTGCTCAGTGTGGGTTTGCCATAGTCCTGCCCTAATTCCAACTCCAGTTTTAATTCACAGTCCTTAGGAGCAACTGTCCTTGATTAACAAACCTGGCATTACACTCTATGCTACGGCAACTATACACAAACATTTTCTCTTGCTTATATAGGAATCTATTCTTGTCTTGGGGAGCTCTGGTAGCATAGTGGCTAAGACACTTGCCTGCTAACCAGACAGCTGGCGGTTCAAACCCACCAGCCACTCCTCGGAAGGAAGGTTGGGCAATCCTACTTCCATAGTGATAACTGCCTCGGAAACCCAAGGAGGGGTCGCTATGAGTAGGGGCCGACTCGACGGCACATAACAACAACATAACAACATTCTTGTCTTAATGAAGGGTAATTTGATCCCAACAGCAATCCAAGTTCTCAATGAAGAAAAACGTACAGAACAAATTCCTTTAAGTGTATCTACCAAGACAAGCTTCTTCTCCTCCTCAATTGGATGATTTGGTTTTTATCCTGGATAGATTTCACTTCCTTTGAGTAGCAGTGTTTCAAAAGCATACAGCTTATAGCCCAGGCTTACCAAGCTAATGTCCAGAGATAAAGGTAGAAGAGGTGAATCTGACACTCAGAAACTCTCTAAGTGCCTGGAATCAAGGAGCCTCAGGTAGTGAATAATACCTAACACTACAGGAAACCAAAGTAGACCGACAAGAATAAAGATAGTGAATGTATTTTAGCATTTTTGTTGAGTACTTAAAACCATAGCTATTATTCATATATTTAATACAAACATATTTCTGGTATTGATGTAAATATACATGTAGAACATTTGTCCATACAAACAATTTTTTAAAGCATGATTTAGAAACATATATACCTATATAGGGAAGCTCTGGTAGCATAGTGTCTAAAGCACTTGACTGCTAACCAGAAGGCTGGTGATTCAAACCCACCAGCCACTCCTCAGAAGGAAGGTTGGGCAATCTACTTCTGTAGTGATACTGCCTTGAAAACCCAAGGAGGGGTCGCTATGAGTCGGGTCCGACTCGATGGCAAATAACAACAATGACATATCTATTTAGATACTGGACTTAAATTAACTCAAAAGGGAATCTCTTATGCAAAGCCAATCCTTCATTTTCTTAATATCCAAGGGGCTTTCTGAAACCTTCAGCTCAAATGAGAGTACACTCAGAGAAAAAACCTACATTAGACACCAAAACTAAACAATAATGAATAGAGGAGCTCTGCTTCTTTCCTGATTGTCATAAAGACCAAATACTTAGCTCGACATGCAATTTTTGCATTATCAATTTCAGCATTCTAGTCCCAACTTCATTAACTCAATTACTTATTCATTCATTCAGCAAAAATATATGGGGCTATAACAATAAATAGGAGCTCTGGTAGCATAGTGGCTAAGGCACTTGACTGCTAACCAGAAGGCTGGTGGGTTTTCTCGGAAGGAAGGTTGGGCAATCCTACTTCCATAGTGATACTGCCTCGGAAACCCAAGGAGGGGTCGCTATGAGTCGGGGCTGACTCGATGGCAAATAACAACAACAACATAACAATAAGTAAGACTACAATGATCTTAGTTCTTAAAGACTCACATTAAAGTGCCCTACAGTCAAACCAGTAAATTCAGTGTGTCCCCAAACACTCATTCAATAAGTATTTACTGGACAGGTTAAATGTTGTGCATAGTTTCAGACACTAAAGATATAAGAGTAAACAAAGCAGACAAAATTGCTTGCCTTTACAAATGTCACAACCTGTGAATGGAGATGTATACTTGTCCCTTTGTACTTTCATGCTTTGTTCATGTCATTTTCCATTTCTCTTCCTTAGCACCAGTTCTACCAAATTCCACTCATACTACAGTTCAGATAACATATTAGATGTTAACTAGATTATTAATGAAGAAACTCTCAGACTCAAGCAGGATTTAATTTGGAGTGGGGACACAGGAGTCTAACAAAGTTTGGCAAATTGAAGACAATTAAAGGATTCTGGGAAGATTTTAAAGACTAAGACAAGTCAATACAGAAAACATTAACTAGGTATGAGTACAATTTAGGATTTCATCACACAAGTATGACAGAAAACCAGTTATCAGACTGGAGCACAATATTAATACAGAACCAGCAGCAATGGTACTACATATCAAGTAAAAAGTTAATCAATCATAGTGTGGTAGCTAAAGTTGTGTGTCAACTTGGCTGGGCCTGGGTTTCAGTAGCTGGGGAGCTGGATGTGGTTATTCCCAATGGTGAGATTAGTACTTAACTCCACAGTGGAATCTACAGGAGCAGCTGAGTAGCTGCTTTAGGGATGTGGGCTGCTTCCAGTATATAAGAAGCAACTTTGAGGAAAGTCTCCAGCTTTTTGGCATACTTGAACCCTGCATGTAGCCAAGTAATTGTTCAGCAGCCTGCCATACCCTGACAATCTTGGGACTTAAATTAGTGGCCTGCTGTGTTGTTTGGTAGTATTGGGACTGTACCTTTTTAACTTGTCCACCTTGGGTTTGTCAGCCTCAGCAGCCAGCAGCTGCTTGAGTGAAGAAAAGCCTCCAGCTTCAGTGCGCCAAGAGTAGGAGGCAGAGCTGAAGCCCAAGGTTTAGGGACTTTCACTCAGCCCCTAGAGCCCAGCACTTTCAACTCGGACTTCAAGCCTCCAAACTGTAACAAATCCCCACTTGTTCGAGCCATTCATTTGTGGTATAATTCCTGTCAAAGCAGCACTAACCAAACTCCAAACCTACTGCCGTCGGGTCAGATCCGACTTATAGCAACACCTCCTTGGATTTTTAAGGCAGTATCACTATAGAAGTAGATCATCCAATCTTCCTTCTGAGGAAAGGCCAGCTTGTTTGAACGCCAGCTTTCTGGTTAGCAGTCAAATGCCTTAGGCACTACGCTACCAAACAATGGCACTAGGTAACCAAAACACATGGCTTTTAAAATTCTCCCTAGGAGGGTAATCTATGTAGGAGATCTTGGATAGACTGGGATAAAAATGTGGAACAAAACTTAAAATCATGGGGGAAAAAAAAAAAAGGCAGTTGGTGGGGGGAGGACCAGGTTTGCTGGTCTGATAAAAGCCTGGTGGAACCCCTTAGACTATGGTCCCTAGCTGCCTTTCAGGTCTGGAATTGAACACACTCCTGTGGCTTCCAGCCAAACAAAAGACAAGCATATGAGCTGAACATTTACATTAAGTAGATACACTTCTTTGAGAGAGAAATCATGGGAGAAAAGAAGGGCTGTTTTTGCACAGGGAAAGAGCTGGGGAAGGGGCAGGAATGCATGGGAGGGAAGGACACAAGGAAGAGGTAACTAGGGGGAGGAAGTGGGAGCTGAGCTGTTGCACTGTGGGAAACTGCAGTCAATGTCATGAGACAGTGTATGTGAATTACTGTATGGAAAATGAATTTGCTCTGTAAACTTTTACTTAAATCACAAAAATTTTTTTTAAAAAATTTCTCCCTAAGAGGGCAGTGAGTTTATGTTAATGGGAATGACAACTCAGAAAAGGAGAGTAATAATGGCTGCACAACTACAAGAAAGTAATCAATGTCACTGAATTGTACATGTAGAAAATGCTGAATTATGTATGTCTTGCTATGTACATTCTCAACAAATATTTTTTAACAATGAAAATAATAGCTGATATTGTATTATATTTAATTATTAAGAAAATAATATAAACATTTGAATAAATAGCTCATATTTACTGAATATTTATTGTGCTACATGCTACTTTAAATGCTTTATATATATTATTTCCTTTTAAAAAAAAAATTCCTCCTAGGACACAACTGGCCCTTCTGGGCTGGATTGGGCCCTTGAGCAGGGGTCAAGTATTCTCAGAAATGAAAAGAAAGTCAGGGGCCCAAAACCAGGAATATTATTATATTGAGACCTCAGATTCTGCATGAAAAGCTAGAAAGTTTCTAATCGTATATTTATCTGGCAAGACTTCCCTTCCATGTCCTGGTAAGGTGGCTGTGAGGTAGAAGAGATCGATCTGAGAAGCTATAGTCCATTAGTAAAGAAGTTAATAATGGTGATTTTGATAGTAGTAAAAAGTAATAGTAGGAAGGTTCATTGTAATAATAGTAATAGTCATAATGTCTCAACATTTATTTATCACCTAGTGGCGTAGTGCCTAACCTATGTGACTGCTAACCAGAAGGCTGGTGGTGCAAACCCACTGGCCACTACTTGGAAGGAAGGTTGGGCAATCTATTTCCGTAGTGATACTGCTTCAGAAACTCAAGGAGTGGTTGCTATGAGTCAGATCTGACTCCATGGCAGTGGGTTTGGATTTGGTTTTTGGACAGCTTAAAAAATACTTTTCAATCCATTATTTTATTTAATTTTCAAAATTCTATGAGGAAGACAAGGCAAGCATTGTTTTTCTAGCAACATCAACAATACTAGTTATATCATTTCGGTTATATTATGGTAGAAGCCAGAGGGGATAACAGAGCAGAGCAGCAGCCAGGGATCCAGGTAAGGAGAGGGACCCAGGCCCCACACCAACAGGCAGGAAAGTGGGGGAAAGCAAAGTTGGAGGGGACGACAGAGCAGAGCAGCACCAGGGATCCAGGTAAGGGGAAGGACCCAGCCCCCATTCCCAACACGCAGGAAAGTGGAGAAAAGCGAAGCCAGTGGGGACAACAGAGCAGAGCAGTAGCTAGGGATCCAAGTAAAGGGAGGGACCCAGGCCCCATGCCAAAAAGGCAGGAAAGTGGGGAAAAGAGAAGCCAGGGGGACGACAGAGTAGAGTAGTACCAGGGATTCAAGTAAGGGGAGGGCAGAGAGGTTTCAAACAGCTAAGCAAGACAAACTTGTCTGACAGTTTGTCATACTGTTGTGGCTTGTGTGTTGCTGTAAGGCTTGAGGCTGTGCCACTGGTGTTTCAAGTGCCGGCAGGGTTGCATGTGGTGCACAGGTTTCAGCGCAGCTTATAGACCAAGACAGACTAGGAAGAAGGAAAAGGCCATCTGCTTCTCAAAGAATGGGCCAGGGAAAACCTTACGAATAGCCCAGAAACATTATCCAATACAGTGCAGAAGGACTAGGAAAGAGCTGCATCATCACAGTAGGACCAACCTTACTGATATGGATAAAGTAAAGCTTTCAAGACCTCCATTTGCTAATGTGGCACAACTCAAATTGAGGAGAAACAGCTGCAAACATATATTAATAACAGGAACATGGAATGTATGAAGTATGAATCTAGGAAAATTAGAAGTTGTCAAAAAAGAAACAGAACACATAAAGATTGATATCTTAGGCATTAGTGAGCTGAAATGGACCGGTTTTGGCCATTTTGAATCAGACAACCATATGATGTACTATGCTGAGAATGACAATTTGAAGAGGAATGACATGGCATTCATCATCACAAAGAATGTTTCAAGATCTGTCTTGAAGTACAATGCTGTCAGTGATAGGATAATATCCATACACCTACAAGGAAGAACAGTTAATAAAACTATTATTCAAATTTATGCACCAACCACCAAAGCCAAAGATGAGGAAACTGAAGATTTTTATCAACTTCTGCAGTCTGAAATTGACCAAGTCGTGTTAATTATCACTGGTGATAAAGCAAAAGTTGGAAATAAAGAAGAATCATGGGTAGTTGGAAAATTTGACCTTGGTGACAGAAATAAAGCTGGAGACCACATGATAGAATTTTGCAAAACCAACAACTTATTCATTGCAAATACCTTTTTTCAACAACACAAACAGTGGCTATACATGTGGACTTCACCAGATGGAATACAGGAATCAGTCTAGACTGACTACCATCTGTGGTAAGAGGTGATGGAAAAGCTCAGGTTCTTCAGTCAAAACCAGGCCAGGAGCTGATTGTGAAACAGACCATCAACTGCTCATATTCAAGTTCAACTTGAAGTTGAAGACAATTAAAACAAATCCAGGAGAGCCAATATATGACCTGGATAATATCCCTCCTGTATTTTGAGACCATCTAAGGAATAGATTTGATGCATTGAACACCAATGACCAAAAACCAGAAGAACTGTAGGATGACATCAAGAACATCACCCATGAAGAAAGCAAGAGGTCATTAAAAAGATGAGAAAAGAAGAAAAGACCAAAATGGATGTTTGAAGAAACTCTGAAACTTGTCCTTGAATGGTGAGTAGCTAAAGCAAATGGAAGAAATGACAAGATAAAAGAACTGAACAGAAGATTTCAAAGTGCAGCTCAAGTAGGCAAAACCAATTACTATAATGAAATATGCAAAGACCTGGAGTTAGAAAACCAAAAGGGAAGAACACACTTGACATTTCTCAAGCTGAAAGAACTGAGGAAAAAATTAAGCCTCAAGTTGAAATATTGAAATATTCTATGGGCAAAATACTGAATGATGCAGAAAGCATCAAAAGAAGATGGAAGGAATACACAGAGTCACTGTTCCAAAAATAACTGGTCAATCTTCATCCATTTCAGGAGGCGCCATATGATCAAGAACCAATGGTATTGAAGGAAGAAGTCGAAGCTGCACTGAAGGAATTGGCAAAGAATAAGGCTCCAGGAACTGACAGAATACTGATTGAGACATTTCAACAAACGGATGCCCCACTGGGGGCACTCATTTCGTTATGCCAAGAGATTTGGAAGACAGCTACCTGGCCAACTGACTGAAAGAGATCCTTAACTGTACCCATTCCAAAGAAAGGTGATCCCATAGAATGTGAAAATTATCAAACAATATCATTAATATCGCACATAAGTAAAATCTTACTGAAGATAATTCAAAAATGGTTGCAGCAGTATACTGACAGAGAACTTCCAGAGGTGCAGGCTGGATTCAGAAGAGGACATCAAATGAGGGATGTCATTGCTGATGTCCGAAGGATCTTGGCTCAAGGCAAAGAATACCTGAAAGATGTTTATTTATGTTTTATTGACTATGCAATAAATAGCATTTGATTCTGTGGATCATAACAAATTATAGCATTTGATTCTGTGGATCATAACAAATTAAGGATAACATTGAGAAGAATGGGAATTCCAGAACATTTAAATGTATTCATGAGGAACCTGTACATTGATCAGGTTCCGTTCGAACAGAACAAGGAGACACTGCATGGTTTAAAATCAAGAAGGGAGTATGTCAGGGTTGTATCCTTTCACCGTACTTATTCAATCTATATACTGAGCAAATAATCCAAGAAGCTTGACTACATGAAGAAGAACATGACATCAGGATTGGAGGAAGAATCATTAACAACCTGAGATATGCTGATGACACAACTTTGCTTGCTGAAAGTGAAGATGACTTGAAGCACTTACTGATGAAGACTACATCTGCAGTATGGGTTACATCTCAATATAAAGAAAACAAAACTCCTTACAACTGGACCTATAAGCAGCATCAAGATAAATGGAGAAAAGTTTGAAATTGTCAAAGACTTCACACTGCTTGGTTCCATACTCAACGCCAATGGAAGCAGCAGTCAGGACATCAGATGATGACAGCACTGGGCAAGTTGGCTGCAAAGGACCTCTTTCAAATGCTGAGGAGCAAAGATATCTCCTTGAGGACTAAGGTGCACCTGACACAAGTCATGATACTTTCAATCACCTCTTATGCACGTGAGAGCTGGACAATGAATAAGGAAGACCGAAGAAGAACTGATGCTTTTGCGATGTGGTGCTGGCAAAGAATGCTAAAAGAACTAACAAATCTGTCCTGGAGGAAGTGCAGCCTGAATGCTCCTTGGAAGCAAGAATGGCCGGACTTCATCTCACCTACTTTGGTCATGTTGTCAAAAGGGGCCATTCCCTAGAGAAGGATGTCATGCTTGGTAAGGTGGAGGGTCAACGAAAGAGGGGAAGGCCCTCAATGATATGGACTGACACAATAGATGTGGTGATGGGCTCAAGTATAGCAGAGATTGTGGAGCTGACGCGGGACTGGGCAGTGTTTCATTCTGCTGTGTATAGGGTTGCTATGAGTCGGAGATGACTTGACAGCACCTAACAACAAAATGGTAGAAGAGGGTTGGGTAAGTTACCCATCATTTATTTACAGCATTGATCTGAGAATACCGTGACTCATGTTGTAACTGGATCCTTAAGAAAGTAGGGTATGTTCTCAAAGTCCAACTCCACTGGTGAACAAGAGACCCTCAGTCTGGGCTATAGCCAGAAGAAGTGTTTTTCTCCAACCTGCCAAAATAATTTAGCCTGCTTAGAAATATTTAAAGGATCTCTGGTGGCATATTGTCTAAAGCATTTGACTGCTAACCAGAAGGTTGGCAGTTCAAACCCACCACCACTTGTTGGAAGGAAGAGCGGGCAATCTACTTTCATAAAGATTACCACCTCGGAAACCCAAAGGGCGTCACTATGAGTCAAAATCGACTCAATAGCAGTGAGTTTGGTTTTGGTTTGCTTAGAAATATTTATGTCTCAGGAACACCATCAATAAATTTCTTGGGCTTTTTCAGTTATCTCAACAAGATTAAAAACAAGAAAAAATTAAATAAAGCATAATTGTAAGAATGCTGCTAGCAATGTATCATAGTAACAGAAAGCAAAGCCAGTGTTAAAATGGGGCACCCATACAGATGAAGCTACTATGAAAAGACCAGGTCTTGTTTCTTTCTCAGAATTCCTTCTTGATTTCTTTATATTCCTCCAACTACATTTGAGATGGGAAAACATATCATAAGCTATAAGTACTATTACTATTAATCAGATAAAGTATAGTTAAAAAAAATCTAACTTTAATACCATAATATAATCTAGAAACAAAAGCATAAGTACTATCAGATTGGGTATTGCAGTGTAGTAAATTACTTTGTGTGGCTTTTCTACCCATAAGTCTTTGTAAACTCCAAGGTGGGATTTGCTATGAGCAACTGAGGAGCTCCTGATTGCTGAAGGTGTCCACCTGGAGTATTTCTGTTGGGAGTGGCACAAAACGATGTTTTGGGAGGTGCCCACTCTCTCTCAGGTGCTTAGAGTTCTGATGCTATAATTGGCTAGTTTGACCACCCGGCCGGGGCTCAAAAGGAGGCCTCCTAAAGGCAGAACTCTCTCTGACTGCTGGTGGAGGAAGATGTGCTGATGAAAGAGACAGGCGCTCCTGAAACAGACACATGCTGCTGGGAAAGAGACGCAAGAGACACGCATTGCTGAGTGAGACACCGAGGGACCAGCACTGCTGAGAAAGAGATGTCAGAGACTGCTGGCTGAGGGGCAGTGGGCTGGGAGAGAGACTGAGCATTCTTCCTGAACCTGAATTGTAGCCCGTGGTGCTTCCCTAATAAACCCCATAATCTGTGAGCTCTGTGTGGCCACTGCAGCAAATTATTGAACCCAGGAGAGAGGTGGTGGGTGCTTTGGGAGGAACGGTTGGTGCAAGGGCTGGAGGGAGGCAGCATGTCTGGTGTGGCAGGAATAGGCCTTGGGTTACTGCTGGTAATCCTGTCTTCCTCTTGTGGGGTTAGAGGAGGTCAGAACATGTGGCCTCCTTGCCGTTTTTGCAGGTATACTTCTACTTTAGGGAAACTTTGGATGTTCATTTCTGTGTTATGGATGTCAGAACCTAGTTAAAGATAAAAAGTACTAAAACTATTCATGTAAATCTCAACAAAAATATTTCTTGTGATCAAAGTAACTATACCAAGTGAATCTAATTCAAATTTTCCCACTCACTCTCCCAGGCTTATTGCAGAAGAGATTTTTAAATACTGAAAAGGCCGGTGTCCCCTGGAAACAATTAGTCCAAGGATAAGATGGACTACAAGGACCTCAGCCTTCATGCCCCTAAGACCAGAAGAACTAGACGATGCCTGACTACCAACACTAACCACTCAGAAAGGGATCAAAACTGGAGATCCTGGATAGAGTGGGAGGAAAAACATGGAACAAAATTCAAAAACACAAAAATGACCAGAATTACTGGTCAGATAGAGACGAGTGGAACCCCCAAGACAATTGCCCCAGGTTACGCTTTGGACCTAGAAATGGACTCTCTTCTAAGGATTGGCTCTCAGCACAACAGTAGAAAGATCTACATGCAGAACACCTACCCCCCAGGGTGAAGCACCCACCTACTCTAGGGAGATGCATCCCTTAGATTAATGAACCATGAGACACCAGAGGGGCAGCATTCCCATAGAAGGAAAGCTGGACAGACAGGAATACCTAGATAAGAAGGGCACAGGGAGAAGGAAGTCACAGGGAAGAGAGGGAACAAAGTTTTTTAGGGCTGGGGATGGTAATGGGGTATGAAATCCAATGTGCATGAACTGCTGAACATAAAACCAATTTGCTTTGTAAATGTGCACCCAAAGGACAATATAAATAAATAATCATGCACCCTTTTCACGGTCATTAAAAAAAACAAAATACAAACGCACTGCCATCGAGTCAGATCCAACTCACAGCAACCCCTCCTTGGGTTTCCAAGGCGGTATCACTACAGAAGTAGATTGCCCAACCTTCCTTCTCAGGAGTG
>NW_006921713.1:4788635-4798395 GCF_000298275.1 Orycteropus afer afer | reverse complement strand
ATTGGGTTTCTGAGGCTATAAATCTTTATGGAAGCAAACTGCCCCATTTTTCTTCTGTGGAGAAATTGTGAGGTTTGAGCCACCAATCCTTTGGTTACTAGACAAATGCCTTAACCACTTTACTACCAGAGTTCCTACTGGATAACATAGAAAATAATTATTAGAAGACACTTAGTAACAACTAAGAGAAGGTAGATATTTTAATATAATACAACTTTTGGAAGAAAGAAATCCCAATGTTGTTGTTAGGTGCCATCAAGTCAGTTCTGACTCATAGTGACCCTATGTACAACAGAACAAAACACTGCCTGGTCCTGTGCCAGCCTCACAATACTTGCTATTTCTAAAACCATTGTTGCAGCCACTATGTCAATCCATCCCATTGAGAGTCTTCCTATTTTTCACTGACCATCCACTTTACCAAGCATGATATCCTTCTCCAAGAAATGGTCCCTTCTGATGAAGTAGGTGAGATGAAGTCTAGTCTTTCTTGCTTCCAAGGAGCATTCTGGCTGCACTTCTTCCAGGACAGATCTGTTAGTTCTGGCAGTCTATAGCACTTTCAGAATTCTTTGCAACACCACAACTCAAAAGTATTAACTCTTCTCTGTCTTCCTTATTCATTGTCCAGCTTTCACATGCATATAATACAATTGAAAATACCATGGCTTGGGTTAGGCATACCTTAGTCTTCAAAGAGACATCTTTGCACTTCAACACTTTAACAAGGTCTTTTGCAGAAAATTTGCCCATTGCAATATGTTGTCTGAATTATTTATTGCTGCTTCTATTGGTGTTGTTTGTGGAAACAAGTAATATGAAATCTTTGACAACTTCAATCTTTTCTCCATTTATCATGATGCTACTTATTGGTCCAGTTGTGAGGATTTTCATTTTCTTTGTGTTAAGGTGTAATCCATACTGCAGACTGTAGTCTTTAATCTTCATCAGTAAGTACTTCAAGTCATCTTCACACTCAACAAGCAAGGTTGTGTTGTCTGTATATCACAGGAAATCCCAATAGGTAAGATCACATTTACAAGCATTTTACCCTGGTGGCACTCCCAATTATATGTACTATATTTGAGATAAAATTGTAGCAGAAAGTGGCAATAATATTCAGATAAGAGGTCAGAAGACTGAGTTTAAGGCTACCAGAGCAACTGGAAATAGAGTTAGGCTACTGCAGAAAGAGAAAAATCACAGCTTCTAAGCCTCAAAATCTCTTTATAACTTTGTCTGACTTCTAAATTGTGCATGTATAACCAAAAAAAAAAAAAAAAAAACCTTGGAAAACATTATCTCCTAAAATAAAAACCAAAAAACAAACCTACTGCCATTGATTAAATTCCTATGCACAGTGACCCCCATTTGGTTTCCAAGGCTGTAAATCTTTATGGAAGTGGATTGCCTCATCTTCCTTCCATGGAGTACATCGTGAGTTTAAACCACTATACCACCAGAGCTCTTTATCTCATAAGATACACATCACTAATTTTTAACCAAGTCCTAAGTGGGGAACAAAAATGTGTGTTAAACTTTTTTTTATAAAGAAGGAGGCCTTTTGGTTATACTTCTATGGAAATTTGTTACGTTATTCAAATTGTAACAGTCATTATCTTCACAATTATCATAACTGATATACGACGAATGATTTTGTGATTTATCTATTAAATGATGTTTACTTTGGAGAACTTTAGATATTTTTTAAAATTGTGATGTTGTGAAAGAAAATTTTTTCTAAACTTTAGATATATTCTTGAAGAGGACCTAAAAATCAAGTTCAGAAATACCATTTTACGCAATTAAAAAATTGAAAATTTGCAAAAAAAAAAAAAAAGTCTGGTGTTAAATGGACTCCATTTTTAAATTTCTGCAAACAATTTGAAACTTTCATACTACAGATAAAATAACTATAGTTATGAATTTAAACAAAATTATGTAAATATGAAGTAACAGTGGGAGCAATTGCTATTTCCAAAGTGTCACTCATAGAAGGGAAGGGACAGCTGGACATTTTATCCTACACCTCAGGAGATTGGGGAAAGGCCAGAGTCAACAGTTCACCCACTAGGTTGCCATCTGGCTTGAGACCAAGCAGAGCAACAGAGCTAGGCAAGGAAATCACTGTGTTGCGTCTCCAGTTGGGCATTACCTCTATTCCAATGGATAGTTTGGGCACACAGTTTCACATCATTCCTCTACTATACGAATTCTCTACCTGTGTCAGGAGGATGAGGGGAAGGAAGATCCTGTCACAGTAGATGTTGGCCTGACCTCAATTAAGATATTTTCATTTGGAAGAAAAGAGTTTAAATGACTCCTGTTCTAGGAACTCCCAAAGACTTCAGAACCCAACAAAAAATTGTATGCAGATGAAAAGGATTGGCAGGGATCATGAGTTTGGCATGAAAACCAGGAATGGAAATCCTGAGTATCTTTACACCACAGCATTATAAATCTGAAATACAAGGAGAAAAATACTCAAGGATGAGTCATGTAATAACATATTCCTGTTTTATTTAGTAGCTGATCCGAGGATAGAGTAGTTGGCATAACTTGATGGTAAATGAGGTATAAGGGAGTAGGTATTCATCTTTAAATCCAGGGTAAACAGAGTAACAGCCATGTATGCTAACAGAACTGAAGCTTTCCAACTCTCAAAATCTTTTTCTGTAACTGGAAATTAGAACTCCTTTCCATGAACTCCTAACTCCATGCATTCCAACCAAACTCTCTGAGATTTAGCTAAAATATGAATGAAACACGGTTTTAAAAAATCTTTACAAGTAACAATATTAACTTTATTTTTTCTCAACTGTGAGAGTGATGTAGGTTTGCTGAGTAGAATGTGATGTGAAGTTGTGATATGACAAGGCTGGGGCAGTCATTAAACACCCTGGGCAGTTCAGCCATTCTGCTACTTTCCATTCCCCCTCTCCAAATAGGAGAGGAGGGAATGCTGCTCATCTGAAGCCTATTTTCCTTCACTACACTCTCTGCCAAAATGCCACAATGGCCTGATACGCAAATGCTCAGAAAGCTTAGAGATCAAGACTGCTTGAACGTAGTGGCTAGACATGTCAAAAGAGAAGCTATACATTGATTAAATTCATCAAAGGCATGTGTAGATGATATTATTCACATGTAGGTACACTTTCAGAGCCTTTGCAAAGTTTGTCAGTCAATTCCTTTCATCTCAAGTTTTTGGAAAATCAGTGTTTCCTCCTTAACACTTATTCATTTAGAAACTACCTGAAGCAGTGGTGTCTCATTCTATGCATTTCCTGCTAAGCAAGTCCTTAAATATACATCCCTACACCTCCTCCCTAAAATTTAACAACCTTACTCTCCCCTCTCCTCCTTTATTTTCCTGTCTGCCTGTATCCAAGCCTTTCCTAATGATCCCTGCCTGCTCTTCCCTTGTTTACTCCGCAGTTTTGCTCCATTTCTTAAGTAGTTCTATAGGAGCTCGGGTGACACAGCGGTTAAAGCATTCAGTTGCTAACCAAAATGTTGGCAGTTCAAACCCACCAGCCCATTCCACAGGAGAAAGATGAGACAGTCTGCTTCCTTAAATATTTGCAGCCTTGGAAACTTTATGAGGAGTTCTATTCTTGTGAGGTCACTATGAGTTGGAAATGACTCAGTGGAAGATGGTTTGGCTTTTGGTTTGGTTCTGTAAAAATTTACAGCCTTAGAAATCCTATGGGGCAGTTCTACTCTGTCCTATAAGATTATTATGAGTAGGAATTGACTTGAAGGCAATAATTTTTGTTTGCTTATTTGTTTCGGTTACCACATATCTTTTGGAATTTTACACTTTCCACATCTCACCTATATTTTAATTGCTATTCCCCAGCAAGATAGCATTACTCAGATTTTCAAATGATATGAAAGCAGCTGCTATCACATTTTCCTTCTGTATAAAGACAGTACACAATTTTATTTATCAAGAGTTGTATTTCAGTTTATATTTTAAAACTGTTCATTGATCTATCAAAACTCTCTCATGGAATTTTTCCTGTAATTAAAAGTATATGTGAGAAAATGCTGCTAAATACTCAGCCTGAGGACAAGGAACAGGAGAAATTATATACTCCACTGTGATTGTTAATTTCGTGCATCAACTTGGCTAGGCTATAGTGCCCAGTAGTTCAGGCAAACACTAGTCTAGCTGTTGTTCATAATGCAATATAATATAAAGCAATCACTTTCCAGAACGTAATGTAATCAAGCAATCCATTTAAAAGGGAATTTCCTTAAGATGTATCCTGCCTCCAGACTATAAATAGATATGTTGGTAGAACTCACTCTCTTTCTTCATATTGCTTGATCTCCTAATCTTGGTACATAAGCCCAAAGAAATCACCAGTCTGCCATGTGACATATGGATTTTGGACTTCCCCGTCACCCACAATCATCTGAGCCACCAGGAGTCTCCAGCCTATAAACGGACCTACAAATTTTGGACTTGCCAGCCCCTGAAATCAAATAACCTAATCCTTTGAAGTAAATCTTTCTCTCTCTCTCTTTCTTCCATGTGTGTGTGTGTGTGTGTGTGTGTGTGTGTGTGTATACCAAACAAAAAAACAAAGTCTACTGCCATCAAGTAGATTCTGACTCACAGTAACCCTATAGGTCAGAGTAAAATTTCCCCATAGGGTTTCCAAGGCGGTAAATCTTTCCAGAACCAGATTGCCTCATCTTTCTCCCACTGAACACCTGACCTCCGAACTGCTAAGGTCCTTTCAGTTAGCAGCTGAGCTCTTTAACCACCGCACCACCATGACTCTTCACCTATATGTATGAATATTATAAAGCAATCACTGGCTCTGTTCCTCTAGAGCTATCCCTAACACACCCACAAAATAATTAAATATCTTGAACTCAATGACATTAGCCAAGTAGTCTAACCAAAAAGGTTTCACTAGAGACAACAATAAAATCATCTAAATAGACCCATAATTTTACATTAAGAATATTAAAGCAATAAATCGCACCAAAAAATCTTTATTGAAGGGCTTAAAAGGAGTGTTTTCACATTGAGGAAATTCCAGTGTCACAGATTTGTAATGAGATTTTGCCAGAAAGGTTTTCCAAATTTTACCTTGTTTCCATAACATATGCAAAGATGAAGTCATTGTTTGAGGAAAGTTGTAATTCCATTTCAATGTAATAATATGCATAATTACTTGATTATACAATATATAATTTGGCACATTTCATACACGTATCAGTTTTCTGTTAGAATCCCAGATATGATTCCAGGATTTTAAAAGTATGAATCTTACTCCTTTGTATTTGTCTTGAACTTTTATCCTACCAAGAACTCTAAATAGAATTCGAGTTTGAAAAATCTAGGTAAATTTGCTACTATCAAAGCAAAAACAAACAAAGAAAAAAGTGCTTCCTTATTATATCCCAAAACCAAATAAACAAACAGGAAAACTATGGATTCTCAATGGTTGAGCAAAGTTTAACTTTTATGCACTCTATTCATAATCAAAACAGGAACTGTAAAGTATAATCAAAGTAGCAGGGACTGTAAAGACGGAACTAACTTAATCAATAATTATTTGGGATATTATGTTAGGTACTAGTGTATTTCATTATTCCACTGTACACCCTCCTTTTTCTTTTTAATCACACAGATGTCTTTTATTATTATTATTATTATTATTATTATTATTATTATTATTATTAGACTCCTTTGGGTGCAAACTTACAGAGCAGAATTCATTTTACATTCAACAGTTCATTTACATTTAATTTCACGCCCCAATTACCATCCCCAACCCTAATCCACTCTCCTCCCTTCCTTTTCCTGTGACCCCCCACTCCCTGTGCCCTTCTTAACTGTGCATTCCGTCTGTCCAGCTTTTCCTCCATGTGAATACTGCCCCTCTCATGCCCCATAGCCGACTGCTCCAAGAGCAGTATCTCCGTAGAGTAGGTGGGTGCATCGCCCTGGGTTGGGTGCTCTGCATGTAAGTCTTTCTACTGTTGGGCTGAGAGCCAGTCCTTGGGAGTGAGTCCTATACCAGGCCTGAAGGGTATCCTAGGGCCACAGTCTTAGAAGTCCCACTAGACTCCATCCAGTAATTCTGGTCATTATTGTGTTGAATTTTGTTATACATTTTTCCTCGCACTTTATCCAGGATCTCCAGTTTTGATCCCTTCCCAGGTGGTTGGCATTGGCAGCCAGGAACCATCTAGTTCTTCTGGTCTCAAAGTCCATCATATCCTTGGACTAATTGTTTCCAAATGCCCTTGATTTTCTTCACTCTTCTTTGCTTCAGATGAGAGGAGACCATTAGGTGCATCTCAGATGGACGCTTGAAAGCTTTTAAGACCCCAGTCACTAATTGCCAAAGTAGGTTGTGGAACAAGATTTTTATGTACTACATTGCACCAAATGAGCATGGTGTACCCCGACATCATGGTCCTGAGTCAGCAGGTCTGGTGGTCTGGTCTTCTAAGGTGTTTGGTTGTCTCTGAGGGATTACTGCATCGTCTGTTGCTCCTGTAATGATTGTGATTATTTTTTTACCCCTAGTATCTATGCAAACATTATCTTCAGCTAAATCTGTCATTGGTCTGGGGTATATGCCTGCTCGCCAATCCCCATCTCATCTTCTCAGTTGTTTATGCATTTATCTGTATGTATCCTGGTGTTTGATGTTAGTGGTAATGCAGTATTGTGCATATACTAGTATTTGCCTCTGTTGTTCATAGCTTATGTGGATGTTTTGGTGTCCTTCCTTTCCCCAGTGTTACCATGCTGGTAACAGACTCTTTCCATACTGTCCTTCCTCTGACCCAAATCAACATGTGGCCCACAACTAGGTCCGAAATTCCCCCCCCTTTTCCCTCCCATCCCCGCTAACCTACAAACTGAGTTCCCTTCCCTAAACAAACCCTTCCTTGACCTTTTTACAGTAATGGGCTCACACAATATTTGTCCTTCTGCAATTGACTTATTTCACTCAGCATAATTTCCTCCAGATCCATCCATGTTGTGGGATGATTTGCGTATTCTTCATTATTGCTTAATGTAGCATAGTATTCCATTGTGTCAATGTACCATAATTTGGTTATCCACTCATCTGTTGATGGGCATTTAGGCTGCTTCCATCTCTTTGCTATAATGAATTGTTCTGTGATGAACATGGGTGTACATATGTCTGTTCGTGTCCTGTCTCTCCCTCACCACTTCAGGATATATTTCTAGTAATGGAATTGCTGGATCAAGTGGTATTTCTATTTTCAGTTTTTTAAGGAAACGCCATACCATTTTCCATACCAGCAGTGTGTGAGTTCCAATCTCTCTGCAACTTCGCCAGCATTTGTTATTCTCTGTCCTGTCGAACTTCACTATTATTCTTGGGGTGAGATGATATCTCATCATTGTTTTGGTCTGCATAGGAGCTCTGGTAGCGTAGTGCCTAAGGCACTTGACTGCTAACCAGAAGGCTGACAGTTCAAACCTACCAGCCACTCCTCGGAAGGAAGGTTGGGCAATCTACTTCCGTAGCGATGCTGCCTCTGAAACCCAAGGAGGGGTCACTATGAGTCGGGTCCAACTCAACGGCACATAACAACAACAACAATGGCTAATGATCATCAGCACTTCCTCATATGTTTGCTGGCCACCAGTATATCATCTTTAATGAAGTGTCTGTTCATGTCCCTTGCCCATTTTTGCACTGGATTGTTTGTCTTTTGGGCATTGAAGCGTTGAAGTTTTCTATAAATTTTAGAGATAAGTCTCTTGTCAGATATGTTGTCATAGGCAAATATTTTCTCCCAATCTGTAGGTTCTCTTTTCAACCTTTTGGAAGAATCTTTCGATGCACATAAGAATTTAATTTTTAAAAGGTCCCAGTCATCTGGCTTCTCTGCCATTGCCTGTGCATTCTGGGTCTATGCTGTAAATTAGGGCTCCTAGATTTGCCCTTATTTTATCTTTGATGAGCTTTATAATTTTTGGTGTTAAACATTTAAGTCTTTGATCCAACTTGAGTTTGTGTTTGTGTATGGGGTGAGGTATGGGTCATTTCAATTTTCTGCAGGTGGATATCCAATTTTGCCACACCATTTGTTAAAGAGGCTGTCTCTCCCCCATTTAATGGGTTTTGGTCTTTTATCAAAGATCAACTGTCCATAATGGATAGATCTATTTCTGGGTTTTCGATTCTGTTCCATTGGTCTACCTGTCTATCATTATACCAACACTATGCTGTTTTAACTACTGTGGCTGCATAGTAGGTTTTGAGGTCCAGGAGTGTGAGACCTCCCACTTTTTCTTCTTCAGCAGTATTTTGCTTATCCAAGGTCTCTTTCCTTTCCATATGAAGTTAATAATTGGTTTTTCCATATTTTTAAACAACATTGATGGTATCTGGATTGGGATTATGTTGAATGTGTAGATTGTTTTGGTAATGTGTTAGGCTGGGTTCTCTAGAGAAGCAAAACCAGTAAAGCTTATAGAGAGCAAAAAGAAATAATAATCTTAGGAAAAGGTCTCACACACATATAGAAGCTGGCAAGTCCCAAGTTCCTGGATCAAATGTCAAACTGTAAGCTTTTCCCTGACTCATGCAGCTACAGGGGCTGATGAGTTCAAGGCCGGCAAGCAGTATACCACTGGCTGTTGACTCCGAAGGATGACGAATCCAAGATCACTAGGCTGAATGGTGGACTATTTGCTCAGTGACAGTTGTAGGCAGCACAACAGGATCCAGATCCACAGAAGAGTCTCTCATTTTCCCAGGATGTCCATATATATTTTGGAAGCATGCCACACCCCTAGGGAAACTCCCTTTCAACAGATTGATTGCTCAAAACATATACATCTGATCTCATCACAGGAATAACAACATCACAACTGCTTAAACCACTAAGAATCATGGTACAGCCAAGTTGACACACAACCCCAACTACCACAAGTAATATTGACATTTTCACAATATTCAGTCTTTCTAACCATGAACAAGGCAGATTCTTCCATTTATGCAGATCCCTTGTAGTTTCATGCAGTTGTGTTTTATAGTTTTCTTTGTATAGGTCTTTTGTGTCTTTGCTAAGATTTATTCCTAGATATTCTATCATTTTGGTAGCTATTATAAATGGTATTGTTTTCCTTATTTCCTTTTCAGAGGACTCTCTGTTGATGTACAGGAATCCAACTGATTTTTGTATGCTGACCCTGTATCCTGCCACTTTGCTGAACCTCTCTATTAATTCCAGTAATTTTTTTTGCTGAGTCTCTTGGGTTTTCTATGTACAGCATCATGTCATCCACAAATAGAGATAGTTTTACTTCCTCTTTGCCAATGTGGATGTCTTTTATTTCTCTTTCTTGCCTTATTGCCCTGGTTAGGACTTCCAATATAATATCAAATAGAAGTGGTTATAGAGGGCTTTCCTGCCTGGTTCCTGTTCGCAAGGGGAATGCTTTGAGTCTTTCTCCATTAACAATAATGTTGGCTTTTGGCTTTGTGTTTATGTCCTTTATTATGTTGAGGAATTTCTCTTCTACCCCTATTTTGCTGAAAGTTCTGAACAAGGAATGGGTGTTGGATTTTATCAAATGCCTTTTCTGCGTAAATTGATATGATCATATAGTTCTTTTGTTTTGTTTATGTGGCACGTAACACTGATTGTTTTTATGATGTTGAACCATCTTTGCATAGCAGGTATGAATCCCACTTGGTCAGAATGTATTTTTTTTTTGATATGTTGTTGGAGTCTATTG
>NW_006921713.1:4782748-4788511 GCF_000298275.1 Orycteropus afer afer | reverse complement strand
AAATGAATTTGGGAGTATTCCATCTTTTTCTATGTTCTGGAATAGTTTGAGTAGTATAGGTATCAACTCTTTCCTAAATGTTTGGTAAAATTCTCCAGTGAAGCCATCTGGGCCATGATCTTTTCTTGTGGGAAGTTTTTTTATGATCTGCTCAATTTCTTCTTTTGTTATGGGTCTGTTCAAGCATTCTTTCTCCAACTGGGATAGTTTAGGTAGGTTGTGTGTTTTCAGAAACTTGTCCATCTCTTCTACATTGTCAAATCTGTTGGAGTTCTTCATAATATTCTGTTGGTATCTTTTTTACTTCAGATGGTTCTGTTGTGATGTCACTCTTTTCATTTATTATTTGTGTTGTTTGCATCTTCTCTTTCCTTTTGTTAGATTTGCCAGTAGTTTGTCAATTTTGTTAATCTCTTTGAACAACCAGCTTCTTGTTTTGTTGATTTTCTCTCTTGTTTTTTTTGTTTTCTGTTCCATTTATCTCTGCTCTGATCTTCATTATTTCCTTAATTCTGGATACTGTAGGTTTCTTTTGTTGCTCTTTTTCTAACTGTTGGAATTGCTGAGTTCACGTGTTGATTTTGTTTCTTTCCTCTTTTACAACGTGTGCATTTACTGATATAAATTGACCTCTGAGTACTGCTTTCGCTGTGTCCCACAGATTTTGGTAAGATGTATCTTCATTCTCATTTGTTTCTAGGAATTTTTTTATTTCACACTTTATTTCTTCTGTTACCCAGTAGTTTTTGAGTAATGTATTATTAAATTTTCACATTTGGTATTTTTTCCTTGATCTTCCTATTATTGATTTCTAACTTTATAGCTCTGGTGGCATAGTACCTAAGGTATTTGACTGCTAACCAGAAATCTGGCAGTTCAAACCCACCAGCCACTCCTTGGAACGAAAACTGGGCAATTTACTTCCGTAGAGATACTGCCTTGGAATTCCAAGGAGGGGATGCTATGAGTCAGATTCAACTCAGTGGCAGTGAGTTTGGATTTTTGGTTTCACTTTATAGCACTGTGGTCCAAGAAGATGCTTTGTAGTACTTCGATGTTTTTTAATTTATTGAGACTTGTTTTATGTCCTAACATATGGTCTCTTCTGGAGAATGATCCATGTGCACTGGAGAATGTATATTGTGCTTTTGTTGGGTGGAGTGCTCTGTATATGTATGAGATCAAGTTGGTTGACTGTGTTGTTAAGTTCTTCTGTACCTTTGTTGAGTTTTCTCCTAGTTGTTCTGACCCTCCTTGAAAGTGGTGTGTTAAAGTCTCCTACTACTATTGTAGAGTTGTCTATTTTTCCTTTCAATTCAGCTAATATTTGCTTTACATATTTTGGAGCACTTTCATTGGGTGCATAGATATTTATTATGGTAATGTCTTCTTGGTCAATTGACCCTTTTAGTATCATATAGTGTCCCTCTTTGTCCCTTATGCTGTGTTTCACCTTGAAATCTATTTTATCAGAAATTAATATCGCCACTCCTGCTCTTTTTTGTTTACCATTACCTTGGTATATTTTTTTCCACCCCTTAACTTTTCATTTGTTTTTATCTTTGTGTCTGAGGTGGGTCTCTTACAGGCAGCATATCAATGGGTCTTCTTTTCTTATCCAGTCTGCCACTCTCTTTCTCTTGATTGGTGCATTTAGTCCTTTCACATTGAGTGTAATCAGTGATAGGTATTAATTTATTGTGTCATCCTATTGTGTTTTTTATTGTGTTCTTGGTGTTTTCTTTTTTCTGTGCTGAGCTCAGTTTGTTATCAAGTGTTTCTTCTTTTCTTCTTTATTGTTGGTTTTGTGCTTACTAACCCATATGTTTTTCTTCTTTCTGGGTTTGCTTAGGAGGATTGTTAATTTTCTTTGTGGTTACCCTGAAGTGAATTCTTGTCTCCATAATTTCCAAACAGTCTGTTCTATAAAGACATTGTCCTGTCTTCCTCTCCATTTGGAAGTTTTGTAACTAGAACTTGTAATCCCTTTATTTACTTTGTTGCTGGTGTTGTCTTCAGATTGCCTCCCTCTTTCTTTGTGTACAATGTTTTATCAGGTTATGTTGAGCATCTATTTCTGGTTTGGTTTTTAAGTGTTGATGTCAAGTGTCCTGATTTTAATATATTGTTCTCTGTTGTGGGCTCTCTATTGGAAGGACTCCCTTTAGCATTTCTTGTAAAGGTTGGTCAGGTTTTCACAAATTTCCTTAATTTCTGTTTGTCTCACATTATAACATCTTTACAGTCTTCAATTCTTAAACATTCATTTTGATCAGCACTACTTATTAACATAGGAAGAAATTTGGGACATGACAGATTTATATTTTAAAATACATTTATATATTCAGAAAGAGGTATATTTAAATTCATAAAAGACAGGACTTACAGAACTTCTAACATAACAGTGCCTTGAAAATATTGTTTTTTCTTTTAACTGTGTATAAGAGCATAATTCGAAAAGCAGTACTGATCTGCCTTAGACAGACTAGAGTCTACAATCACCATAATGACACTGTTTTAGTCTTCTGGTAAATAAAATCTCTCAGTCAAAGTATCTCGGAATAGAAATTCAATATTACCCAACCAACCCCTTTGAGTTCCAGTTATGTTAGCTTCCATTCCTAAGATCTAAGGCAGTAGTGATCACATCTCATTGTATATCTATGTCCCCAGCTTCCAGGCAGTACCTGTAGTGGAGACCTAATAATATTTATTAAACCAAGCTGCAAAATGAGAAAAATTAGTAATATTATTTCTAAGATTGTCATCAGTTTTAAAATCTACTCAAAACAATGGTGTACAATGTTGTTAGCAAAACACTTACTGGAAGCTTACCCTATGCAAAATTGAATTTTTCCTCAGATCACTTATTAATTACAAAGGGAAAACAGTATTTATGATTGACAGAGCTGGTAGACACCACCTTATCCAAGTAATCAAACTTAGCCACCAGTAATGGGTCACATTGACATTATACAAATGGGATGTAGTACGAAATATACACCATCATTTACATAGTGTTCTTGCTAAAACAGTTTACACTGTATATTGATTATCTACTGCTGTGTAACAAATTCTCCAAAAGTTGTAATAACCATTTATTATTTCTCACTGTTCTGTGAATCAAGAATTCAGACAGGACAGCTTGCCTCTGCTCAACTACATCTGTTCATCTGGAAGAACTGAAAGCTGGAAGATGGAATCATCTGAAGGCACATTCATCTACATCACCTGTCTGTCAGCTGAATCCTTAGCTAGTACTATGTAACCTTTTCACATGGCCTAGATTTCCTCACAACGTGGTGGCTTGGTTCCAAACATAAGCACCCTAAGAAAGAATGGGTGAATCTTAAGTTGCATAGCACCACTTTCACCTTACTTCACTGGAAGGCTGTCACAAGCCCTTGTCCACATCCAAGGGAAGCTAACAAAGACTCTACTTTTCAGCTGAAGAAGTGTCAATCACACTGTAAGAAATGAATGTGAATTGGGCTAACCATATTAATGTAGCTATCTGAAAGATACAACCTGACACATCCTGAATCTAATCATGAGGAAATAACCAAGACAAATCCATAATGTATAACATTCAGCAAAATCAAATGACCTGAACTCTTCAAAACATCAATTTCATGAAAGAAATAAAGAAGTGAGAACTATTCTACTATGGGTCTCTCCTCATCCAGAACAAAGAAGAATGAAGAAAACCAAAATTCATGGAACAGTTAGTCCTAGCGACTGGTACACCATCTGATCTGCAGCCTATATGACTATGAGACCAGAAGAACTAGATGGTACCCGGCTACCACTGTCATCCACTTGAAAGGGGGTCTATGTAGGAGATCCTTGATAGAGAGGGAGAACAATGTGGAACAAAACTCAAAATCATTGGAGGAAAAAAAAGGGGGGGACCAGGTTTGCTGGTCCGATAGAGCCAGGGGGAACCACTGAGACTATGGCCCCTAGCTGTCCTTTGGGTCTGGAATCGAACCCATACCTGTGGTTTCCAGCCAAACAAAAGACAGGCATATGAGTTGAACATTTACCTCAAGTTGATACACTCCTTGGAAAGAACAATCATGGGAGAAAGAAGGGCTACTTATGCACAGGGAGACAACTCAGGGGACAGGAGCCCATGGAGGGATGGACACTGGGAAGAGGTAACTGTGGGGAGGAGGTAGGAGGGGGAGCTGTTGCATTGTGGTAAACTGTGGTCAATGTCATGAGACAAAGTGTATATGAACTGTTGTATGCAAAGTGAATTTGCTCTGTAAATCTTCACCCAAATCGTAATAAAATAAAAAAGAAAAAGAAAAATAAGGACAAAATTGAAAAACTTAAAAAAAAAAAAAAAGAAGTGAGGACTATTCTAGATCCATCCAACAGAACTTTCTGTGATGGAAATATTCTCTATTTTTGCTGTCCAGCACAGTACACACTAATCGCATATGGCTACTAAGCAGTTGAAATGTGTCCAGTGTGACTGAGGAACTGAATTTTTTATTTTTTTTAGAGTTTAATCAAATTAAAGTGTAAATAGTCACACGTGGCTAATAGCTCACACACTGGACAGTATGTGAGATTAAAGCAGCCCGTCCTGAAGAGATAGGACAACCAAATAAATTACATCCTCCTTGATTACTTCCTAGTTCAAACAAACAAAAATACTATGAAGGGTAATCTTAGTACAACTAGAGAAATTTGAAAATATACTATATAGTTGATGATGGGTTTGAATCAGTGCTAAAATCTTTGAGGGTATAAATGGCATAGTGCCTAAAGCACCTGTCTGCTAACCAGAAAGCTGGTAGTTCAAACTCACCAGCCACTCCTCAGAAGGAAAACTAAGCAATCTACTTCCATAGAGATACTGCCTTGGAAACCCAAGGAGGAGTCACTATGAGTTGGAATCGACTCAAAAGCAGTGAGTTTGGTTTTAGTTTTAAATGGTATAGTGGTTATGAAGAATGCCCTTGTTCTTAGGAAACAGAAGTGTGCATGTGTATATATGTATACATATAGAGGAAAAAGGAGAACCTATGTACATGTATATTCGTATATATATACACATACATACACACACTTATATGTGTATATACATGTATACACACATACATACATACAAAGAGAAAGAAAAAGAAAAAGAGAAAGAGTTAAAATATGGTGAAAGGTTAACAATTTGTGAATTTAGAAGAAGAGTGTATGGGTTTCATTACACCTACTCCTTACTTTTGGACTATTTTGTTATCCAACATTTTGCAAAAGTAAAAAATCTGCTATGGAACTACTTTGTGCATCAACAACGTACATCTGGTAGTAACAAACGGTGAGGTGCAAGGCGAGAGTAGCGCTGGCTGTGATGTGTCATGTAAGAGTAAAAATGTAGTCCTCCTCCATTTTGTGATCTGAAATGATCCTCCTCCATTTTTGCCTACTGCCATTTTTCACATTATGACCTGCTCCTTGGGAATGTAACCATGTCAGTAAGTGAGGAGTGAATCTATACTACTCATTCAAGTTTTCTACAGGTAAATTTTTTAGTAAAAATATGTTAGAATTAAATTATTTTTCTTCTCTAATGATAGCATAGTGCCTAAGGCAATTGACTGCTTACCAGAAATCTGGCAGTTCAAACCCACCAGCCACTCCTTAGAAGGAAGGTTGGGCAATCCTACTTCTGTAGTGATACTGCCTCAGAAACCCAAGGAGGGGTTGCTATGAGTCGGGGCCAACTCGACGGCACATAACAACAACAACAACATG
>NW_006921713.1:4779230-4782648 GCF_000298275.1 Orycteropus afer afer | reverse complement strand
CCAGCCACTACTCGGAAGGACGGTTGGGCAATCCTACTTCCGTAGCGATACTGCCTCGGAAACCCAAGGAGGGGTCGCTATGAGTCGGGGCCGACTCGACGGCACATAACAACAACAACGTAGTACTTAACACACCAAAAGTGCCTCCAATAAACATGTTTTGATTAAATGATTAAATTTAAAAAAGGAACATCTGTTCATTCAGCTGAGAAATAGAATTATTTCGTATCAAAGTTATACCATACTTTTAATGTAGAAATTATTTTTATTTCTTCAATCTCTGTCTTGATTCAACACAGAACTGATTTTATGCCATACTCTACAATGAAAGTCGATTGTGTTTATATTTACCCAGTAAGAAACATACCAGCATTTGCAAATTAAATCTTTATATATTAAAAAAAAAATTTTGTCTTATTTTAAATTTCAGGGGAAAAAATAGAATTCCATTTGTGTCTTCACTATAAAATCATAGTTAGATGCTTTTAATATAGGGCTTATATATAAGGCTTACATTTTAAAATAAAGAGATAGGGTTGTTTTCCAAGAAGACAGGTGATATTTAGACCTGAATAGAAGGAAAAATAGATGTGCATGCTAAAGATTAATAGTGATATCTGACTGGGTACAAACACTAAGCTTCACAAGTCAGTAATCAAAACAAAGCAAGACAATCAAACAACACATCCTTTAACAACACTAAAAGAATGGCACATCTGGATCAACTCCAAACTAAATGGAGAGACTGTGCAGATTAGAGAAAGCAGAAATAGCCTTGACTGTTGCCCTAGTCTCCCAACAATGGATCTTTAGGGCATGAGAATAACAGGCCAGGGTGGAGTTGACGTGCAAGGCAATTTACCATCCTGCACCACAGTGACTGTGCTGGCTTCACAACAAGAGGCCTCTGTTCCTTAATGGAACAGGCTCAGAGTTCTCAATTTTAAATGGTAGGGAGTATGCTGCTTTCAACCAGATGGCAAAACTAGAAGCAAGATAAACTCACAAGATATAGGCACATCCTACAGAGCATCCTCCTTACTCCAGCCATCTCAGCTTAGGGAATTTTAATGCAGTTCTTCTATACCATAATTCACATGTTATAGTTTGGCTATTCAAAATCACAAATTCCATACTCATTTCATACATAGAATATACCTACTTCAGATTTACTCCACTTATTTATTTCTCCCTAATTTTTTATGATATTTACAAAAGATTTCTCTCCAAAGTACGTATGTTGCTACTGTGAAAAAGAAACCCTTATGGTCCCAGTCCTTCAATTTAAAAGGTAAATTAAACTGTTTTTCATCCAGTCTTAGGCATGTAAAATAAGACTATCATGTCATTCAAATTTGATTCCTCTAACTTAATTCTCTGAAGTAGGGCAAAATCATTCAGTCATTGCTACCAATAGCAGTTAAATTCTGTAACATCTCCTGATTTGAAACATGAGGTCACATTTTAAGATTCCTAGATTTAAACTTTACACAAATTCTACAAACCACTCAAACAGCAATCTGTCATCTTTAAATATATATATTGATGATACTGATGACTATGACAATCGTGATGATGATAAGAAAAATAATTTTCTGTGTAAACCTGGCAAATAATAGTGAAGAACAAGAAATTGTATGATTGGTTCTTGTATATGCCAAAAAAAAAAAAAAAAAAAGTTTGTTATATGGTTAACCAAGAAAAAACAAATCCACTGCTGTCCAGTCAACTCGGATTCATAGTGATCCTCTAGGACAGAGTAGAACTGCCTCATTCGGTTTCCATAGGGTTTCTAATCTTTACAGAAGCAGGCAGCCACATCTTTCTCCCACAGAGTGGGTGGTGGGTTTGAACAGCCAACATTTTGGTCAGCAGCTAAACACTTCAACCACTGTACCACCAGGGGATCGATACTTTATATGGCTAAGGAGAATCTAAATGATACTGTTTAAAATATACCCAGGCTAATGAGAAGTATAAAAATGAAACAGAAATAAGAGACTCAGCCCTACCTTTCTCACAAACTAATTTCACAGGAACAGGCTAATTCTTATTGACGTCTGGTGAATATTGTTTACCAATGGTAATTTTTAGCAATTTTTCTGGCTGTAAAATTTATTTTGACATTTTCTATTCTAAAGCCACAGAACAAAGCCATTAAATGACAGAGAAGAGTGGTACAAATCAAACCCTTTATAGGAACATACTACTGAAGGAAAGACATAAAAGTTCATAATGTAAGATCAATTTTAGATCATAAAAAGGTACTTCATTACCAACATTTTTACTTCTTCTGTAGTGATACTGCCTCAGAAACCCAAGGAGGAGTTGCTATGAGTCGGGTCTGACTCGATGGCATATAACAACAACAACAAATTCTCCATAATAAAACAAAACAAAACAAAAAAAAAAACAGACTCACTGCTGTAGAGTCAGATCTGACTCACAGCGACCCCTCTTCAGGTTTCCAAGGCAGAATTACTACTGAAGTAGATTGCCCAACCTTCCTTCCGAGGAGTGGCTGAATCCTTGTTTTTCAACATTATATATATTAAAAGTTTATAGTCACCACATCCCTCAACACTAAATAATTATTCCAAACTGTGATGTCTTATTCTGCTAAACAGATTGTTATAATAAGGGAATTGAAATGATTGGTAGTTACAACTCTCCTTCAAAGAACACCTACAAAAATTTCCATTTGCCAGTTTTTAAAACAAAAAAATCACTGCTTTCAAGTTGATTTCAACTCATAGCAATCTTACAGTACAGATCAGAACTACCTGAAAACCTATTTTCTCAGTAGGAGCTCCTAAAGTAAAAACATTTCAAGTGGAAAAATATATTATAGAATCATCTTTCCCCAGAGAAAAAAGCTAGATAATTTTTGGTTATTGTTTTACAAAGAGAGTTTTCCACTCAATTTAGGATGATGGTAAGAGTTATCTTATAAATCAGATTCATGCTACACTTCAATTATGATTGAGAAAAAACCTAAATTAAAATCAAATATGCATAGAATATTAGAGTTAGAAGGAGTCTTAGAGATATGCAATTAATTCAAATTATCTTAGAGATAATTCAAGACTGTTCTGGAATATCCAAATAATTGATGAATACCATTGGGTAAAGGGAGAGATTGAGATTTTAAATTTTTAAAGCAGAGGCAATAGGATATAATTTCACAGAAAGTTATACAAAATTGGGTATTGACCAAATATTAATTAATGACAATACAGCTTTAAGAGTTGGGCTCTAGACACTTTATTTTTATTTTTTCCTGTTTTTTTTTTTTTTATTATTATTTCTTTATTTATTTTTTAATTTATTTATTTATTGTGATTTGGGTGAAGATTTACAGAGCAAACTCACTTTCCATACAGCAGTTCACATATACTTTGTCTCATGTCATTGACCA
>NW_006921713.1:4771104-4775663 GCF_000298275.1 Orycteropus afer afer | reverse complement strand
TTTAAATATCCAAAACAGTCAAGCCACTTTTTAAACCTACAAAATGGCGGCACCCTTTGGATTGGCAAAAGTCCACAGCTCAGCCCACTTTTCTCTTCACCCTCTCAGTTTGTTCCCCAGCCACCGTGCACAGTCCATTCAGTCCCTGGCTAGCAGGGTGATTTTTGGGTTAATTCTTAGGTCCTACCACCACTCGGGAATCTCCAAGCCATATTGTCTGTGCCATCAGGGTCGCTCAGGTCCTGCCAGACTGCAGCTCCATGTGTCTCCTTTTTTTGGTATTTTCACGCAATTTCTTCTGCTAGTTGGGGTTTAGTCCACTTTTGTATCCTTCCCCCCTTCAAGGCTCACAGGTCCAAGATTATCTTCTGTGTCTGTGTTAATTGGTTTCTCTTTTCTTTGTTCTCTAGACACTTTAACTAACAGAATTACCAGAAGTCAGTTTTAAAAAAGGGAAAAAAAAAGTTTACCAATTTTGTTGCTGCTCGGTGCTATCAAGTCTGTTCAGACTCATAGCAACCCTACGGGCAAAGAATGAAATACTGTCTGGTCCTGCACCATCTTCACAATCACTGTTATGTTTCAGCACAGTGTTGCAGCCACTGTGTTAATCCCTCTGAAATTTACAATGTTAATCTCAAGCAAATACAAAACTAATATTCTTCCATTATAGTGATTTGTCTACCCATACACATCCATATAGGAAAAAAACTTTTTTTCTCTCCTAATCCTTATATGTGATCAGTTAACATTAAACAACATCAATGTCTGCTTCATGAAGTCATTTGAACAATAATACCTGGGAAAACTTGACACAATAGGCAGTAAAGGCAAAAGGTGACTGTCTAGCACTCTCCATAGGTTTTCTAGGTTTTCACACCTTTTGACTCAGTGTGGGGGAAAAGAAAGAAAAAGAAAAAACTAAAAGGACCAAGGCCATTTCTTAGACACAACCTATTTTAATCAGACCATATTTTCAACATTTTATAGAGGACATTAAAATCACCTGAGGCATTTGGTGGCATAGTGGGTAAGTCATCTGTCTGCTAACCAGAAGGTCAGAGGTTCAAACCCACATGCAGCTATGCGGGAGGAAGATGAGGCAATCTACTTCAGTAAAGTTTTAGAGCCTTGGAAAACCAATAGGGGTTGCTGTGAGTTGGAATCTACTCGATGACAGTGGGTTTAGCTTTGGTTCGGGAGGCATTTTAAAAAATGCAAATGTACAACTACCACCGTTCACTATTACAGAGACACAATTATATATTTAAAATTTTCTAAACTTAAAATTTACATTTTAATTTTAAATTGTAAATGAAGAAACATCCCCCTTTCTTTTCCACATCCTCTTATTAAACCTACTCTTTCTCTTTATCAACCATTAAAATCTCACTCTATGTTCCATTAATTTACAAGATCACATGCACTAAACTTAAGGGCCCTGATACACAGCATAAATATACTATCAAACATAACTAAAAACACACAAAGAGCAGAAGACAAACTAGAAGACTGGGAGCTCCAAAAAATTAAACATTCCCAAAAAAATTAAACATTTGTGGAGCAGTTATTAAAGAATTTGGCTGTTAATAAACAGTAAGTGGTTCAAACCCACCAGCCATTCCACAGGAGAAAGATGAGGCAGTCTGCTCCTGTAAAGATTTAAAGTGTTGGCAGTTCTACTCGCCTTATAGAGTCATTACGAGATGAAATCAACTCAGTGGCAGCAGGTTTGGTTTTGGCTTTATGGCACATCAAAGACTTCACCAAAAGAATAAAAACAGAACCTGGGGAGTGGGAAAAAAAAAAAAAAAATGACAACATACTGCACAAGGAACTAATCTCTAAATTTAAAGAAAACATCAACACCTTCCCCAAAAAACGATAAATAATCCAATTAAAAATGGACAGAAGACATGACCAGACACTTCACCAAAGACGACATTCAGGTAGCCAACAAAACAACAATGAGCTATCATCTATCCTAGCATTAATAGCAAAGTTCAAAAAACAGAAAATAAGAAATGCTGCTCAAAGTGTGGAAATACTGGAACACTCATACACTGCTGGTGGGACTGTAAAATGGTGCAAGCACTGTGTCAAACGGTATGGCACTTCCTTAAAAAGTTAGAAATAGAAAACACATTATGATCCAGTAATCCCACTACTAGGTATATAACCTAGAGAAATAAGAGTCATACAAACAGATATATGTACATCCATGTTCACAGCACCATTACTCACAATAGCAAAAAGATACAAACAACCTAAGTGCCCATCAACAGATGAATAGATACACAAACTATGCTACATACACACAATGGAATACTATGCAACATTAAATAATAATGATGAATCTCCAAATACCTCATAACATAGATGAACCTGTAAGACATTATGCTGAGTGAAATTAGTCAATCACAAAAGGACAAATATTATATGAGAACATTATTATTAAAAGGTCAAGAAAAGATTACTCACAGAAAGTAACATTCCTTAAGGTTATTAGGGGTGTGAGGGGAAGGGAAGCCAAATCACTAACTTGAGGGTACATACATATTAACTTGGGTAAAGGGAAAAGCAATATACAATAAAGGAGAGGTCAGCGCAAAATGATCAAGGCAGCAGAAGACACTGGGAGGAGTACAAGCGTTAAAGGCAACAAAGGTAAGTTATTAAATATACAATCTTACAATAATAGTAATAACAACAATATAGGAGTGTTGCAGTGCTGTTAATATGGCCCTTCCAGCCATATTAAGGGCTAGTATAATAAACACATTGTGCTCCATTTTGTGCTATATTGTAAATCCTAGCCTCTAACGGTCCCATTTTGAGGTGAGCTGTCTGTTGCACTGATGAGACAGGATGAGGATGGGATATATCTTTAGTCCACCTTGCTGAAGAATGCGACTCAAGTTACCACCCTTAATTTCCTTAAGGATATATATGTAAATGATCTGGAAAAGTTTGCTCTCTTGCTGTGTATCCTGCATCTGGTTCGTTAACATCTCACTAACTCTTGTCCTCAGAAGGAAGATGGGGCAATCTACTTCCGTAGTGATACTGCCTCGGAAACCCAAGGAGGGGTGGCTATGAGTCGGGTCCGACTCGACGGCACATAACAACAACAACTCTTGGAACCTGAGACAGCAATCAGTCATATGATCTGCCTATTTGGGTTTGTCGGCCCCTGCAACCATGTTAAGTGAGGAGAATCTTCCAGTCTATCACCTAACCCACAGAATTGGAATTTGCCAGCCTCCATTACCACATGAGCCATTTCCTTGGCAGTTCGTGAGTTCTGTGAGACATAGTAGCAAAATACAGAAGGCTAAGATGGGAGGGGAGCTCTGGTGGGAAGAATACTGAAGACAGGAGGAGGAACTGATGTTAGAGATGATGGAGTGTTACAGCAGTTTAGAAAAGTGAGACATTTTTAACATCTATCTTAGATCAGCCCTGTGCTGATCCTTCTAAAAGAAATTATTCAAGCAGATGCATAGACAGACACTCAAGCTGAACAGGAGTGGGAAGGCAAACGGGAATATACTCATGAATACATACAGGTTTGACAGAGGATATTTCTCCATATGTGTTTATATGTGCTGTAAATATATCCATGAATATAGCAGAGTAAACAGAGGGCAATGTTATAGAAACTTCTTAGCCATAACAAAACAACTTGAGGGAATGAGTTGCTATGATCCTGAGGGCTCAGGATCATAGTCTCAGGGATATCAAGCTCAACTGGCACAACATATTCCACAAAGAAAAAAATTCTATGTCCTACTTTGGTAAGTAGTGACTAAGGTATTGAGCAGCCATCCAAGGTGCAACTATTGGTCTCTCCCCAGCTGGATCAAAGAAGAAAATCAAAGACACATGGAAATAAGCAGTCCAAGGGACTAATAGATCACAGGAATCCCAGCCTCCAGGACTTGGAAACCACAAGAACTAGATGGCGCCCAGCTACCATTGCTGTCTGCTCTGAAAGGGATCATAACAGAAGGTCTTGGAAAGAGTAAGAGAGTATGTAGAACAAAACCCACAATGATTTAAAAAAAAAAAAAAAAAGGCCTAGGCTCTCTGGTCAGATAGAGACTGGTAGAACTCCAAAGACTATGGACTTTCAACAACAAAAAAGAAAAGAAAAAAATCACTACAGTTATTCTACATCCTTCAAGCCTGAAACTGAACTCATTCTCATGGCTCAATATTCAGCCAAACAGTCAAGCCTACAAAGTGAACAATAATACCAGGAAAGTATGTACTCCTTACAGCAACCAATCATATGAGATCAAAAGAGCAATATTTGCCCAGAGATAAAGCTCAGAAGGCAGGAAAGGATAGGAAAGAAGGACAAATGGAAATGACAAACACAAGGAAGAAACAGAAAGAGTACTGTTACACTGTGGGGGCTGTAATCAATGTCATGAATTAAAACGTGTAAGAATTGTTTGGATCACCCAGAATGTTAATGGATTAAATGCACCACTCAAGAGACGGAGAGTTGCAGATTGGATAAGAAAACACAACCCATCCATATGCTGCCTACA
>NW_006921713.1:4761326-4766914 GCF_000298275.1 Orycteropus afer afer | reverse complement strand
TGCTAACCAGACGGCTGGCGGTTCAAACCCACCAGCCACTCCTCGGAAGGAAGGTTGGGCAATCCTACTTCCGTAGTGATACTGCCTCGGAAACCTAAGGAGGGGTCGCTATGAGTCGGGTCCGACTCCACGGCACATAACAACAACAACAACAACAACAACAAGAATTGTTCAGTAGAAATCTAATTTTGCTCTGTAAACTTTCATCCAAATCACCAAAAAAGTAACAATAACAACAAAAAAAGATAGCATGAACTTCAAAGAAAACAACAGGGTTCTTTCTATAGAATAATGTTGCCAAAAAAAATAGATATGTGCTTAAAAGCACACAAAATAAGAGATATAATCAAGCAAATGTTACATGGAATTCTTCCATCATTAATACAAAACAGCAATTCTATTTCCTTACCTATTATCAGCAGACTCTCTCATTAAATGCTACCCTTGCTGTGTAAATACACAAGAACAAGGAAGAAATAATTGAAAAACATGGTTTTGGGGGAACATTTAAGAGAACTGTTTAGAATTTTAAGTAAAATAAACAACCTAGCATTAAAATTATTAGTCAAATTTCGTAAGTTCAAACAAATATTGTGGAAGTCACTATTGTTGCCAAAACATTAGAATAAAATGATTGTTAGTATTTCTCATAGATATATCTTTAGTCTCTGGAAAACAAAACACATCTTAAGATTTTAACATATAAAATGTTATGGTTATGGTTATGGTTATGTTATGGTTTAGAACAATCTCTGTAAAAATTTAGATGTCATGACTATTCATGATTTTACTGAATTTCTTCCCAAACAATGAACATTTCTAAATATCAATCACATTCTCAACCATTTATCTGATGCTAGCATCCACCAGAATCTGAGTACAGAGCAAAGTAAATTGAACAAAATATAAAAATTTCCTTAACTTTCTAAACAAGGCCATGTTTCTTATTTTTAAAATTTTTTAGTTACACTTGGTTTACTCTTAGCATCTGAACATTGCTCAAAGTAGTTCCACTGCCATAATTATTTGCAATATTCATATGTTTAATTAAGTTTTATTAATTATAAATGATCTTGAGTGAGAATCACCCAATAAATAGTACCTGAAGAGTAATAGCACATCCTAGTCATTTACCAAAGAAAACTGTACAAAATAAATCAAAAAATGCCAGGAGAAGAATGGATACCATTATTCATCCTATCAAAAATATTCATAAGTACAATGCAGTGTGGTAAAAACATTGTGCTGAAGCATGATTTTGGAGGGTCTTTTCATGAAAGCTTTGGTTAATTAAAATATCGGAAAGGTCTTATTGTTTTACTCAGAGATTGATTTTTCATACAAATCTGGACAATTGTGTTCTAATGACAGGGATGGCTAAAAAAGGAAAGTGTGAAATCTAAATACTCTCACCTTTTGTTAGCTTTTTATTTTAAGTTCAGTTTCTTCCTGGGGTATGTTTTCAAACCATGGTTTACTTATTAAATCTATGGGATGCTAAAGGGAATAACCACAGCCCACATTTAAAACATTGAGAACTTGAAAAACAGGCATGTTTGCCAGAAGGTCTTACTCTAAACAAGAGACTACATTATGATTGTCTCTATGATTAATCTTTTTCACAGTATTTCAAATTTAGGCTCAGCAAAAACTGTGACCAATATTAATACTTTTCCTTTCAGACTGAATGTTGTTATTCGCACACATCTTGTAACAGAATATGCAAGACAAATATTTATTTTATCAATTAACAAACATATATTGAGCTTCTACTACACCTAACTGAAATACTCTAGGCTTTATGGCAAAATTCAGATATGGAGCAGTTTGGAGAAGTTTAGTATCTGATAGCAGATACAGATAAATTATGGTACATTACAGAAATAAGTGCCAAAGAGATTCTAAGAAAATGTATAGGGGAGAGAAGAGGGATATCAGAGAATGTAAAGATTATCCCATGATAGCAGATTAACTGTATCTCAAATGATAGATTAGATTTGCAAGTGTAGATAAGGTGGAGAGACATTCCAAGCAAAGAGGAGACAGGAAAGGCAGAGCAATTAGAAAGCTGAAGTATATAGGGGGAAGTATATAGTCCTTCACTTTGGCTAATTAGTCACTTACAGAAAAGAAGAAGGGCTAAAGTTCAAATGAAAGGAAACGGCAAAGTTGTAGAGGGCCTAAAATGATTTTTTTTTCCCAGAAGTAAACTGACATGATCTGAGCAGGGCTTTAGCAAGAATAATTTGGAGATAATAATTAGAATAAGTTGAAGTAGGACAGAGGCAGATTTAGAGACCATTTAGGAGGGAATAGTTTAAGAAAATGGTTATGTGGCCCAATAATGATGAAAGCTGAGCAGAAAGAGCAAAGGCAAGGGATAAGTTTAATGTGAAAGCAACAGGACTTGGCAACAGATTGGATATGGGAGGGAAAGAAGAAGGGGTCAAAGATGTGTTCTTCTAATGGGCCAGACGTTCTCCCTAGAATGGAACGATTTCTGAAGCCAACTCAATACAAAGGATTGTTTATGGCACTATTGAGAGTTAATTTCAAAATACCAAAAAAAAAAAAAAATTGCTTAATCATGAACTCAAATGAGGTAACAAAAATATCACAAATTTCCTTCACTTTCTCTTCCTTCTCTTTTAAGCCTCTGGAAATGAGTTGGAGAAAACATGCCTGTCATATGGAAGTCATCCAAGTGACAAAGGAAACATAAAACTCAAGTGTCATCTGATCATAACTTTCCTTTCGAACTCTAGGCATTAAGCCACTGAATGTAAGAGTAAGCTTTGACCAAATGAAAAGTGAGGGCTGGAAGCAGTATGGGGTTAACACTCTGACTTGGAAGAGTTATGCTCTCTAGAGAATTGTGTATCCCACTCTACAAGGAGCTTCACTTTTGGTTTTTAACCAAAGTGCAATTCCTAATCCAAGCAACCCAAAATAACAGTTTGTCATTGAAAAGAGCAAAACTATCCCATGAAACAAGCCCCAGTAAACTTGCATCCTTCATACTTTTTCCTTCCTTGCTTTTATTTTAGAATATTTTACCACTGCCTCTAAGTCAGTTGAAAAAAAAAGGAAATCACATAACACAAAAACCTAAATAGCATAAACACAATTTAAGATTGGCATAGTTTAAATGAGATAAACCAATTTAATTTACTTTATCATACAGAAACTAATATCTCCTTTTGGTAAGGGAAGCAGAGGGATCAGCAAAGGGAAAGAAATGAAAATCCCTATCACAGAGGAAAGACATAAAATGGTTAAACACTTAACAAATACTAGGGAGAATTTTAAGAGATTTTGCTAACAGGAGTAGGATATGTACCCCTGATTCCCAGAAGAATTTTGGAATTCTTGCTTCTATTATGAAAACAGAAGACTATAGTCACTATAATTCAGCTCTATTGAGGATTAAATAAACTTCTAAAAACTCACCGAAGAATTTAAACAGTTTTTAAAATGCTTTGGGAAAATATATTTCAAGCATAAGACTTTTCTTTAATATTCAATAAATACACTTAATGAGTCTTTACCTTAAACCAGGTCCTAAATTTGACACTGGACAAAAAGATTAGGAGGGAATAGTTCCTATTCTTCAAAAATTTATATGTATAAAAGGAACAACCAAAACACAAAGAGAATGTTGACACACTGTGGAAAATGTAACTAATGTCAAAGAACAATTTGTGTAGAAATTGTCAAATGGGATCTTAATTTTCTGTGTAAACTTTCACTGAAAACACTATTCTTAAAATAATTTATTCATATTGCTCTAGTGAGGTATAAAGCAACTATGATGGTACAATGATTAAAGCATGTAACTGTGAGATATGCAAATAAATAAATAATAAAATCAAACCCATTGCCATCAAATTGATTCCAACTCACAGTGACCCTATAGGCCAGAGCAGAACTGCCTCCACAACGTTCCCAAGGCTGTAAATCTTTACAGAAACAGACGGCCAGATCTTTCTCCCACAGAGCAGCTGGTCTGTTCCAACCACTGACCTTTTCGTTAGCAGCTGCGTGCTAATAACCACTGTAGCATCAGCACTCCTTAAACAAGCAATAGCAGTTCAGTATTAAAAATCATATAATAGATTACTCTTGAATCCATTTTAAGAAAGCATGGTCAAATAACAACACAATACATATGACAATATCTGGATATCAGGATTAGCTCTGCAATCAACTAGCTATGTCTTAGAACAAATCACTTGACCTGTGTTGGTTTCACTTTCTTCATCAGTTAAATAAGATAGCTAGACTATACAATCTCTAAATCTTCACACTTGGTATATTCTAAGATTCTTTGTTGTCTATTTTGCTTGTAAAATAGACTTTTTTGTCTTAGAATATCCAAAATTGATAATACAAAGCAATTTGAGGTTATAAAATAAGTCATCTCCAGAAGGGAGTTTTGATTAGGTACTGATCTTTCATTGTAAAGTACTGTAGGTCTTTTTGTAAGAGGGAAGAGGATTATGAAGGATGGTGGCAAGAAACCAAGACTCATTTTTAAATTTTCCATACTAGCCCAATCCCACCATTTTATTTCTCAATAAGCTTTCCAACCAGATATAACTTGAATGGTAAATTTCACAAGGGTAGAGGGGATGGTAATAATGTCTTGGTTGGATGGAGGGCTATCCATCCATGGTACAAAACACAGAAGAATACAAAGGAGGAAACAGAATTTACTGTAGTCAAAGTAGGCCTACTTTACAATTTTACCTAACTAGCACCAAAAAGCATTTTAAGCATTTATTCCTTGAAGCCACATAAATATAATCATCCTCAGAGAAAAAAGGAGAATGAATGAGGATATCCTGATATAGCTGGTATGAAAGATATTCATGGAACCTATAACTTGTCAAAGGAAGACGCATGAAATATTTTAAAACTTGACTTACCAGTCCCTTCAGGAGATGCTGTAGAGGCATAAGAAGATGTTGGGGGCAGGAAGAGACATGATATGGTAGAAGCAAATAAGTATTTTAAGCACAGGTACTCATTAGAAAGAATAGTAAGTCGGTCTAGCTAACATAGTACATCAGTTTCATCATTCCAGCAAATAATTTTGGTATAATACATTTCAACATAATATATAACATGAACCATTTATAAACCAACGGAAGAAGAAAGAAGTTCCTATCCATGTCCAGCTGGTATATACAGAATAGAGGCAAGAGGGCAATTAGGAGAAATCAGTGACTGGCCAAACAAAAACAATCCATATAGGTACCTAAAATTCCTTTCCATCTGCAGTAGTAATTTATGAAATTTATAACGAAGGCTGGAAATATCATGTGACTAAGTATGAATTATATTATGTGAATAAATACAATCAACTGCATGTGTTCATAATTGTTCATTAAAAGAGAGAAAAATAGCCTCATCGTAAATTTATAGTTGAGCAACTACTATCAGAAAAGCATACACTTGACAAATGAAAAAACTGAGGCCTGGGTAAGTTAAAAAATGACTTGCTGGGGTTCCGGCAAGATGGCGGACTAGGCACAAGGACTGCACAGACGCTCTTCAACAAAGAAAAGGGAAACCAATTAACACAG
>NW_006921713.1:4753340-4756816 GCF_000298275.1 Orycteropus afer afer | reverse complement strand
CCTTCTTCTCTTTAAAAAAAAAAAAAAATCATGGAAAATAACTAATTTTTAGTATACCATCAATTTTTCAAAGAAAAAGATTCTCTGGTGTTTTGTTTGAGACACAAAGAAGGAATAAACAAAATGAAGAAATAGTGAATTAAGATTTCTTTTAGAACAACAGTGCTTCTATGATACAGATTTGGCTGGCAAAACTCTATAGAGAGAGATGTATATATCTCCTACTTCCTGCCCTCCCCACATCCCACTTATATGGAAGCCTAATGTTATTTAACAACGTTGTTGTTGTTGTTATTTGCTGTCCAGTCGGACCCGACTCATAGCAACCCCTCCTTGGGTTTCCGAGGCAGTATGACTACGGAAGTAGATTGCCCCAACAATATACAGCTATAATTCTTCAGTTAGGTAGACAGAGCTTAGATAATTAGGTTACAAGGTTGCTACAAGGACTCAAACATCTGTCTGGCAAGACGTATGCTTCCTCCTCCTTGTGATCCCATCATACACTCCCCAATAGTCAAGATAAAGGAAAGTTCAATCAGACTTTCTGCAACAGCAGCAAAAACATTTAGCCCATATCACTAAGAATGTGTGAAGACTGGAGTATTTTGATCTTTCCATAATCAACACAGTACTCAATGATTCAATAAATAATTATTTATCTAGCACTTTCTTTGTACACAGATTAATTTTTTTTAGAATTGCCAATCATGGCCCAATCCAAACATGCTGATTTAGGATTTAAAAGCAAGTCTTGGTCCTTCTATCAAACAATTAAGCTCTCTGCAATGCAAATAAAGAAGTTTTCTGAAAAAGATATTTATGAATCTTTCATTCACAGAAGCTAACTAAAAACACATGAGCCAACCACACTGTAAGGATCATTTCAGCAGTGTGTAATTTGAGAGGTGTGTAAGAAAATACTTGGCTTCCCTAAAGAAGGAGGAGTTCACATTTTTTCTTTCTTGAAAAGCAATGTTGCTGCTTATGGCAATCTTAAAGTTAACTAAGTTCAAGATGACAGAATTTTTCCCATCTATAAAGCTTAACACTTTACAATCAGTCTAAAGTCTTTAGTATGACTTCATTTTATGAATAGCTTTCTCATTCCTAAAAGCTTCCAGGAAAAAAAATGATGAATAGTATCTATAAAAATAATACAAACCATACTTGTCTGATCTGATCTTTATTACTGAGTTTTTGGTGGCATAGCAAGTTAGGAGTATATCATCTTTTCTTTAAAAAATTATATAGTCCAAAGGTTAATCTTATAGGACAGCCTTCAAGGAGAACATGAACTCAATTAACTCCTGAAATGCATTCACATTTCTGCATATATGTGCATTTTCCCAAGGAGATGTTCTGTAACTTGTTTTTGTTTTGTTTTGTAATTTTCTAAAAATTCCAAAAGATGGAATCACAAACCTCTGCTTTAAACTGTTACAATAAATGTTAACTACAATAGTTTAAATGGTATCTTAGTTAACACATGACATGCTCCCTACTATGGCCAAGAAGTTTACACATGGCCCATCTTCATCTGGTGTACTCATCAGTGTCCCTTATCTCTCTCTCTCCCTCCAGTGCACTTACATATAATCCCTCTGGCTTTATGTTTTTTGTCCTGCCTCAAAGTTTTTTACTAGTTGCCATGACTGCCCAAGATTTTCCCATAGCTGGATGGTTTTTGACATTTAAATATCAGCTCAAATATCACCTCCTCCAAGAAGCCTTCCCTATTTAATCTAAAATTGCTCTCCAGTCACTCTCCACTGAATCATCATCTTTTCTCCACTGCATCCAATTTCTTCACACAATACAATGCCACAATTTGCCTGGATAGGCATGATAACCCTAATAGTAGAACGTATGTTCTAACTAAAATAGTCTTATTTATGTATTTACTTGATTGTTTTCTTAACCCCCAACCCTAGAAAGTAAGTTCACTGAAATCTTCTTTGCAGAGAATAGTGGTTGACACATAGCAGCCCTTCAATGAATTTTTTTTTATAGTGGTTTAGATGAAAGTTTGCAGAACAAATTAGTTTTCCATACAAGTTTTACACATTTTGTTTCATAATACTAGTTGCAATTCCCTCAATGTAACAACACTCTTCTAGCTTTCTCTGTGCCCTGTTACTGTTCTTTCCTGCCCCTTCCTGACTTCTGAGATTTGCTTTAGGGCAAATGCTGCCCTTTGGTCTCATAGAGGTAATTGTTCTGATGAGCATGTTCCTCACAAGTGTTACTGTTCATTTTATAGGCCTGTCTGTTTGGCTGCAAGGAGATCTCCAGAGGTGGATTCAGTTCTAGGTTTGAAGAATATCTAAAAGTTCTACCAGTCTCTATCAGACGAGTAAGTCTGGTATTTTTTATGATTTTCAATTTGGCTTTACATTTTTCTCCCATTCTGTTTAGGACCTTCTGTGGTCTTGGTACTGATAACTGCGTACTATCTACTTCTTCTGGTCTCAGGGTAGTGGAAGCTGGGGTTCATGTGATCCATTAGCCCTCTGCACTAATTGTTTCCTTGAGACTTTCAGTTTCTTTACTATTCTTTCCTCTGGACATGGAGAGATCAATAGCTGAGTCTTAGATGGCCACTCACTAGCTTTTAAAACCTACTCACCACAATAGGATGTAGAATATTGTCTCTGTGAATTATGTTTTGACAATTGACTTAGCTATCCCCCAAGGCAGTGGTGCTAAGCCCCCAAGCCTTGTGACTCATTCTCTCAAAGAGTTTGGTTATGGCTAAAAAGTTTTCATAACTTTGCCTGTTTGCTCTACTACATGCATGGATATATTTACAGCATATACAAATATGTATGTAGAAATATCCTGACAAACCTATATATGCTCATGGATACAGTCTCATTTGCCTACCCATACCTGTTCCTCTTGCATATCTGCCTATGTATCTACTAGTAGATTACTGCTTGTGATCTGATCTTAAATTGATCTTAATGGTTAAAAATCTTTCAAAAGAAATATTGAGAGTAAATGTGCCTTTTCAGAATTATTGTAAAATCATATGTAATTTGGATATAGACTTATTTTATAAATCTATAATATCCACACATGTAGAAAACTATAATACAAAATGTGAATATCTTCACCTTCTTAGAAATTAGAGAAACTAGAAAGATTTTTTTCCCACATTTCTGATCATTTACCTAGAGTTTGATGCTTTTTTTATATTCCTACTTTAGGATTCTGACATAGTACATTCAGTAAAAATAATAACATTATTTTCATTATTTAGTAATATGACTAGCAGTTAATGTGCTGTTGCTGTGTGCTGTCTGTTGAGTCAATTTCAACACTCAGGAGCCCTATATGACAGCAGAACCACCTTATAGGGTTTCCTAGGCTCTGGTAGCATAGTGGCTAAAGCATTTGACTGCTAACCAGAAGGCTGGCGGTTCAAACCCACCAGCCACTCCTTGGAAGGAAGGTTGGGCAATCCTACTTCC
>NW_006921713.1:4746986-4752741 GCF_000298275.1 Orycteropus afer afer | reverse complement strand
CAGCCACTCCTCAGAAGGAAGACTGGGCAATCTACTTCTGTAGTGACACCGCCTCAGAAACCCAAGGAGGGGGTTTCTATGAGTCGGGTCTGACTCGACAGCACATAACAACAACATCATTATCACTTTCAGTGGTTGCTGTGGTTGACAACAGTAAAAAAAAACTTAGCAAGAGTAATTAAAGAGGGAGGAAGAGGAAGCTGAAATGATCCCAGCTAGAAGCTTTTAAAATTTCTTCCAGGACAATAATAATAATAATAATAATACACTTCTGGCTAAATAGGTTCCTCTGACCTTAAAAACTAAGCCATGATCTCACAGTGCCTGCAAAACTCAACAGATTCCTGTCCTCCTTTGGAATACAGAAAAAATCAGCAGGCTTAAATCAGATACTCTTTCTAATAGCTTCTCCCCATTTGACACCTGTTCTCAGGAACTAACAGGGTACTAGATCAGCCTCTATAGGTCAATAAGCATTTATTATAGCCGGTGTCCCAAATCCAAATAAATGTCCACAGTAAACTAATAAAGTCAGTGTTAGCTGTTAAATCTTGCAAGGATAAGATTTATTTACCAAGGCCTTTTATGTTTATTTATTGTTTAGAAACATGAATTTTAAATAAGATTCCAAACTCATGGATAAAGCAGTAAAATGAACAGAAAAAGCTAATAGTGGCCTCCTCTTAGCCTCCTGAGGACAGGCTCCTCTCAGACCCCTCAGGACAGGCTTCTGTTGGACTTGCCATCTGCTACTGCCGGCTCTGTCACTGGGCCTCTTTCAGGCCTGTCACCACTGACTCTTCCACTGGGCCCCTTCTGGGCCACTTGTCTTCAGTGTTACAGCACTGGACAAGTTTTAAAGCTCTTTTAAGAGGTTTCTTGCCTTCTCTCTCTCTGCTGCTGCTTTTCTTTCTTCCTTCTGCTTCTTCCTGTCGCTTTTCTTGTTTCTTTCCATCTTTCTTCCTGCTGTTCTCTTCTTGCTTCTATCTGATAACCTCTGTAGGTATAGCTGCATATATAAAAATACACACACACACACATATACTCACACAAACACACACACACACCTTTGTCAAAATCAGGCACGGTATCTCCCAGTGAGGGCCATATGAGGGCCATAAACTAACCAATACCCTATCTGTAGGCTACAGGCAATTCATTTGCATAGAAGGCATGGCTGGGGTACAACTCATCTCATTTCGTAGTTTACTGACCAATCTCTACAACTACATACCAATAATAGGGCAGGCTGCAGCCTAGACCAGACACTTACCAGGAAATGTCAATCAATGTGGACAAAAGTAGCAAACTCTCTGGGGTCTAAAATTAGAGCAAAGGTATCCCCTCATGGCTTATGGGTAAAACTTTCAAGCTATTTTTCCAAAGAACCAAAGTAAAAGGCCAAATAAAAGAACTCATTTCACCACATATGTATTCTAATACAGCCATACATCGTATAACGTCATTCAGGCAATGACCAACTGCATACTCTGTGGTCTCATCCCTCATAAATTAAATTAAAATTCAAGGTATATAACAATGGCTCATAACAACAAACAGGCACTACTTTGCAACATCATTATTATATTATATTGTTATGTTAAAGATTTTTTACTGTATGTAGTAGTGTTTACTCCTCGGAAGGAAGGTTGGGCAATCCTACTTCCGTAGTGATACTGCCTCGGAAACCCAAGGAGGGGTCGCTATGAGTCGAGTTTGACTCAACGGCACATAACAACAACAACAACAACAACAACAGTAGTGTTTAATGTTTTTTATGCATAGAAAAGTACACTACACACTATATACTAAATTTGACTATCTGACGTTAGATACAAACTCTACAAACTGTTCTGACTTAATGTACAAATTTGATTTAAAGACAGACTTAGAAATGAAGCTCATTTATAATCTAAAGACTGCCTGAATATAAAATAGTGTTTGCACACATCCAAATCACATAACATACTATTTCCCAGAATGTACCATGGATGTTAAGCAACAAATGACTCTATATTAACAAAACTATGGTAGATTTTTGGGAGCTCTGGTAGCATAGTGGCTAAGGCACTTGACTGCTAACCAGAAGGCTGGCGGTTCAAACCCACCAGCCACTCCTCGGAAGGAAGGTTGGGCAATCCTACTTCCGTAGTGATACTGCCTCGGAAACCCAAGGAGGGGTCGCTATGAGTCAGGGCTGACTCGACGGCACATAACAACAACAACAACATGGTAGATTTTTTTCTAATGAGTATAAATACAGGCAGTTTTTGAGTTATGAATGAGATCTGTTCCTAACCGAATTTATAGGTCAGTACGAACAAGTCCATATGGTTCTTATTTACCTTTACTTTGGTGCAAGAAAAGGCTCAAAGCCTTTCAATGACTTAAAAAAGTGCAAGCAGAAAGTGAAGGTGATGGTGGTGAAGAATTTGCTGCAAGTAGAGGAAGGTTCAATTGTTTCACAGTGAGGACAAATTTACATAAACATAAAATGGATTTTGAACCAAAACAGCACTGCCCCTTTCAACAATAGCAGTGCCCCACTCAAAGATGGAGACTTTGAATGTGTGTGGGTCTCTACAATCCTGCCAATAATCCAATCTCACATATCAGGCTCCTGAAAAGTGAAAAGGCTTACTATGCCTCTTCTGAGTCTCCCCTTCCAGAAGACTGGAATTTTTCCTGTTTCAATTACCATGACAAATCACCCAAATTGTTAAAATTCAGGTTTGTTTCTGTTTTGCTTCATCAGCCAAGAAGTTCAAATAGGTTCAAAGTCCTACTTAAAGGACAAGTAATAGTTGTACATAAGTCAGACATTCATTACCCAGAGACTGTCTGTAGTGAATTCAGTAAGATACATTCTAGTTAATGTTAAGCACTAATATATTTAACCTGGATAATATTTCATTATCTTCATAATTATTCCCAAAATAATTTACTTACTACATAAATAAGATGAAGGTGTGAGAGTGTTAATTATCCCTTTGTTTCAACTAGCAGTCTAAATTTAACTTTCATTATTGTAACTACATGAATGTCTCTTTATTCAGTCTTCTCTCTCCATGACTGAGTTCTTACCAGGCAGTGAGAAAGAGTTGGAGTTGTAATTGGAAAGATATCAAAGCTATGAAAGATACACTCTTCATCTAAAGTCATCTGAGGATTGAAAAGGCATCAGACTGGGACTAGAGGACAGGGGAAAGCAGGAGGGAACTGGCTGGAAAACGGGTGGGAAGGGAAAGCCCACATTGTCATTTATCTGCTCCAAGATTCTTACAGGACTATTTTCTACATGAGACCATGGAAAGTATCAAGTCTTAAGATAAAGTTAAAAAATGTGCAATACAGCCAAGTGCACAGGATATTATAGTAACTTGTGCTGGAACTTTTTGTTTCCACAATTTGGATAAGAAACATGGAAAACTAAAATAACATAAAAAGAAAAGATGCCTTAAATACTTATTCTATAATCCTTCAAAGATAGCAAATACTTTCATATAACAAAATTTAGAACTGATTATTTCTAAATATAAGTGAAGTTATAATTCTCTGCATTACTCTTTAATCATTTTTTGTTCAGGCAAGGCTATCATGGATCGTTCATTTAAACGTAGAAGTGATAATACTTTCAACAAATTTATGAAGTAATACACTCTAAAATTCTTAGTGGGCTATTTTCCCCAAGGATTAAAAATACCCACTTGATCATATTTTTCTATCATACATATTTACTCTACACCTTTACATACGTGAATATCATGTGAATGATGGTATAAGATTTGGCTCAACGACTCGATATTTATCACAGAAAAAATCCCATTGCTTTTAAATTATTCAGAATCTAATGAAATCCCACAGAAGAGCTAAATAAAAGAACTACCAACAAAATTAATGTTTTCTCTTGACTAAAAGGATCTTGAAATGCAAAAAAAATGTTAAGACTGCACTAAAAATAAACACACTACACACCAGAGAATTTCTGATAATATAGATAAACACACTAACAGACAATTCAACTTAAAGATGAGGTTCCTAAATCAATAATCCTACATTAAAATGCAGTATTTTTAATTTCAAAATATATACCCAACCAATCAATGCACTGATGTCAAGTCAATTCTGACTCACAACAACCTAAAGGAAGAACTGCTCCATTAAGTTTCTAAGGCTATAAATCTTTACAGAAGAAAAGTGCCATATCTTTCTCCCATGGTATAGCTAGTGGGTGCAAACTGCTAACCTTTTGGTTAGCAGCCAACAGCTTCATCACAGTGCACCATGGCATATATGTTTTGTCATAAAACAGAGTTTTAAAAACACACTGGAAGAAGATACTGGAGATTCATACACACACACACACACACACACAAATAAGCTGAGCATGCTTTTTGTGGGGGAAAAAAGGTCTAAGTGAATATAATAGTGTTCCATTTTCTTTCATGTATGAAAGGAACAATCAAATGCAGAATTTTCATGCTCTGGCAGAAAACAATCATGAATTTACCAAGTTATCATAAATGGAATTTCAAGATATCCTGGCCCATCAAAATGTAAAGTTATTAAATGTGACAGACTTTCACTAACCCTACAGTAAAAATGTACCTTCCTTCTCTATCATCACACATAAAAAAATCTCTCCTTAAATTTTAAGGTGCTTAAAACCATCCTACTGCACATTTATGTCTACATTACTATTAAACTCAAATGTTAAAATGATTGTAGAAAATTAAACAGATTGTATTCGGTGTCTTTTCAGAAGTGATGAATTTCACACTAACATTTTTTTATGGCTTAGTTTTGACACTTAATTTTTTAAAGATTTTGTTTTCTACACCTGAGAGGATCAGATGGGGGTCAGTGAACAAGAGGAGTATACCTGAGACCAAGGATAGACTCAGCGGAGGCTAATCTTGCACAGACACCAGTGACACAAAATACCTGCAGTTCTTACAGAAACAATAGAAGGCAGACACAGAGCAATCCCTCACAGATACCCAGACACTATGGGAGAGAGATTCAATGGATCTACCATCTCAGGACCAGAGTACTGGGGGACACCAGACTCAATTGGCTCAACAAAATACATAAAACCCTTGTTCTTCATCCTACATTGGTGAGTAGCGACTGGGGTCTTAAAAGCTTTCAAGCAGCCATCTAAGATGCACCTAATGGTCTCCTATCATCGGAAGCAAAGATGAGTGCAAAAAAAAAAAAAAAAACCAAGAGCATTTGGAAGCACTCAACCCGAGGACACGATGGCCCTCGAAAACAGAACTAGATGGTGCCCGGCTACCAATGCCAAGTACTCGAGAAAGGATTAAATCTGGAGATCCTGGATAGAGTGAGAGGAAAAACATGGAACAAAATCCAAAACCTCAATAATGACCAGAACTACTGGTTGGATGCAGTCTGGTGAGACCCCCAATACTATGGCCCTGGGATTCTGGGCCTGGAATAAAGCTCATTCCCAAGAGTTGGCTCTCAGCCCAGTAGTAAACAAGATGTACATGCAGACCACTCAATCCAGGGTGATGTACCCACATACTCTATGGAAATATATCCCTTGGAGCAATGGACCACGGGGCACCAGAGAGGCAACATTCACATGGAAGTAATGCAACACAAACAGGAGTGCATAACTATGAGGGGCATGAGGAGAGGATTACTGGGCAGGGAGGGGTGGAGACTGGGTTAGGGTTGGGCATGGTAAATGGGGAGTGAAACTAAATGTACATGTAACCTTGAATAT
>NW_006921713.1:4745442-4746886 GCF_000298275.1 Orycteropus afer afer | reverse complement strand
TAATAAATAAATAAAAGATCTGCTTCTTTTTGAGCAACAAAAAAAATTCTTTTTGAGCAACAAAAAAAATTCTTTTTGTAATGAAAACTATTACAAATAATTACATTACCAAAAAAATACAAATATTAGAATCAGTAGAAAAAAATCACACTGTTTAATGATTATAAATACTTTAGACACTAGAAACTTTCTATTATTGCATTAAACAAACTAATATTTTAGTAATATGCACTTATTCTAGAGTACAGAATATTTAAGAGGCAATATTCAAAGTTCTAAATAGAATGAAATTTTATATTAATGGCCTTCAATGACAGACTTTGACAAATGGTTTTTCCTTTTAAGTACAAACTGCTTTTTCATTATCATTTTTTTCCCTCCCTATTTTTTTTTTCTTTTCTTGTCCTCCCCTATATTCAAAACACAACTTCTCAACAGTAAAATTCTACCCTCCTTTTATCAAATACATGATTCACTTATTAACAAATTATTTTAGCACATTTCCAGGTTCAGCTCAGAAACTGTTCTTGGCTCTTAAAAAAAAAAAAAAAAAAACAGTGCCATTGACTCAATTCTGACTCATAGTGGCCTTCACTGACTTTCCAAGGCTGCAAATCTTTACAGAAGTAGATTGCCTCATCCTCTTCCTGCAGAGCAGTTGGTGGGTTCTGAACCACTGACCTTCTGGTTAGTAGCCTAATAATGCCTTACACACTGTGTCACCAGAACTCCCTGACTCTTAGAATTCTGAATTGGCTAAACAGGACCAGATCCTGCCTTCACAGGATATTACATTTCTTATGTTATGCTATTAAATACAAAAATTATTTGAGACACAACTTGATTTCCGCTCCCACCCCCACCCAAAAAAGAACAACTCCTTTTTCGTAAATCTCATACACTTGAGTATCACAGAACTGAAAAAGAACACAAGACTTTATCCACTACATAAAAGGTGATCCTTAGACCATGTATAGGGTCGGCAGACAATGTTTCTACAAGTGTGTTTGTATGTTCTATAACAATGTCCAGGTATACAGTAGAGCTGACATGGGACTAGGTTGTAGTCACTTCTTGGCCACAGCCAGCTACCCAGAGGGAGCAAGTAGTTGGACCTGTGGACTTAGGACCATGGTCACAGGGAACATCAAGCTCAATTGACATAACATACTACACAAAAACATTGTTCCACATCCTCTTCTGGTGAGTAGCAACTGGGATCTTAAAAACTTAAAAGTGGCCATCTAGATGCAATGATGGGTCTCTCCTCCTCCAGAGCAAAGAAGAATGAAGAAAACCAAAGATGCATGGAAACAATTAGTCCAAGCGACTGGTACACCATGTGATCCTCAGACTGTATGACTATGAGACCAGAAGAACTAGATGGTGCCTGGACACTACTGTCAACCATTCAGAGGGAGATCTATGTAGGAGATCCTGGATA
>NW_006921713.1:4724269-4745327 GCF_000298275.1 Orycteropus afer afer | reverse complement strand
CCAGTCTGACAGAGCCTGGTGGAACCCCTGAGACTATGGCCCCTAGCTGCCCTTCAGGTCTGGAATTGAACCCACTCCTATGGCTTCCAGCCAAACAAGACAGGCATATGAGCTGAGCATTTACATTAGGTAGATACACCCCTTGGAAAGAACAATCATGGGAGAATAGAAGGGCTGTGTATGCACAGACAGCTAGCTCAGGGAGGGGGCAGAGTATATGGGAGGGAAGGACACAGGAAAGACATAACCATGAGGAGGAAGTGGGAAGGAAGCTGTTGCACTGTGGGAAACTGCAGTCAATGTCATGAGACAAAGTATATGTAAGCTGCTGTATGGAAAATGAATTTGCTCTGTAAACTTTCACCCAAATCACAGTATTTTTTTTTTTTTAAAGGCAATATTTAGGAAGTCATATATTCGAATAGGTGATTAACACAATAAAGAGGTTTGGTATCTTTATTCTCTCCTACTACAATACTCTACCATATTGTTACTTATAAATATGAAAAATAACTGATTATTTGGTTCTTTCCAGTCATCCTAGGGAGCTCTGGTAGCACAGTGCCTAAGGCATTTGACTGCTAACCAGAAGGCTGCACACCCTATGGAGTGCAGTTCTACTCTGACCCACATAGGTCACCATGAGTTGGAATTGACTCTATGGCAAATATATATGTGTGCATGCATATGTGTGTGTATGTATATGTATGTGTGTGTCTGTATACCAAAACCAAACCAAATTCACTGCCATAGAGTTGACTGACTCCTAGAGACCCCCCTTGCATTTCCAAGGCTGTAAATCTGCTATGAAGCAGACTACCCCATCTTTCTTCCACAGAGCGGCTGGTGGGTTCAAACCAATGACCTTTTGGTTAGCAGCCACATAACTTAACCACTGTAATCACCAGAGCTCCTTGTATATACACTAGCATTTCACTGTGCAGAGGAAGTCAAAAAAGGGAGTTGATTGTTGTTTCTTATTGGTTGATTGTTTTCCAGACAAGGATGTAAATATGAGGTGGGACTCTAGGGCATTCCAAACAGAAAGATGAATATATTTTACATAAAAAAGGTGGGCATGATGAGAGTGGTGGGAAATTCTTCATGTTCCCACATAACTAGACTATAGGATGACTCAAAACTCTCACTACTGTCAAATTGGATCCGACTCATAACGACCCCTTCTTGGGTTTCCAAGGCGGTATCACTATGGAAGTAGATTTTCCAACCTTCCTTCCAAGGAGTGGCTGGTGGGTTTGAACTGCCAGCCTTCTGGTTAGCAAACGCCTTAGGCATGACAGAAGGTGGAGATCCCGTCTTATTCATCTTTGTATTCCCAGTGTCTGGCACAGAACAGATAGTCAACAAATGTTCAACAAATGATGAATGAACGAAAAAATGAAATGTAACTATGTCCAACTTGCTCTGTGAGGAAAAGTCATCCCCACCTAAGCCTGTATATTGTAAAAGTATGGTGGTGTTCTTGTTGTTACATGCCATCAAATCGGACCCGACTCACAGCAACCCCTCCTTGGGTTTCCGAGGCAGTATCACTACAGAAGTAGATTATCCAACCTTCCTTCTGAGGAGTGGCTGGTGGGTTTGAACTGCCCCTTCTGGTTAGCAGTCAAGTGCCTTAGGCACTACACTACCAGAGCTTCTAAAGTATGGTTGTTGTTGTTGTTGTTATGTGCCGTCGAGTCAAACCCAACTCATAGCGACCCCTCCTTGGGTTTCCGAGGCAGTATCACTACGGAAGTAGGATTGCCCAACCTTCCTTCCGAGGAGTGGCTGGTGGATTTGAACCGCCAGCCGTCTGGTTAGCAGGCAAGTGTCTTAGCCACTATGCTACCAGAGCTCCCAAAGTATGGTAGTAAATGTTAATTTTATTCAACAAACATTTTATGTGTGTCTGTCATATGTGACATGCTATGCTTAAATACTACAGAAGATTTAAAGGTAGTTGAAACTCAGTTCCCTGCCCTCAAGAAACTTAAATTTCAGTGAGGCAACAACTGATAATGCAACCATTACTTGTTTTATTTTTCCTGTTGTTGTTAGGTGCCGTCGAGTCAGCTCTGACTCATTGAGACCCTCTGTATAACAGAATGAAACACTGCCCAGTCCTGTGCAAGCATCACAATATTTGCTATACCTGAGCCCATCACTGCAGCCACCGTGTCAGTCCATCTCATTGAGGGCCATCTCCTTTTTCACTGACCTTCCACTTTATCAAGCATGATATCCTTCTCCAGGGAATGGTTCCTTCTGACAACATGACCAAATTAGGTCATGCTCACTTCCAAAGAACATTCCAGCTGCACTTCTTCCAGGACAGATTTGTTAATTTTTTAAGCAGACCAAGGTACTCTCAGTATTCTTCGCCAACATCACAACTCGAAAGCATCAACTCTTCTTTGGTCTTCCTGTCCAGCTTTCACATACATAAGGGGCAACTTTCACATACATAAGGGGCAACTGAAAATATCACAGCTTGGGTCAGGCATACCTCAATCTTCAAAGAGACATCTTTGCTCTTCAGAACTTTAAGGAGATCTTTTGCAGAAGATTTGCCCAGTGCAATACATCATCTGATGTCTTGACTATTGCTTCCATTGGTGTTCATCATGGAACCAAGTAATATGAAATCTTTAACAACTTTAATCTTTTCTCCATTTATTGTGATGCTGCTTATTGGTCCAGTTGTGAGGATTTTCATTTTATGTTGACATGTAATCCAAACTGTAGACTGTAGTATTCAATGTTCATCAGTAAGTGCTTCAAGTCATCCTCACTTTCAGCAAGCAAAGTTGTGTCATCTGCATATCGCAAGTTGTTAATGAGTCTTCCTCCAATCCTGATGCCACATTCTTCTTCATATAGTCCAGCTTCTCAGATTATTTACTCAGCAAACAGATTGAATAAGTATGGTGAAAGGACACAACCCTGATGCACTCCCTTCCTGATTTTAAACCATGCAGTATCCCCTTGTTCTGTTCGAATGACAGCCTCCTGGTCTATGTACAGATTCCTGACGAGCACAAGTAAGTGGTCCAAAATTCCCATTTTTCTCGATGTTATCCATAATTTGTTACGATCCACACAATCAAATGCTTTCGCATAATCAATAAAATGCAGGTAAACATCTTCCTCATATTCTTTGCTTTGAGCCAAGATCCATCTGACATCAGCAATGATATCGCTCGTTCCACATCCTCTTCTGGATCCGGCTTGTATCTCTTGAATTTCTCTGTCAATACACTGCTGTAACTATCTCTGAATTATCTTCAGAAATATTTTACTTTCAAGTGGTATTAATGACATTGTTCGATAATTTCCACATTCTATGGGATCACTTTTCTTTAGAATGGTGTGGTAGTTAAATTTGTATGTCAACTTGGCTGGGCCTGGTTGAGTGGCTGGGTAGCTGGTGGAAGTTATTCCCCATGATGAGACTGGCAATCAACTCCATAGTGTGATCTACTACAAGCAGCTGAGTAGCTCCCTTTGGGATATGGTCTGCTTCCTGTATATAAGGAGAAGCCTGGGGGATGGTCTCTGGTTTATGGCATGCTAGGATCCTGCATGTAGCCGTGTCATTGTTCAGCAGCCTGCCATGCTCTGCTGACCTTAAAACTTATAATGGACTTGAATTAATGGCTTGCCATATGGTTTGGTAACATTGGGACTGTGCCTTATTACTTGTCAACCTTGGGCTTCGCAGCCTTAGTAGCGAGCAGCTGTGAAGAAACACCTCTAGCTCCAATGGGCCAGAAGCAGGAGGCAGAGCTGGACCCCAAGGCTGAGGGGCTTTCACCCAGTCCCTAGAGTCTGGCACTTTAAACTTGGACTTAAAGCCCCCAAACTGGAAGAGAATAAACTCCTGTTTGTTAAGGCCATCCCATTTGTGGTATAATCTTGTCAGAGTGGCACTAGGTAACCAAAACAGAATTTGGTACCGAGAGTGGGGTGCTGCTCTGACAGATACCTAAAATGTGGACACAGGAGTGGAGTGCGTCCTTCACCCAAGACCCCAGAAGAGAGACCCCAGCATACAGCATGACAGATGGCAGGAGCAGAGCCAAGAGACTGGCAGAGAGATACCAGCAGAGAGACTAGCATGAGAGACGGCAGAAGCAGAGCTGAGAGACCAGCATTAAACAGCACACAGAGGAGAAAACTAGGTGCCATTGGATAGGCGGCTTTCTGGCAGAATGGGTTGCCTTTGGGCATTAATTGGTAGTGAAGAGCGGCATAAAATGGAGTAGCAGGTTTAGCCGGTCCACGGAGCAAGAGAGTTGAGTGTTTTCAGGGCAGGAAGACTTCCTGTAGAGTGGCATGCCTTTAGCATTAATCGGCAGAAGCGGAGAGACCAAAGAAATGGAAGCAGAGCTGCCTCAGCCTTAAAGGTAGGACCATGGCCTTTGAGGGTGGAACAACCACAGCCCCCTAGGTTTCAAAGAGCCAGGCCTTCACCAACTTGGTTCTGGAGTGTGGGGCTGCTCGTTCATGTGAGCCAGTGGGATGGAGCCATAACTGCTGAACAAGAGTGAGGGTGCGGGGCTGCCATGCTCAAGAGGGAGAGGAATGGGGCCATCCAGGCCAAGGGGGTAAGGTCACCATTCAGGAACTAGGGGACTGGAGCCACACAGTGGAGGAGATCTGTATAGATACCACCCATTGAAGATCTGTACAGGTGCCAAGTTGACAAAAGGGGGAATTGTCATAGTTATGTTTGTGTGTTAACTTGGCTGGGCCTGGCTGAGTGGCTGGGCAGCTGGTGGTAGTTATTCCCCATGAAGAGACTGGCAATCAACCCACACAGTGGGATCTACCACAAGCAGCTGAGTAGCTGCTTTGGGTATGTGGTCTGCTTCCCGTATATAAGCAGCAGCTTTGGGAATGGTCTCTAGCTTATGGCACCTTGAACCCTGCATGTAGCTGTGTCATTGCTCAGCAGCCTTCCATGCTCTGCCGACCTTAGGATATGCAATGGACTTGAACTGCTGGCCTGCCAGGTGGTTTGGTAACATTGGGACTGTGCCTTTTTACTTGTCAACCTTAGGTTTGTCCGCCTCAGCAGCCAGCAGCTGTCTGCGTGAAGAAATGCTTCTAGCTCCAGTGGGCCAGGAGCAGGAGGCAGAGCTGGCCCCCAAGGTTGAGGGACTTTCACCCAGCCCCTAGAGTCTGGCACTCTGAACTTGGATTTAAAGCCTCTAAATTTTAAGAATAAACTCCTGCTTGTTAAGGCCATCCCATTTGTAGTATATTATTGTCAGAGCAGCACTAAGTAACCAGAACAAGTGAGTACAAATATGGACCTCTTCCAGTCAGTTGGCCTGACAGCTATCTTCCAAATTTCTTGGCATAGATGAGTGAGTGTCTCCAGCACAGCACCTGTTTGTTGAATCTCAATGGGTATTCCTGGAGCCTTTTTCTTTGTCAATTCCTTCAGTGCAGCTTTGACTTCTTCCTTCAGTACCATTGGTTATTGATCATATGCCACCTCCTGAAATGGATGAACATCGACCAGTTCTTTTCAGTACAGTGACTCTGTGTATTCCTTCCATCTTCTTCTGTTGTTTCCTGCATCAGTCAATATTTTTGCCATAGAATCCTTCAATATTGCAACTCAAGGCCTGAATTTTTCCCTCAGTTCTTTCAGCTTGAGAAATGCTGAGTAGATTCTTCCTCCTTGGTTATCTAACCCCATGTCTTTGCACATTTCATTATAATTGACTTTGTCTTCTCAAGCTGCTCTTTGAAATCTTCTGTTCAGCTCTTTCATCTTGACACTTCTTCCATTTGCTTTAACTACTCTCCATTCAAGGGCAAGTTTCAGAGTCTCTTCCAATATCCATTTTGGTCTTTTCTTCCTTTTCTGTCTTTTTAATGACCTCTCGCTTTCTTCATGAATGGTGTACTTCATGTCATCCCACAATTCCTCTAGTTTTCGGTCATTGGTGTTCAATGCATCAAATCTATTCTTTAGATGGCCTCTAAATTCAGGAGGGATATAATCAAGGTCATATATTGGCTCTCATGCACTTGCTTTAATTGTCTTCAGCTTCAACTTGAACTTGCATATTAGCAGTTGACAGTCTGTTCCACAGTGGCCTCGTTTCAGTTGAAGATACTGAGCTTCTCCATTGCCACTTTCCACAGATGTAGTCAATCTGATTCCTATGTACTCCATCTGGTGAAGTCCAGATGTTTGTGTTGTGGAAAAAACGTATTTGTAACAAATAAGTCGTTGGTCTTGCAAAATCCTATCATGCAATCTCCAGCATTATTTCTATCACCAAGGCCATTATTTTCTAACTATTGCTGATACTTCCTTGTTTCCAACTTTCGCATTCCAATCACCAATGATAACACATCTTGATTGCATGCCTGGTCAATTTAAGACCGCAAAAGTTGTTAAAAATCTTCAATTTCCTCATCTTTGGCTTTGGTGGTTGGTGCATAAATTTGAATAACAGCAGTATTAACTGGGCTTCCTAGGCAAATGGATATTATCCTATCACTGACAGTACTGTACTTCAAGATAGATCTTGAATCTTTCTTTGTGACAATGAATGCCCCACCATTCCTCTTCAATTTGTCTTTCCCAGCACAGTAGATCATATAATTGTCTGATTCAAAATGGCCAAAACCAGTCTATTTCAGCTCACTAATGCCTAGGATATCGATATTTATGCATTCCATTTCACTTTTGACAACTTCCAATTTTCCTAGATTCATACTTCATAAGTTCCATGTTCAGATTATTAATGGATGCTTGCAGCTGTTTCTCCTCATTTTGAACCAAGCCAAATCAGCAAATGGAGGTTCCAAAAGCTTTACTCCATCCACATCATTGAAGTCAACTCTACTCTGGAGAGGCAGCTCTTCCACAGTCGTATTTTGAGTGCCTTCCAACCTGAGGGGCTCATCTTCTGAAACTATATCAGACAATGTTTCAGGGCTATTCATAAAGTTTTTCAGTAGTATATCAGACAGTGTTTCACTATTATTCATAAGGTTTTCACTGGCCAATTCTTTGAGAAGTGGATAGCCCCCTCCTTTCTGAGTCTGTCTTAGTCTGAAGCTCCACTGAAACCTGTCCACCATTGGTGACCCTGCTGGTATTTGAAATACCAGTGGCATAGCCTCCAGCATCACAGCAACACGTAAGCCACCACAGTACAACAAACTGATTGATGAGTGGTGGTTTAGTTTTCCTAATCCCCCACAATTTTGTTTGTTTAAAAGAACCTCATTCCAAATAATCATGGGAGAAAGAAGGGCTGTTTATGCACAGGGAAACAGCTCAGGGGGCAGGAGTAGGTGGAGAGATGGGCACAGGGAAGAGGTAACTATCAGGAGGAAGTGGGAGGGGAGCTGTTGCATTGTGGTAAATTGTAGTCAATGTCATGAGACACAGTGTATGTGGACTGCTTGTATGTGTATGTGGACAGTGAATTTGCGCTGTAAACTTTCACCCAAATCACAATATAAATAAATAAATAAAAAGAACCTCATTTCTTATAGACATTCATTCCTGTACCACATACCTCCAGTCAGTGGGATGTATGCCCCAAAGATCAGTCAACAGAAAAAAGGTCCAAAGAATCTCTATGGATCTTGAATACATAAGATTTGATCCATTCCTGTTTACTTCATTACCCATTTAAGTAGTACACAATGTAACAGAAAATAAAATTAAGGACACTCTGACACTATTCTTGCACTTTTTCCTTCGTGAGAGGTAGAACAGTCAAGTGGATAGAGCATGGGTTTTAGAGTCAGAAAGTTCAATGTTTCTATCCCAACTTTGTTCCCTCTTCCCCATGTGGAATACAGGCAAATCACTATCTTTCTGTGCTTATTTTTATCTGTAATATAAAGATAATGAGACTAGCCTTGAAAGGATCTTGTGTTAAAGGAGATAATATCTATAACACCTGCCACACAGATGGTGTTCGATAAATAAAAACTATTATTACCGCATAAGAACTGATGCATTTGAATTGTGGTGCTGGCGAAAAATGTTGAATGTACCATGGACTTCTAGAAGAATGAATAGATGTGTGTTGGAGAAAGTACAGCCAAATACTTCTTAGAAGCAACCATAGTGAGACTTTGCTTCCCACACTTCTGACATGTTATCAGGAGGGACCAGTTCCTGGAGAAAGACATCATGCTTGGTAAAGTAGCTGCTCAGAAAAAAAGAGGAAGAACCTCAACAAGATGGGCCAACACAGTGGCTGCAACAAAGGGCTCAAACATAGTGCACAACAACGATTGTGAGGATGGTGTAGGACTGGGCAGTGTTCTGTTCTGTTGTACATGAAGTTGATGTGAGGAAACCAACTCAACTGAACCTAACAGCAACAACATTATTATTATGTCAGATCTCACTAGATGCTACTTGGAGGTTGATGGTTCTAATTTTATATAATAATATAAATTCTATGATCCCAATGTCAATAACATAAACTGTTTACCAAAAGAAAGTCAGTTGGAAAAAGCTACTTATTGCAAGAAGACTGGGATCAGATAATTTTCACTACCATACAGTTATGTCTCAGGTTTCTAGATGTTGCATAGCTCATCTGTCTCCTCTGAACATATACTGTGAAAACCCCTTATTTCAGATCCTCTTTCTGGAAACTAAAATTTATTGTTTCTGTATCTGTCATTCCTAAAAGGACTGACAGATATTACTCTATAATGACAGTTCCATTTTCCACAAAGAAGAATATGAGTTGGTGAGGAACAGGAAAATGAATTGTGTACATTGCCTAGGAACCAATCTTACCACACCACCTATGTGATATTACATTTTAGCTTCCATATCATTTCTCTATTTTCTCTCTCAAGCAATTCTGAAGAGCACATTAAAATATTTTCTTTTCTATTCTAAACCTAATTTGTAATCTATTATGGCTTTAAAAATATGTTTAGTTGATGCTGGAACTGGACATCCATGTGCAAAAAATAAACATAGACACAGACTGTATGCCTTTCACAAAAACTGACTCTGAATGGATCACAGACATGAGTATAAAAAGCAAACTATAAAACTTCTAGGGGGTTGGGGAAGACACAGGAGAAAATCTTGGTGGCCTTGGTTTAGCAATGAATTTTTAGATACAACGTCAAAAGCCAATCCATGAAATTTGCATCTTGGACCTTATTAAAACTGGATATATTTTTTCTGAGAAAGACACTGTTAAGAGAATAAAAAGACAAACCACAACTGGGAGAAAATATTTGCAATACATTTATCTAATAAAAGACTTGTATCCAAAAAATTCTTAAAATTCAACAATATCAAATAAATCCATTACAAAATAGGCAAAAGATCTAAACAGATTTCCTCAAAAGAGATATACAGATGGCAAATAAACACACAAAAAGATGCGCAGCATCATTTGTGCCTAGGGAATTACAAATGAAAACAGCAATGAGATACCACTAAACACCTGTTAGAATGGTAAAAATAAAAAAATGTTTAAAAAAATTGACAATATCAAAGTGCAATGCAGTGAATTGCTTAATACAGTCCAACTGAAATCAGCAATTAGACCTGTTAGTACACTCCCTTGAGATGGCCAATTGATTCCATGAAATTAGTGGGCATGGGGGTGCTGTAGCAATGCAGAAATGGGCTGAATCTAGACACATTCCTCTCGCACAAAATGCATTCCTCTGAGGCACAAAATTCCAACAAGGACTGCTCTGTCCGTCAGCAAGACAGAGGATACAAGTGACTATGGGGCAGATTCCCCAGGGGAAAGGCCCTGTACATAGTTGGCAAGTTGATTATACTGGACCAATGATGCCACTGGCACCAGATGGCTGCAAATGTGTCCTCCCTGGAATAGATAGTTACTCTGCACTAGGTTTTGCGTGGCCTATGACAGATGCAAATGCCAAAAACACATGAAAAGACTGGAGCAAAAGATAATGCACCAACGTGGGCCACCAAGTTATATTTCTTCAGACTAAGAAACACACTTTACAGTTCACAGGGTCCAGCAAAGGGCCAAGAAACAGCATAGCAAATGGATATATCATGTTGAATACTATCCTCAGAGTAACAGTTTGATACAGAATTGGAATGAGCAATTGAAACATTTGTTATTAACATAGGAGGAGATAAAAGCATGAAGGACTGGGCCACATGCCTTCATGAGTGTGTGCTCACACTCATATTAGTGGGGCAAAACAAGGTAACTACTGGACAGATTCCTGTTTTTCTGGGGGATCTGGGCAGGAAGGAGTGGGGAAAGACACTGGTGCCACTGTACAATTCTTCCTCATATCAGCTGAAATTGCTTTTTTCCTGCTAGAAGCTGTGGTCCCAGGACCCGGCACACAGCTATGGGTCCTGGAGGCAGAGGTGATCTCTAAGCAAGAGACCGTAACTATACTCTGAACCTGTATGCCAGAATTCCCAAGGGCCTGATGGGATGGACTGTACCTTCCCCCCATCTGGCAAAATTGGGGTTGAGAATGAATAATGCCATATTACCCTGTGGACAAGATAGCCCACAAGTGTTACACCTATATAACCCTACCCAACATGAATGAGAGTGAACTATGGGGGAAGCACTTGCTAGAAGGCTCTTGCTAGCAGCAATCTGGATTGGCACAGCAGCTGAACCTGATGTCCTTTCCCAAGATGGAAAAGTTTGGGTAAAAACAAGTAACAAATGGAAGGAGAAATAATAGCTGAAGGTAAAGGAATGAATAAATAGGTTATGTATTGGGGAAAATCTAACATTATGCTATTACACAAAGAAAGACTCAGAGCAGGGAATAATCTTCTCAGTTAAATTTTATCAGAGGCCAGAAAAGGTGAAGATGAGACAAACCTTTGGAGTACCCAACCACATCAGATGGACTCCTGCTGCAGACCTACAGTCTGGTACCTTAGTAATCTCACCCTTAGGAGGTTACTACTGTCCTACTGAAGCACTAATTGTGAATGACTAGGACTGGTAAAATGATTGGGAGGGGTAAATTAATCCTTCAAGTATGAAAGAGCCAATGGTTAGAAGAGACAGTGGACGGCCTGCAGGGGTGGTCTGCAGTGTAGCAAATTGCTTAATATGGCCCTTCTAGCCATAGTCCTCCAGTGTGCAATGTATCATAAATCCTAACCTGTATGCCTGTGGTTATGGTCCCATTTTGGGATGAGTTGTCTGTTACGCTAATGAGGCAAGATTAAGGAGGGATGTATCTTGAGTTCTGCCTTGCTAAAGGGTGTGACTCAAGTTACCACCCCTTGTTTCCTTAAGGGTATGTATGTGAATGCTCTGGCAAAGTTCTCTCTCTTGCTCTGGATCCTGCATCTGATTCGTCATCATTTTACCCCCAGTTCTTGGAATTTGAGACCAGTTGCCTGACCTGCTGATTTGAGCTCTTTAGGCCCTGGTTACAGGGATGAGGTGAATCTTCCAAATTGACATGGCCCATGAGGCTTTTCTTTGGCAGTTCGTGAGTTCTGTGACATATTAGAGCAAAATATAGAACCCTAAAATGGGAGGGAGAGTACTGAAGAGGAGAGTAGGAGTGGATGTTAGAGATGATGAAGTAGTACACCAGTTTGGAAAAGTTGGACATATGGGCCATCTTTAACCTCTGTCTCACAGGGACCTGCCTTGTGCTGATACTTCTAAAAGAAATTATTTAAGCAGCTGGCAAGAATGTGAAACAAGAATCTTCTTCATTCTTTGCTGATGGAGATGGAAAATGATGCAGCTTGGAAGCAACCAAGATGTCCTTCAATAAATGGACAAAATGTGGTACTTCAAGGCAATGGACTACGAAACAGTTTGGGAGAAAAAAATGGAAAATAGACAGATAATCAAGAGACAGGTTTGAGATGGGTGAAGGGAAAAGCAATATAACAAAAGTATGTGTAACACAATTTTTAAAAACTGAATTAATTATCAATCTACAAAAAGACATGGAGAAACCTTAAATGCATATTACTAAGTGAAAGAAAGGAGCTCTGGTAGCATAGTGGCTAAAGCACTTGACTGCTAACCAGAAGGCTGACAGTTCAAACCCACCAGCCACTCCTCGGAAGGTTGGGCAATCCTACTTCCGTAGTGATACTGCCTCGGAAACCCAAGAAGGGGTCGCTATGAGTCGGGTTCAACTCGACGGCACATAACAACAACAACAACAACAAGTGAAAGAAGCCAATGAGAAAAGAATAGTGAGAAAGCCAGTGAGAAATAGAATTCTAATTATATAATATCAGGAAAAAGCAAAACTACAGACACACACACACAAAAAAACAGTGGCTGCCAGGAGGACAGAGGGGGAATGAAGAGGTAAAACACAAGGGGTTTTTAGCATGAAAAAACTATTCTGTATGCTATTATAGCGGTGGATACTTTATGCTTTTGTCAAACCCACAGAATATTACAGGAAAAAGAGTAAACCTCAATGTACCCAAATTTTAAAAAATCATTTAGGGATCCTAGGATGAAATGCAGACTGGGACAAGAATCTAACTGTGTAACAAATGTATGAAACAATCTCACTAAAGGGAATGAACAGAACAGGTGCTAAGCTAAAACGAGTGGACATGCATATAGTCTGTAAGACTAGACGCAAAAAGGAACTGCACAAAAGCATTCTACTCTCAACTATAACACTATTTCCCACAAGGGTGTGGGTTCATAATCTCCATACTACTATAATGAACAATTAAGTAAATGGGTGGCAGATGGTGGAAGTAAAGTTTTTAACTATTGGAGAATTTATACATAAGCAAGGGGAAGAATCTAGAAAGATCTAAATCTCAATGAATTAGAATTAGAGGCATCAGTATAAAATCATATTTAGCTGAATACAGATGCACATGGTACATACAGAAATATTTATAGACATGTGTATGGGCACAAGTAAGTATGGTGTTATTGTTACCTACCGTCGAGTTGGCTCCAACTCATGGTGACCTTATATATAATAGAATGAAACTCTGCCTGGTCCTATGCCATCTTCATGATTGTTGTTGTTATCTTTGAGTCCATCCATGTGGCTTTGTGTCAATTCATCTCATTGAGAATGTTTCTCATTTTCGCTGACCCTCTATTTACAAAACATGATGTCCTTTTCTAATGACTGGTCTTCCCTGATGACATGTCTGTTCTGGTAACCTAGTGCCACTCTGACAAGAATATACCACAAATGGGATGGCCTTAACAAACAGGAGCTTATTCTTACAATCTGGAGGCTTTAAGTCCAAGTTCAAAGTGCCAGGCTCTAGGGGCTGGGTGAAAGCCCCTCAACCTCGGGGTTCATCTCTGCCTCCTGCTCCCAGCCCACTGGAGCTAGAGGGTTTTCCTCACTCAGACAGCTGCTGGCTGCTGAGGCTGCGAAGCTCAAGGCTGACAAGTAAAAAGGCACAGTCCCATTATCACCAAATCACACGGCAGGCCATCAATTCAAGGTCAGCAGAGGATGGCAGGCTGCTGAACAACAACATGGCTACATGCAGGGTTCAAGGTGCCATAAGCTAGAGACCATTCCCCCAGGCTTCTGCTTATATACAGGAAGCAGACCACATTCCCTAAGGCAGCTACTCAGCTGCTCACAGTAGATATTGCCATGAAGTTGACTGCCAGTCTCATCATGGATAATAACTACCAGCAGCTGCCCAGCCACTCAACCAGGCCCAGCCAAGTTGACATACAAACTGAACTACCACAATGTCCAAAGGAAGCAAGCTGAAATCTTGCCATTCTCACTTTTAAGGAACACTCTGGTAAATTTCTTCTGAAAGTAATTTTTTCATTCTTCTGGCAGTCTATGATATATATTCAATATTCTTCACCAACACCACAAGTCAAATGCCTCAATTCGTCTGTCTTCCTTTTCATTTTCCAACTTTTTGCATGCTTACGAGGTGATTAAAAAGACTGTGGCTTGGGTCAGATGCATCTTAGTCATCAAAGTGACAGCTCTACTTTTTAAACTTTCAAGAGGTCTTTTGCAGCACATTGACCCAATATAATGTTGTTTGATTTGTTGACTGCTGCTTCCATGACACTGACTATTGATTCAAATAGAATGAAATCACTGGCAGCTTCAATTTTTTTCCTCCATTTATCAAGATGTTGTTTATTGGTCCAGTTAAGTATACACACATATATTTTCTTGCTCCGTCATATGAGAGGGCCTAGAAGCAGTGACACCAGTAGCAGCAAGCAGACCTATCACCCATATCTTTGTTTCTAATACCATTCTCCAATAAAACCAGATTACAGCAAGAAATACATAAGATGAGGCTGGAGCACTGTGAGAAGCCCTGGTGGGACAGAGGGTAGCTCTCAGCTGCTAACCAAAAGGTCAGCAGTTCAAATCCACCAGCCACTCCATGTGAGAAAGATGTGGCAGTCTCAGTCTGCTCCCATTAAGATTTCAGCTTTGAAAACCATAATGAGGCAGTTCTATTCTGTTCTAGGGTCATTATGAGTCAGAATGAACTTAACACCAGTGGGTTCCATGTCTGGTTTCTGGAACACTGTGTAAGTGTCAGAAAGAAAGGAAGTACTCAAAAAAAAAAAAACCTCACATTTATAAGGGTATGTTAACAGAACACATGAGCCAACTAAAAAGCTCCTGATGGCCAAAGGTGAAACAATTTAAACAACAAAATAAAGTCATATTGAATTATAACTAAAAGTATAAAATAAATACCTACTGTTGTTGTTATGTGCCGTCGAGTCAGCCCCGACTCATAGCGACGAGTCAGCCCCGACTCATAGCGACCCCTCCTTGGGTTTCCGAGGCAGTATCACTATGGAAGGAGATTGTCCCATCTTCCTTCCGAGAAATACCTACTAGTACATACCAATATAAGTGATTCAGTAAATAAATAAATGTGGGAGAAGACACAAACCTATCATGTTGAAAAATTCCAAATAATTTATGTAACTCTGTCCCTAAGGAAAGGGGCATACTTCTCTACTCCTTAAGTGTGGCTTGCTAGTAGTGACCTTCTTCAAGGACAACAGTGTAGAAATATGGAACAAAAAGAGTGGAAAAGTCTGGCAAACACTACTTCAGCCAGGTGGTCAAGATCAACATCAACATTCACAAATTATATACTAACTTGATGTGATGAAAATGGCACTTTATTTCCATGGTCTTACACCCAAACACCCATAACATCCATCCAATCATGAAATCCCAGTAGAGGTACATTTTATAAAATACCTAACCAGTACTTCTCCAAACCATCAGGGTCATCAAAAAACAAGAAAAGTCTAACAAACTGTTACAGCTAAAAGGTGCCTAAATGTAATGTGGTATCCTGGATGTATCTTAGAAGATAAAAAGGGCATTAGATAAAAACTGAGGACATCCCAGAAAAAGCATGGACTTTAGTTAATAATGAAACCAAACCAATTGCCATCAAGTACATACAGACTCATGGTAACTCTGTGTCTGTCAGGGTAAAACTATGTTCCATTGGGTTTTCCACAGCTGATTTTTCAGAAGTAGATTACCAGACCTTCTTCCAAGGCTTTCCTAAATGGACTCAAGTTTCCAACCTTTCCGTTAGCAGCCAAGTGTGTTAACCATTTGCACCACCCAAGGATTTCTTGTTAATAATAATGTACTAATATTAGTTTGTTAATTGTAAAACACGTACAATACTGATGCAAAATGTTAATAAGAGGGAAAACTGAGCAACAGTGGTGTACGGGAACTCTCTGTACCACCTTAGCAATTTTTTCTGAAAATCTAAAACTGTTTTAAGGAATAAAGTTTTTAAAACACACACACACACACACACACACACACATTTAGGGAAATGAGGTGGTAGTGAGCTCTGAAGAACACCACACTTTCTTTGCATATATTCAACTTAAAGTGTTAGCAATTATTCCATTACAGAATTTTTCCTAAGAACATATTTTCAATCACTAACAGCTGCAAACAATTTTAGTCAGTAATTCCCAAAAGGGATGTACTATAGCCAGAATACTTCAACTAAAGTTCCATTTTCTTTTTTCCTCCTTACATATCACTGCAGATGTCTGAAAGCTTGTAACCTATTATTAACTTAGGTTGTTTTGGGATGATCCAAACAACTACCAAATATGCTTAATACGACTCAGAAAAGCTAACTCAAATTTTATATAAATCAAATCAGTGCTAAAATATACAACAAAACTTTAAACATCTAAAGAGAGAACCTGAGAAAACACATACACAATATACATAAGATATAAATACATAATACTATGTCTTCTGATACAAATCATGGTTCCAGTGAACTTCTGCAGCATTCAGTACAAGCAAATGAAGGGAAGAGAGGAGTTGGGAGAAGACTAAAAAGTACTGGGTGAAAGGGTGTACATTATAGGGTGTAAAAAAGAAAATAATTGGTATTTGATAAGTATGAAAAACACTGAAAGCAAGAAGTAGCAAGCCTATGTTATAACCTAGGTAAAGAAGAAAAAGAACTGATAAATTAATCACCATAGATAAAAACATGAAAGTAGGAAAAGCTTGTTGTTGTTATTTGCCTTTGAGTCAGACCGACTCATAACGACCCTCCTTGGGTTTCCGTATCTGTATCTGTATCACTACAGAAGTAGACTATCCAACCTTCCGTCAGAGGAGTGGCTGGTGGGTTTGATCCTCCAGCCTTCTGGTCAGCAGTCAAGTGCCTTAGGCACTACGCTACCAGAGCTCCTACGAAAAGCTAGACATAAAAAAAAATTAATAAATATAATGAAAGCTTTACATTTGATCAACAATGAGCACAGGGTTCAAAATCAGATTTTAGGTATATTGATAGGGAACAAAAGGGAATAAATCAATTTAAAGAAATATCATCCTAACTAAAGCTCACTTTAAGTACTTCCCACTATGAATAAGTAGCTGAACATTACTATATAATGACATTCAATGAGACTGGAAAGTGGAAAAAAGTTACAAAGAGAATGTACTAAATATTGTGAATAGTGGTTATCTCAGAGCAGTAGATTAAAAGCAAATTTTCTTCTTCTATCTCCTTTTCTTTCTGCTGTGAAGTGAATGACGTGTGGAATTTTAAGTCTAAATCTGTGCATTTTGCATTAAGCATTCAAGAAACTATTCTTACATTTGTAATATATTTTACTCTACCTTTTATGTGGAGAGTCCATGAAATGTTTTAATTTTCAAATTTTAAGTAACGTTGTGACTCCATGACCAAAAATTTTCCACACCAGCAACTTAAGAACTGTGGTAATACAGTAAAAGACCAATCCCAAACAGAAAATGTATACTATGAAAGAGAGGATAACACTGACTTCAATTTAAATAGGCTCACTAGATGTTCTCTAAATTACAGTGCACACTTTCCAAAACCCAAGGAGCTGTAGAAGAATGGTATCCTTTCAATGGAAGTAAATTAGAAGCAATGCACAAAATAATTTTTTTTTTCCTAATATAATGAAGCCTTCCCAGAATCCTAATTCTCCTCTCTCTTAAAAACAACAAAACCAAAATTCAAATGATTCACCTGATCATCTGATCATCCAAATGAAGCTTTTTCTGGATTCTTATCCAAAAACATTAATTAGGTTATCTATTCAATTTCTACTGTCCAAGGCAAGAGCTGAAACTTTTAAAAGAAAAGCATCAGTAGATTTCACTAAAAGGCGATTTTTGAAAGGAGGACTCTAACTCCTGATTCTCTACTGCTCTAGATTGATGTCTGTGGATTTCAAGTACACCAAACGTCCTGCCCCCAAGAAGATGCCAGCAGTACTGCGGGCACCATGGGAAATGAACGACTTTAGGAACATGCGATGGATTCGAAGAATCGGTGCCAAAATTTTCATACAGGTAACCTTCGTAAGGAAAGTAAAAAGAGTTAGCATCCGAGAAGAGAGCAGGGTCCGTCTACACTGGTGGTGAAACAACTCACTCCAAAGGCATTGGTTGGCAACGACAGGAGAAAGACTGTCTTCCCAAAAGTAAAACGGTGAGTGAGTAAAGCGAAGCTGAGAGCGAAAGTCAACAGGCATTAGAGAATGACAACTATTCAAAAATAATGAGCTATCTAAATTGGAGGGAGTGTACAAAGGTGGGATCTTGTGCCAAAGGATTTCTTTGAAAAGAGCCCCTCGCCCAGACTCAAGCGGAGAGAAGTTGGATGGGTAGAGTAGCTCTGAAAACGCCAAGTCTAAGAAAATCAGCCGTGAGAATACTCGCTTTGTAGTGGCCCCACCGACCAGATAATCGCAGGTGTATCTGCGGAAGCTCAGGTTACTAGGAAACATGACAGAGACACTGTGAATCTTCCCTGCCCACCCCTTCCCTGGGCCCCGAGCCCCGGGCCCGGGCGCGGCAGACGGTCGAGCAGCGGGCGCGGGTTGGTACCGGCTCCTCGGCGCCAGAACCAGCCGAGCGGACGCGCTCCCCTAGCAGTGTCCTCGCACACCTGGCTTCAACACCAGTTGAAAGCAGTCAAAGTGAATGAAGGCGGACGCGGCGCCTGGCACTGATCCGACCCCAGCACACAAAGGCGGATTTTTAAAATCCGGGAAGAATTAAAGCTGCCGGAACCCCGGCGGGCGCCGTTCACCGAGGGGCTCTTACCTCGGATCCGCCTACGGGGCCGCGGTTTTCCCCAGAGGGGCCGCAAGCCCGGCAAGGGAGGAGGCGGCCAGCAAAAGCCCTCGACCTGGACCGCGCCCTCTCAGTCCTCCTCGAGCCGCAAAGCCGTCTTCGGCGTCCAGCTTCAGAGAAGCGGTCTCCGGGATAGCACAGCCAGGGGCCTCGCGCCGGGTGAGACTGCCTCGTCCGCCGCTGCCTGTGAAGTCTGAACCTGCCCGCCCGCTCGTCAGCTCGCGGCCAAACCTAGCGCGCGCTACGCATGCCCAGTATATCTCGAAGAATGAGCGAGTGCCACTAGGCCCAGAGCTAACTCCACTTTCCGGGCCTTGCCAGCAGCCGAGCTACAGAGCATCTGTCTACCCCAGCGCTAGCGGTGAATGAGCCGGAGAGCTGAGTGGGCGGGAAACAAGGCGGGGCGCCGCGCCAAGTTATCCAGGCCGGGATCAAAGTTGGAGCAAGGTTCCAGAGCCGCCAACAGGTTTCCAGAAGTGCCCTAGCAGGACAGACTAGCAGCTGGAGATGCGGGCAGAGGAAAAGACCATGTGGAAAAGTTCGACACTGGGCAAGAGTTGAAGGCCTGCCTAATAGGCTCACAGGTTACAGTACCTGGTGTCCTCGTCCACAGTTCTGGCGCACAGATTGTGGCTGTGGCTTGATGGAGCAATGGTTAAGCACTTGGCTACCAACCCACCAGGCGCTCAGCGGGAGAAGGATGCCACAGTCTGCTTTTGTCAAATTTTACAACCTTGGAAAAACCCTATGGGACAGTTCTACTCTGGCCTAAAGGTTGCTGTGAGTCAGAATTGCTGGCAATAAGGTGTTTTGTTTTGCTTTGTTTATCCTTGGAGCAGTGAGGCTGCCATACCAAAAGACAGGGCAACCTTGTTAACACTCTGGACTTCCCATCTATCTTACCCCTCCCTGCACAACACAAGTGGTTAAACCCTTGACTACTGGCTGGCTGAAAGATTGGAAGGTTGGAACCCCAGGACCCTGGGAAGATAGACCTGTCTCTGAAAGGTGGTTGTTCTTAGGTGCCATGGACTTGGTTCTAATTCATAGTACAACAGAACGAGACACTGCCCCATCCTTTGTCAACCTCTTAATCATTACTATGTTTGAACTCATTGTTGCAGCCACTGTGTCAATCCATCTTATTGAAGGTTTTCTTTTTGCAGCAGATTTGCCCAAAGCAATACATCGTTGCATTTCTTGACTGCTGCTTCCATGGGCATTCATTGTGGATCCAAGTAAAATGAAACCCTTGACAACTTCAATCTTTCGTCTGTTTGTCGTGATGCTGCTTATTGGTCCAGTTGTGAAGATTTTGGTTTTCTTTATGTTGAGGTGTAATCCATACTGAAGACTGCAGACTTTTATCTTCATCAGTAAGCAGTTCAAGTCTCCTTCACTTTCAGCAAGCAAGGTGGTGTCATCTATATATGGCACATAGTCAATGAATCTTCCTCCAGCCCTGATGTCATGCTTCTCTTCATATAGTCCAGCTTCTTGGATTATTTGCTCAGCATACATATTGAATAACTATGGTAAAAGGATACAAACCTGACACACACCTTTCCTGATTTCAGACCACACAGTATTCCCTTGTTCTGTTCTAAAGCCTACCTCTTGTTCTTTGTACAGGTTCCACATAAGCACAACTAAGTGTTCTGGAATTCCCTTTCTTTGAAATGTTATCCATAATTTGTCATGATCCACACAGTCGAATGCCTTTGCATAGTCAACTAAACATAGGTAAACATCTTTCTCGTATATTTTCTACTTTCAGCTAAGATCCATCTGACATCAACAATGATATCCTTTGTTCCCCATCCTCTTCTGAATCCAGCTTGAACTTCTGGAGGTTCCTTGTTGATGTAAAAACAACTGCTGCATCCATTTTGGAATTCAGCAAAATTCCACTTGCATGTTATATTAATAATATTGTTCAATAATTTCTGCATTCTATTCGATCACCTTTCTTTGGAACAAACACAAATATGGATTTCTTCTAGTTTATTACCCATGTAGCTATCTTCCAAATTTTTTGGTATAGACTAGTGAATGCTTCCAGCATTGCATCTATTTGTTAAAACATCTCAATTCATATTCATCTGTTCCTGAAGTCTTGCGTTTGGCCAATGCCTTCAGTACAACTTGGACTTCTTCCTTCATTGCCATCAGCTCTTGAGTTCTTGATCATATGCTACCTCCTGAAATGGCTGAACATTGAAAATTCTTTTTGGTGTACTGTGTATTCCTTTCATCTTCTTTTTTTTTTTTTTAGGATTTGGGTGAAGATTTACAGAGTAAATTCACTTTTCATACAGCTGTTCACATATACTTTGTCTCATGTCATTGACCAAAATTTACAATGCAGCAGCTCCCCTCCCACTTCCTCCCCATAGTTACCTCCTCCCAGTGTCCA
>NW_006921713.1:4710460-4717224 GCF_000298275.1 Orycteropus afer afer | reverse complement strand
TCTGCATCCTTTCCTTCAAGGCTCAGGGGTCCAAGATTATCTTCTGTGTCTGTGTTAATTGGTTTCCCTTTCCTTTGTTGAAGAGGGTCTGTGCAATCCTTCTGCCTAGTCCGCCATCTTGCCCCGCCTCCTCCCTTTCATCTTCTTTTGATGTTTCCTGCATCATTCAATATTTTGCCCTTATAATCCTTCAATATTGCAAATTTCTTTCAGCTTAAGGAATGCTAAGTCTGTTCTTTGCTTTTGGTTCTCAATGTCCAGATCTTCCACACTTTATTATAGTACTTTATCTTTTTGAGTCGCTCTTTGAAATCTTCTGTTCAGCTCTTTTACCTCATCTTTATTCCATTTGCTTTAGCTACTCCACATTCAAGAGCCAGTTTCTGAGTCCATTCCGAAAGGTCTCTTTTGAAAACCCTACTCTGCACACGTGGTATTGCCCTGAGTCAGAACAACAACCTATTCCTTAAATTGATGGTACCCGAAGGCCTCCATTAGATTCCCAGATCTCCAAACTGCCAGTTAATGACTCCAACCAGCAAGCCCACGCCCACCTAACAGGCCTGTCTTGGATCACAATTCTCACATAGGTCTTGCCAGGAGCCTAATGTAGTTTGAAGTAGATTGTCCTTTAATTTAAGTCCTGCTTGTTATCACCATCTCTTCCCTGAGTGGCTCATGGAGCTACTAAATGAGAAGTCTATATATATATACATTGTATTTTCTCACTCTAAAACACCTAAGTTGTCATGGCAACCACATACCCTTCCACACCCTACTCACCTATTCTAACTGCTTTAAAGTCAGTTGACTTCCAGAAGAATAGGAAAAATTACAAAGTCAACTTAGTTGAAATAGATTGGACATGCTTCCTTTGTGAAGCCAGGAAAAAAACAGCACAGGCAGGAGAAAGTGAAATATCAGGCCACGGTGTAAACTCAATAGCATTATGCTAAAAGTTGGAATCCATCTTGGAGGTTAAATTGTTGATGTTGGTATATGGGATAAAAATGATACAGAACATAATGGAAATAGATACATGAAGTGAGTAGGGAATGACAACTGTGGAAGGAAGCAGCAAAACTTGAGAAACAGAGTCCACAGCTGGGTGTAAAAGCTAGGTATGAAAAATATGAAGAAATTATAATAGCTCAATGTTATCTAGGGACTGAGAACCACATTCAAATTACTCAGCAGTCATTTCTGTTCTTCAAATATCCCTCCCTCCCCTGCTTCCCATTTTGTCCTATGAATATTATTTGGGAAGTGTTGAGTATACTTCTGTCGACTGACAGTCTCAAAGACATATAATGTGAAAACATACCTGTGGATAAACCTAGAAAAAGTATACTGTAGTTTAGAATATTATTATTTTTATGATCCAATCTAGAGCTTTTAAGTATAAAGTGTTACATAAATAATTTCATCTTGGCTAACTCCATCATTATTATTTAGCATCCCTGAATGAACAAGCCAAATTTCTTGGATTATTATATTTGCTCTCACTTTAGGAGGTGCTTGGGCTTGCTTCCTAGTTTGTAATTGATGTTTATATTTCTTGTTTGTTATGGTTCTTTACATTCATTTGAGTGGAACAAACTAGGTTTTGTACATTCCTTGAGTATGGAAATGCTTTATTTTGATAAGTCACCTAACTAGAAATGTGTGGAAATTATTGATTATAATAGGAAATAAATGTTATTAACAAAGATTTTTCAAGTAGAATCTCTACTTCACTTACAAAGTGATAAATGGAAAAAAAAGTTATTAGTCAAAATAAAAAATAAATACACAACACACTTAGGCATGGATGACATATTTTGCTTTTCTCTTTTATTTTTTTTAATAATCAAGAATGACTTACCCACAAAGGGAATGAAATCTAATAAGTGTTAATTTTACAAAAAGCATTCAAAATGATGGCCTTAAATCTTTTTAAGAATTTGATAAGTGTGAAGTAGTCATTCATTCAACAAATACTTTGGGAGTCAACCACTAATTACAATTAAAATAATAATTTATTTGAGTCCAAAATTATAGCTGAGAGGACAAATCAGAGAATAAGTGGAAAAAGTAATGGGGGGAAAAAAATCCAAATGAGACACATGGAAAAATTAATGAAAATCTAAGATAAAGGAAGAAAAAAATATATCATAAGACATCAGTCATTAAAAGTTCCTTCAGATGAGGAGCTTCATCTTGTACACTATATGTCTATGCTTATAATAGTTGCCATGAGTGTTTATTTACGCTTCGGATAGAAAGGTGAAGTAGCTCATTTGAAGAGCTCTCCAGCTGCAAAACAACTAGATCCCACATAAAACATACTTTGATATGCATTCCTGGGCTCTCAGGAAGTGAAAGAAATCTCTAAAAGTTCAAAAACAAAATAACTTTATTAGGTAGGGTGAGCTTCTTTTAAATAATCCGTAAACCAGCTGCAAGGTTAAAACTGATACTGAAACTCCCTTCTATTGGACGACTATCCTGGAGGAGAATCAGATTGGTCTTAGGTCCTTAGTCTCCCTGGTTCCCAAGGGGGTATATGCAAATCCTCTCTGGAGAAAAATAGCCTCAGAATTCCCCATTCATTGTCCTCAAATGAAAAGGAATTAATAATTAAAGATCATAAGATATAAAAGAAAATTAGTTAACATTGTTGTTATTTGCCATCGAGTCAGACCCAACTCATAGCAACCCCTCCTTGGGTTTTCAAGGCAGAATCCCTATGGAAGTAGATTGTCCAACCTTCCTTCCGAGCAATGGCTGGTGGGTTTGAACAGCCAGCCTTCTGGTTAGCAGTCAAGTGCCTTAGGCACTACGCTACCAGAGCTACTTAGTTTCCATTAGTGAGAGTAAATGAAATAAACATCTTCAGACTGATCAGGCCAAACAAAGAAAAAAAAAAAAAAATGCTACTACTAACATTAATGAACTATGATGTAATTTTTTAAAATGAAATCAAATATAACAATTAGAAATGACTAGGCAAACATGAGCTGGGCACAGGAGTGTTCTGGAGCAGCTTTAAGGGTAGCCCAGAAGACAGCCGGGTGTGGGGATTTGGAGCAGTTTTAAGGGAGGCCAGGAAGTGAGAGGAGTGGTGTGGAACAGCTAAGGCAGATAAACATGCCTGTCAGTTTGTCATCCTGTGGTGGCTTACGTGTTGCTATGAGGCTGAAGGCTATGCCACTGGTGTTGCAAATACCCGCAGGGTTACCCATAGTGAACAGGTTTCAGTGAAGCTTCCAGAATTAGACAGACTTGGAAGAAGGAAGAGACCATCCACTTCCCAAAGAATTGGCCAATGAAAACCTTATGAATAGCAGGGAAACGCTCTGATATTATTACTGGAAAACTTTATGAATAGCCCTGAAACATTGTCCAATATAGCACCAGAAGATGAGCCTGGCAGGTCGGAAGGGACTCAAAATATGACTGGGGAAGAGCTGCCTTCTCAGAGTAGAAATGACCTTCCTGATATGGATGGAACAAAGCTTTTGGGACCTCCAATTGCTGATGTGGCACAACTCAAAATAAGAAGAAACAGCTGTAAGTGTCCATTAATAATTGGAGCATGGAACGTATGAAGTATGAATCTAGGAAAATTGGAAGTTGTCAAAAATGAAATGGAATGCATAAAGAGCGAAATGCTAAGCAATAGTGGGCTGAAATGGACTGGTTTTGGCCATTTTGAATCAGATAACCACATGATTTACTATTCAGGAATGACAAATTGAAGAATGGTGTGGCATTCATCATTCAAAGACTGTTTCAAGATCTAACCTGAAGTACAATGCTGTCAGTGATAGGATAATATCTATATGTCTGCAAGAAAGACCAGTTAATATTACTATTATTCAAATTTACACACCAACCAACACACCAAAGCCAAAAATGAAGAAATTGAAGATTTTTACCAACTTCTGAAGTCTGAAATTGACCAAATATGCAATTAAGATGTGTTGATTATCACTGGTGATTGAAATTCAAAACTTGGAAACAAAGAAGAATCACCAGTAGTTGGAAAATATGGCCTTGGTGATAGAAATAACACTGATGAATGAATGATAGAATTTTGCAAGACCAACAACTTGTTTATTGCAAATACATTTTTCAACAACACAAACAGCGGCTATACACAGGAACTTCGCCAGAAGCACTCAGGAATCAGATTTACTACATCTGTGGCAAGAGGCAATGGAGAAGCTCAATATCCTCAGCCAAAACAAGGCCAGGAGCTTACTGTGGAACAGACCATCAACTGCTCATATGCAAGTTCAAGTTGAAGCTGAAGACTATTTTAAAAAGTCCATAAGAACCAAAATATGACCTTGATTATATCCCTCCTGACTTTAGAGACCATCTAAAGAACAGATTTGATGCATTGAACACCAACGACCAAAAAACAGAGGAATTGTGGGATGATATCAAGAACATCATCCATGAAGAAAGCAAGGGGTCATTTAAAAGATAGAAAAGGAAGAAAACATCAAAATGGACATCAGAAGAGACTCTGAAAGTGCCCTTCAACGGAGTGTAGCTAAAGCAAATGGAAGAAGTTACAAGATGAAAGAGCTGAGTGGAAAATTTCAAAGAGCAGCTCGTGAAGATAAAGCCAATTATTATAATGAAATGTGCAAAGACCTGGAGTTAGATAACCAAAAGGGAGTAACATGCTTGGCATATCTCAAGCTGAAAGAATGGAAGAAAAAATTTAAGCCTCGAGTTGCAATACTGAAAGATTCTATGGTCAAAGCATTGAATGATTCAGGAAACATCAAAAGAAGTTGGGAGGAATATATAGAGTCACTGTGCCAAAAAAAATTGGTCAATGTTCATCCATTTCAGAAGGTGGCATATGATCAAGAACCGATGGCACTGAAGGAAGAAGTCAAAGCTGCACTGAAGGAATTGCCAAAGAAAAAGGCTCCAGGAATTGATGGACTATCCACTGAGATGTTTCAACAAATGGATGCCATGCTGGAGGCACTTACTCAGTTATGCCAAGAGATTTGGAAGACAGCTACATGGCTATCATGGAAGAAATCAATCTTTGCACCCACTCCAAAGAGGGGTGATCCCAGAGAACGTGGAAATTATCAAACAATATCAATATCACGTGCAAGTAAAATCTTACTGAACATAATTCAAAAACGGTTGCAGCAGTACATTGACAGAGAACTTCCAGAAATGTAAGCTGGATTTAGAAGAAGAGGTGGAATGAGGTATATCATTGCTGATGTTAGATGGATCTTGGCTGAAAGCAAAGAATACCAGAAAGCTGTTTACTTGTGCTTTATTGACTATGCAAAAGCATTTGATTGGGTGGATCATAAATTATGGATAACATTGAGAAGAATGGGAATTCCAGAACACTTAATTGTACTCATAAGGAACCTGTACATAGACCAGGAGGCTTTCATTCCAACAGAACAAGGGGATACTGCATGGTTAAAAACTGAGAAGGGAGTGTGTCAGGGTTGTATCATTTCACCATACTTATTAAAAGTTTTTGCTAGCAAATAATCTGAGAAGCTGGATTATATGAAGAAGAACATGGTATCAGGATTGGAGGAAGACTAATTAACAACCTGTGATACACAGATGACACAACTTTGTTTGCTGAGCGTGACTTGAAGCGCTTACTGACGAAGATTAAAGTCTGCAGTATGGATTACACCTCAATAAAGAAAACAAAATCCTCACAACTGGTCCAAAACACAGCTTCATGATAAATGGAGAAAAGATTGAAGTTGTCAAAGATTTCATATTACTTGGTTCTACAATTAACACCAGTGGAAGCAGCAATCAAGACATCAGATGACATATTGCATTGGGCAAATCTGCTGCAAAAGACCTCTTTGAAGTGCTGAAAAGCAAGGACATCTCCTTGAAGACTGTTGTTGCTGTTATTTGCCACCTAGCTGGACCTGACTCATAGTGACCCCTCCTTGGGTTTCCGAGGCAGTATCACTACGGAAGTAGATTGCCCAACCTTCCTTCCAAGGAGTGGCTGGTGGGTTTGAACTGCCAGCCTTCTGGTTTGCAGTCAAGTGCCTTAGGCATTATGCTACCAGAGATCCTCCTTGAAGACTACGGTGAGCCTAACCCAAGGCATGATATTTTCAGTTACCTCTTATGTATGTGAAAGCTGAACAATGAATAAGGAAGAGCAAAAAAGAGCTGACGCTTTTGAGTTGTAGTGTTGGTGAAGAATATTGAGACTACCTTGGTCTGCTGAAAGAACTAACAAATCTGTCCTGGAAAAAGTTCAGCTGGAATGCTCCTTGGAAGCAAGAATGGGCAAATTGTTTCTCACCTACTTTGGCCATGGTGTCAGAAGAGACCATTCTCTGGAAAAGAATATCATGCTTGGTAAAGTGGAGTGTCAATGAAAAACGGGAAAGGCCTTCAACAAGATGGATTGACACAGTGGCTGCAGTGATGGGCTGAGGTATTCTAGGAATCGTGAGGCTAGCACAGGACCAGGCAGTGTTTCATTCTGTTGGACATAGGGTTACTATGAGTCAGAGATGACTCAATGGCACCTAACAACAACAACAGGCACACATGAAAAAGAATCCCCCAGAACTTTTGAAAAAGGAATATAAAATTGTTAAAATTCAAAACCCAATGGATGGAGGCGGGGCAAGATGGCGGACTAGACAAAAGGATTGCACAGACCCTCTTCAACAAAGAAAAGGGAAACCAATTAATACAGACACAGAAGATAATCTTGGACCCCTGAGCCTTGAAGGAAA
>NW_006921713.1:4689054-4694923 GCF_000298275.1 Orycteropus afer afer | reverse complement strand
AAGTATGGAGAAAGGATACAACCCTGACGCACTCCCTTCTTGATTTTAAACCATGTAGTGTCACCTTGTTCTGTTCGAACGACAGCCTCCTGGTCAACAAAGAGATTAAATTAGTCATTTGAAAACCTCTACAAAAGGAAAACCCAGGCCCAGAAGGCTAAAAAGAGAAAGAGAGAGAGATGTGAAGAAGAGACCATATGAGGATCTAACATATATCTAATCAGAATCCCAGAGTGAAGGACTAGTAAGAAAGTAATAGAGGCAAAATGCAGAGAGACAGTAGCTGATAATGTCCCAAGACTATCATACAACATAGATCCACAAAGAAGGGAAGCCCAGCATATACATGAATTAATAGGATACATGAAAAGAAAATGAAACAGAGGAAGTACAATATATCAAGTAATATACATGAAAAGAAAATCAAACCAAGAAACACTGTAGTGAAACTGCAAAATACCAAAAAACAATCTTAAAAGTATACAGAGAGAAAAGACAGATCACCTACAAAAAAAAAAAAAAAAAAAAAGCAGATGAAAGAATGTTCAACAGCAATAAGAGAAGCCAGAAAACAGTAGAATATCTTCAAAATGCTGAGAGTAAGTAACCATCAACCTATCATTTTGTGCCTAGCAAAATTATATTCCAGAATAGAAATAGAATTAAGACTTTTGTAGCACCTTTTCACTCCCTTCAGTACATTTTACAGTCCAGTCATACAATGGCAGGAAACTGCTAGAAATTCAAGTCAGATTCAGATGAGGACTGGAACTAGGAATATCATTCTCTTGTCAGAGGGATCTTGGCAAAAAGCAGAGCATACCAGGAAGATGTTTAGCTGTGTTTTATCTACTATACAAAGAATTTTGACTGTATGAATAACATTATGAAGAAAGGGAGTTCCAAAACCCTTAATTGTGCTCATGCAGAACCTGTACATGGATCATGAGTGAGTCATTCAAACAGCACAAGGGGATACTGTGAGGTTCCACATTAGAAAAAGTGTGAGGGAGGTTGTATCTTTTAGCTTACTTATTCAATCTATATGCTGAACAAATAATGCAAGACGCTGCACTATATGAAAAAGAATATGTTATTATAATTAGAGGAAGACTCCTTAACAACCTGAAATATGCAGATGACACAACCTTGTTTGCCAAAAATGAAGATGACTTGAAGACTATAGTCTTCACTATGGGTTGTGCCTGAACCTGAGCAAAACAAAAATCCTCATAACTGCACCAATAAATAGCATCATGATAGATAGAGAAAAACATTGAAATCATCACCAATTTCATTCCACTTGGATCAACAATCAAAGACCATGGGCGCCAAACCAAAAACCAAACTCACTGCCATCGAGTCATGTCCAACTCATAGTGACCCCTCCTTGGGTTTCCGAGGCAGTTATCACTACAGAAGTAGATTGCCCAACCTTCCTTCCGAGGAGTGGCTGGTGGGTTTGAACCAACAGCCTTCTGGTTAGCAGTCAAATGCCTTAGGCACTACACCACCACACCATGGGCACAGCAGTAGGGAAATTAAACCATCATTGCATTGGACAAATGTGCTGAAAAGTTTTAAAAAGCAAAGACGTCACTTTGACGACTAAGGTACACCTAACCAAGCCATGGTATTTTCAGTTGCCTCATAAGCATATAAAACTGGACAATGAAAAAGAAAGACAGAAGAATTGATGCATTCAAACTGTGGTGTTGGTAAATATTGAATATTGAATACTGTGAAATGCAATGCTCAAATAATTTCTTTTAGAAGGATCAGCACAAGGCTGGTCTCTATGAGGCAGAGGTTAAAGATGTCCCAAATGTCCAGCTTTTCCAAACTACTGTACCACCCTAACATCTCTACCATCAACTCCTCCTCCTCCTCCCCTCAGTACTCTCCCTTAAAAAAAAAAATCTTAAAAAAAAATATCAAAACCCCCACTGCCCTTGAGTTGATTCTGATTCATAGCAACCTCCATAGGGTTTCCAAGGCTGTAAATCTTTATGAAATCAGACTGCTTCACCTTTTTCCCGCAGAACAGCTGGTGGATTCAAACTGCAGACCTTTTGGTTAACAGTCAAATACCTTACCATGGCACCACGAGAGCTCACTCCCCAGGAATCTTAGGGTTCTGTAATTCACTGTAATGTCTCATAGAACTCGGAAACTACTGTGGGAATGGCTACACAGTTGTAGATGCTGGCAAGTCCCAAATAAGTGGGCCAGGCATCAGTCTGGAGGATTCTTCTCACTCACATGGTTGCAGGGGCTGACAAACACAAATCACAGGTTAGACAACAGGCTGTCTGCTGACAAGGCTATAGATGCTGGTGAATCAGGTCAGATTATAGGCTGCTGTCTCAAGTCTCAAGATCCAGAGGTCAGATAATGATGAACCAGATGTAGGATCCAGAGCAAGAGAGAGCACTTTACCAGAACATACATATATATTAGATGCAGACCACACACTCAAGGAAACTAAGGGTACTGAATTGGATCACACTCTCAAGTAGGGTGGTGACTCAAGATACATCCCACCCTAATTCTGCCTCATTAATATAACCAACAACTCACTCCAAAATGGTACCATTACCACAGGCATAGAAGCTAGGATTTATATCACAAAATGGAGGACTATGGCTAGAAGGGCTATATTAAGTAATTCACTCCACTGCACGCCAGAATGAACATATGAGTGTTAGAAGAAATACAACTAAAATGCTCCTGAGATAGAGGACGGCAAGACTTTGTCTTGCTTGCTTTGGACACATCAATAGGAAAGACTGTTAGGAAAGGACACCATGTTTGGCAGAGTGGAGGTCAAGCAAAAACAAAGGAAGCCTTCAATGAGATGGATTGACACAACAGCCTCAACAATGGACTGAAACACAACACTCCTGAAGGTGGTGCAGGACCAGGTAACATTCTTTTACACATAAGGTCGGAGTCCCTGGCTAGCACAAACGATTAAGTCCTGGCTATTAGCCAAAACGTTAGCAGTTCAATTCCATCCAGAGGTACCTTGGAAAAAAGGCCTGACAATCTACTTCTGAAACATCACAGATTTGAAATCTCTATGGAGCAGTTCTCTCTACACATGGGCTTGCCACGTGTTGGTATCGACTCCATGGCAACTAACAACAACAATACATAAAGTCGTATGTATTGAAGTTAGAATTTGAACTCAAGCAGCCTGGTTCCAGAGAACAAAGCTTTGACCACTATGCTCTACATTATCCTAAACAGTCTAAAAGAACAGAAAAAGTGTAGAAATTCCAAACCAGTAAAGGAAAAGAAAGGAAATAAGAAATGAACAAAAACATCAGTAAATCCTTCATTCCACCCCATGCAAAAGAAAAAAAAAAAAAAAGAGAGAGCAAAAAAAAGGAAACAAGTATAGAAAAAGAGAGACAAATAGAAATATAGAAAGTAAACAAAGACGAAAGAGGAAAAGTTACAATATGTGAATAATTACAATGTAAATGAACTAAACTCTCCACTTAAAAGACAGATCAAAATAGCTTTTAAAAACTCTTTTTCCTTGCTAGTTGCCATTCAGTTAGCTCCACCTCGTAACAACCACAAATAGAAATGTTGCCTGGTCTTGCACCATCTTCATGACTGTTGGTATGCCTGAATCCATTGCTGTGGCTGTTGTGTCAATGCATCTCACTAAAGATTTCATAAAAGAAAAAAGAAAGAAAAAACTTGAAGTAAAGCAGGAGTACAGAGAAACACATTTCAATATATTTTACAGCAGTAATCATGGGGAAATAATGGCAATGTGGAGCATTATGGATTAATATAAGAAACAAAGTTGAGTGAAAAATGTCACAGATTAGGTATGATGAGATATCCTTTTACAAAGCTCAAAACAAGCAAAATTAAATAATATATTACTTAGAAGCAGATATATATTTGTTAAAAACTTATTTGTAAACAAAGTGATGTTTGTCACAAAATTCAGGAAAGTGGTTCTCTCTGTAGAATAGTGAGAGGGATGGGCTGGGAAGGCTAACATAAATTAGTATTGTAATGTAGGTTCATAGGTGTTCATCTTAATCATTATATTTGCTACTGAAGGAGGAAAAGATTGTTGAGTTGAATACAATATGAAGGACCTTAACGCAGGAAAAGGTTGAAAGAGCTGAGAAGTAATTTGTGATGAAAATGAAAAGATGATCATGTTCTCTGATTTATCTGGACTCAGGTCATCAGAATGCCTTATTGCTTAATATCACTGACCTTTGAATGACTGGTGAGCTGTGTAGATAAAGCACGCCTGTCTGAAAAACAGCACAGATACTCTATTTCTAATTATACATGTGAAAGATCATTTTTAAGATGAGGTTTATTTCCTCAAGGAATTTTAATAATTTTGTACAGTTGAAGGAAATTCAATTTTTGAACCTGAGAGTTATTGATCCATTGACTTGTAACACCTGAGTATTCTTTAAAATGTAAAACAGACATGATTTGTCTTTTATTTTTTAAAATAATTGTACCTCTCATTCCACAGAACTTGCAATTTGCCATATGACAACAGAACTTACCTTCCTATTTACAGCTTTTTTCCAATCAAATTTAGTATTTTAAATTTTCTACTTGTGCCTAGGGAGCTCTGGTAGCGTAGTGCCTAAGGCACTTGACTGATAACCAGAAGGCTGGCGGTTCAAACCCACCAGCCACTCCTCGGAAGGAAGATGGGGCAATCTACTTCTGTAGTGATACTGCCTTGAAAACCCAAGGAGGGGTCACTATGAGTCGGATTCTACTGGACGGCACATAACAACAACAACAACTTGTGCCTAAACAAGAATCAAAGGGGAAAAAGACTTTTTTTAAAAAAAAGTGGTAAAAATAAAAAGTTTTTTAAATCATCAATTTTTTAAAAAAGATAGCCTACAGACTGAGAAAAAAAAATGTATTTCAGAAGCATATATATGAAAGGAGTCTAATATACAAAATATAAGTAAAACTTCTACAACTTATCAACAAAAATAACTCAATAACTCAATCAAAACTTGAACAGATATTTCATCAAAGAGGGCATTCAAGTAGCCTACAAACACATGAAAAGATGCTGAGTGTCATGAGCTACTATTACTATGGTGGTTAGGTGCCATTGAGGCAGATCTGCACATAGCAACTCTGCGAACAGCAGAACAAAAAGCTGCCCACTTCTGCACCATCCTTACAATCATTGCTATTTTTAAGCCCATTGTTGCAGCCACTGAGTCAATCCATCTCCTTGAGGGACTTCCTCTTTCTCACTGATACTCTACTGTACCAAGCATGATACCCTTCTCTAGGGAATGGTTCCTCCTGATGACACGTCCAAAGTACATGAGATGAAGTCTTGTTATTGTCCGTTCCAAGGAGCGTTCTGGATGTACTACTTCCAAGAAAAATTTGTTCATTCTTCTAGCACTCCTTGGTATATTCAATATTCTTCACTGACACCGTAATTCAAAGACATCAATTCTTCTTCAGTCTTCCTTATTGTCCAGTGTTCATATGCATATGAGGCAATTGAAAATATCATTGCTTGGATCAGGCCTGTACCTTAGTCCTAAAGATGGCATCTTTCTTTTAACACTTTAAAGAGGACTTTTGCATCAGATTCACCCAATGCAATACATCATTTGATTTTTTGACTGCTGCTCCCTTTGGTGTTGATTGTAAATCCAAGTAAAATGAAATCCTTGACAACTTCAATCTATTCTCCATATATCATGATGTTGCTTATTGGTCCAGCTGTGAGGATTTTTGTTTTCTGTATGTTGAGGTATAATCCATACTGAAGAGTGTAGTCTTTGATCTTCATCAGTAAGTGCTTTAAGTCCTGTTCACTTTCAGCAAG
>NW_006921713.1:4654438-4686089 GCF_000298275.1 Orycteropus afer afer | reverse complement strand
CTGTGCACCAGGTGCATCTCGCTGGGTTTTAAACACCAGAGGCTCAGCCTCAAAACTCAAGTCTACATGTCACCACAGTAGGACAAACCGACAGACAAGTTTGTCTTGCGTTGGAGACCTCTGGTATCACCCCCAACTGGGTCCCTGTGGCTGACTGTACCTCTGTTTGGCTTCCTGGCTTTTAATCCCCTTTCTCCTGCTCTTCTGGCCTGCTGTTTAGTGCGTCCCTGGGTTGTCCCTGGGGCTGACTGCTCCTCTGTCCGGGTTCCTGGCTTTTTATCCCCTTTCTCCTGCTCTTCCGGCCTGTTACTCTGGGCGAGCCTGAGTTGCCTCTCCTCACCTAATCCCTTCGGCTGACTGCTCTTCTCTCTGGATTCCTGCCTTTTAATCCCCTTTCTCCTGCTCTTCCCACTTGCTACTTTGGGCGTCCCTGAGTTGTCTCTCCTCACCTGTAACCCTGGGGCTGATTAATGATACTGTTCAGTAATTTCCACATTCTGTTGGATTACCTCTCTTTGGAATAGGCAAAAATATGGATCTCTTGTAGTCAGTTTGCCAAATTCTATCACATGAGTGAAAAGAATGAGGAGATGACATTAAGCTACTAAGTTAGAGGGACATCTGAAATACATAGCTGGCAAGTGAAAAGAAAAGGGAAAGTTTTAATACAATATGTAGTATGAATTCATTTATGGGAAAAGAGTAATAGCTAGAGAAATATTAGGCAACATTTTAACAGTATTTTTATGGGGGAGGAGATCACAGTGTAGCTCGGAGTTACTGTCATTGTTTAGGTTACATATTTCAGTAATGTTTGAAATTTTAACTACTGTAGCAGATAAAATTTGACATAATAATAGTTTATTATCCATTATGAATTTTGTGTGTTTATCTGTATTTTTCAGTCCTTCTGGAACTCAACTAGATTTTGTTTTAAATCCTCATGACTGTATGGAATTGTGTTTTTGTGTCTTTAGGTTTACTGAGCTGGTATAACCCTTAGATTATTTAAGGGTTATATTAAGGTACCCATGGGTAGGTACAGTCATTGGCATTGCAAACACAGACTCAGTTTCCTTTACTTGGCACTGGAACTTTGTTCTTCATTAACAGCATAATCCTTAAAAACAAAACAAAATAAAACTCCTATTATTAATTTGGAAAGTTTTAAAATGCAATTTCACATCCATAAATCATTATTTCACACAGATATCCCTGGTATTCAAGATAACTCCAACAACTTTAAAGATAATTTCCTTTATAAAGTACGTAAATTCAAATTTTGCCAAGGTGATAATATATCCCTCAGATTTCATGTACAAATTGATTGTGTTGCTGTTGTTAAGTGCCGTCTAGTGGATTCCAACTCATAGTGACCCTATGGACAATAGGACAAAACATTGTCCTATCCTGCACCATCCTCACAATTGTTGCTATGTTTGGGCTCATTGTTGCAGCCACTGTGTCAGTAAATTCATTATAAAGGACCTGAAAATTCACATACACACATAATAATCCCTAAAGTGTATTTTAAACATTTGTTGACTTGCCGAATACACCAAAACTTTCTTTTCCTTTTAATGAACACCTTTTTAATATGCATTATTTCAAAGCACACACTTTCTTATCTAAGTGTAGCATTTTTTATTAACCAGAAGCATCATTATTGGCATTCATGACTACACAACACAGGAATAAGACCCAAAACCCTTGGGATCAGATGTTTTGTATGGTATAAAGAAAAAGTGGTGTGTATACCATAAATTCATAATATCCCCAGCAGGGTTTGTAAGCAACCCATTATTTCTTCAGCAAAACATATTCACATAAATTGGAACAAAGTTCATAAACAGACTCACATCAGTCCAGATCATATTTGCTTTCAAATACAAAAAATACCTATTTGAATGTGTGTTTGTGGCGTTTGGTTTGACACTGCAAGTAAGCCATTGTGCATCTATAAAGTCATCCTAAAGGGATGACTGAGTTTTTTTGTCCCGGACTTAGTGGCTCTAAATCGCTATTGTGTTTGATGCCTGCTTCTTTAAGCCTTTCTACCTTCTTTATGCAGTGTGACATCCAACCATCAATTTTTGTTTTGTGGCTTCCTCTATCACTTTTGCTGCCCTAGTAATTTATTAGTTTTAATCTGCTGTGAGTTAAAAGAAGAAGAAGAAGAAAAGACAACCAAATTATTACAATCTTGTATGGCATTACAGTAATTAGGCTTTACATAAGGAGACCTAATGGCACAGTGGTTAAGTGTCCAGCTGTAACTGAAAAGTCAGTGGTTCAAACCCACCATCTACTCCATGGGAGAAAGATGAAGCAGTCTGCTTCTGTAAAGATTACAGCCTTGGAAACTTTATGAGGTAGTTCCACTCTGTTCTTACAGTGTTGCCGTGAGTCAGAATCAACTCAACAGCAACAGGTTTGGGTTTGTTTTTGTTTTGTTTTGCTTTGCTTTGTTTGGAGGCCTTACATAAGGAGTCCAAAAGTTAAGTTATGAGAAGATATATAAATATTTGCTTACATTATTGATTTCAACAATTTAGAGACTTGTTTGTTAGTAATGCTCTCCTGCATGTATGATGTTGCAGATTATTATCCTTAAAAAACAAACAAAAAAACACAACTCCAATTTCCTGCTCTAAAAAAATTAGAAATATGTTTTATAGACATCACCTACTTTCAGGAACTGATATCTCATGAAACATATTATTCTAATATATACATATATGACCAATGATCATATGAAAATAAATTAAGGAATGCAAGTTATTCTTGCACAAAAAATAGATTATCACAATAGATAATATCTTTATATTTGGAAAACTTCTTTAAAAGTAAAATTTCCAGTTGCCAGTCGTTCTCTGCTCAACTTGCAAGTCCTTCCATAATCTGACCCTATGGTATGCATTTAGCCTGATTTATTAGTGCTGTGGGTCTGAGTCTTCCCATACCTCTATTATGTCGAGCCCTCTCATGACACCTCAACAGAGGCCACATTTATCATCACTGCAACACATAAGAAAACTAGGAAGGAGTGGAGGGTCATAACTGGAAATCAACATAGGAGTGTTCATCATCTAAGGTTGCAGAAAGGAAGTAGCCAAGGCTGGCAAAAGATCAATATTTGATGCTAAAAGGGTGAGGTGCCCTAGTCTGGGAGAGTATGGAGAGCACTGGGACCCAGAAATACTCAGGTCACTCAAGCATGAGAAACCATCCTGTGAACCTCTGACTCTTCCATTCAGCAAAGGCCCAAATACTAGCCAAAGACAAAGATAGGCCCTGGGGATACAAAAAGTTAGCACAAAATAGTCCCCATCCTTGAGGTCTTACAATATTAGCAATTAGACAGCCATGCACAAAATAATGACAATTGTGTGTTGTGTTGCAACAGCACAATGTAATACCAGGCACTATCTGAGCACCAAAAAATGAATGTCCAACTCTGCTGTGCAAAATCAGAAGTGTCACAGAAACTCACTCTGCTGCCTTTCACTGACTGTCTTCTAAGCTTCTTGTTGTTTCCCAAGCCCTCTGGCCTACTTCCCACAGTGCCTTAGCTCTTGCTGTTCCCTTGGCTTGGAATGTTCTTCCTTCCGATATCTACATGGCTCACTCTCTCACTTTATTCAGATCTCAGCTCAGCTCAAATGTTCCTTCATAAGGAAAGATTTCTCTCATAAACCACAGCATCTAAAACTGCACCCACGCCTACCCCCACACACCAACTCTCTCTCTCTCACTGTTGTCTTATATTGCATTTTTCCCCCAAAAGCATTTATCACAATCTGAAATCATCTTCTTCAATTGTTCACTGTTTGTTATTGCTTTCCCTCATGCAAATTCTGTGAAAGTTGGAATTTGTCTATTTTGTTCATTGCTATATCCCAAGTCCCAGGCAGAGCTGAACAGATGAATGAGAAAAAACGTGACCTGAGTTATGAAGAACATGTAGTAGTTTATCAAGAGAACAAGCGATACAAAAGCATTTCACAGGGACAATAAAAATGAGTCAATTAAAAATATAATTAAATAAAGGAGTCGAGGTATCTTTGAAGGAATTTAAAGAGGGAAATAAAATGATCTGTGCCTGGAACACAGTGGGTTTTCATTAAATGTTATTAAATAAATAAGTGAATGAGTAAGGGAGGGAATAAATGATTGAATGAATGACCAGTTTTGTGTTTTAGAAAGTGTGAAAGAATAGATTGCTGGAATGGAAAATAGGCACAGACCACTTAGGAAGATAGACTTCTATAAGGTGAAGATAATGAAGACCTGAACTAAGAAAGTAGGAATAGAAAAGAAAGGCCACATTTGAGAAGCAAGTAGAATGGCACGTGATTAAACGTGGGGGAGTTCGATGAGGGAAAAGGATTCTGATTTGGTTGTCCTAACGGACGGTGGTGCTACTGACTACAAGGTAAAACCAGGTTTGGGGAAGAGAGGCTGCAATGGGGAAGATAATCCATTCCATGCTGACCATTTTGGGATCGTAATGTCTGTATAATAGATGAAGACAATTAACATGTAGTTGAAAGTGTACACCTAGGAGTAAAGTCAAGACAAAAGACAGTCTTGGGGTACCATAGATGTCTTTATCTTTAGCAAAATATAAGATTAAGAAGACAAAATTTAAGGACCGTCTAAGAGGCTAAGAGGCAGAGAAAAGAAAAAGAGTCTCCACAGAAAACTGAAAAAGAGCTCCATGAGAACAAACATTGTGCTATCTTTCCAGTGGCCTGGCACATAGTAAATAGAATAATGTACTCATAAAATAAAGAACTAAAGCAAGAAGGAAAGAGGGAGAGGTGGAAGAAGTTTGGAAAGAGGGACTTGGTCAACAGTAATACTACAAAGGTATCAAAAAATAATGATAGCTAAGAACTCACATTTATTAAGTGTATCAGTCACTATTTTAAGCAGTTTACATGGCTTAACTCATTCGATTCTCACAACAAACCTGTGAACTAGGTACATATTATTATTATCCCCATTTCACAGATAAGAAAATGAAGCTCAGGGAGTTGAATGTGCCCAGGCTTACAGAGGAAGTAAATGGCAGAGGCATGATTTAAATCTAGACTCTCCTGCTCCAAAGCCCACTTTGCACAGAGGAAAGAGTGTGCTTTGAGAGGAAAGTGGACTGACAGCAATTTCAGTGAGGTGGCAGCTGGGTGACCTGGGGAAGTGAGTGAAAGATAAGCAAGTAGAAAGAGCCAGTATAGAGAGCTGTAGCAAGGCGCTTAGCTATAAAGAGAGAAACCCAGAGTAGGAGCTAGAGGGAAGAAAGAGTGACTGAGGCTGCTTTGTGTTTTTAATGAGCAAATCTGGAGCATGTGGACTTACTAGATTCTGTTTACATCACACTCTGGAACTGCTAAAGAAAGATGAGGGGGTTGGGATGAAAAACACACAAATCCCTTCCAGCCCTGAATCTACTATGCTACAACTTTTTTTTTTTTTTTTTTCTTCTTTCTTAGGGAAACCAGATGGAAGATTTCACTTGATAAAATTAATTGGAAAAAAAATTCATGACACTTTTAATGAGGTACTTAAATAGAAATCTAAGCACTATATTCTAGTCTCCTTATTCATGAGGCTTTAATCTTTGTCCATCCTGGTCTGTAATACATCTTGTCCTTTTGAGAAACCTGAAGTTATTGCTGTCTTTAGATTTGACCAAATGACATTTTTGCTTTCCTTTCTAAGGTTAGGAAAGGGGTCAAGGTCATCTGAACTCATATTCTTCTTTTTTTCCCCCATTACTATTTCCCTTTCATACTTTGCCTGTCCTTCCTCAGGAAAAAAATGTTAAGTGCAGGCTCTTATAGAAAAGCCACAATGTTTCTTTCACAATATTTTCTTAATATAGTCACTAGTATGCGTTTCCTGCAATGATCTCTCTACAAAGTATTTCCTGAAACATTAGAGCTTTTCTTCTAACCTTCTATCTTTCCCTTATCTTTCCTTCTCCTTCTGTGAACAACAGTGGATGTGTATCAATCCCAGAAATTACACCAGAATCTCAGTTTAACTCTACGTCTATTGCATAAAGCCCTTTCTCGGCATACATCCTTCAGTTACACATATTTCTGGTTTTTTCACACCCTTCTATCTTCAGTTGCTCCTTTTCCTACACACACAAAGTCAGTTTTGAGTTAACCACTAGTAGGGCTGTAAGATGGGGAGAGGTTGGCTGCAGGAAATATGAATCTCGTTTTTGTTTTTCTGGCTTCGAGATGTGTTTTCACGCTTAACAAAACTGGTATATATCCAGCTTTGAAAATTCACAGCACTTCAAACAAAATAAAGTTACACTTGGAAAACATGTCTCAAAAGGAATTAAACAGCTATTCACTTAGCAAATTTTTGTTTCTTCTTGCTCAGTTCTATTTTGGACTTCCCTCCATGCAGTGGTCGAGTGGTACTGTCTCTTACACAAATGCAAACAGTCTTCATAGAGAGATCTTTATTTTCCTCTCTAAAGCATGATATCTTTCTGGCTCACAATTCCCTGGATCAAGGTGATGATTAAAGTATTTCAGATTCAAAGGCTTTCTCTCCAAATTCCTGAGGAGCTAACTTCAGACAAGAGTGAGAGTCCACAGAGATGGAGATGATATCATAAGTGGATCAGGTTGTAATGCTAATAAGGAGTTGAAAATAACCTGTGTCTGCCTAGTATCTATAATTGACTCTATTCACATTTTCCCTGACATATGTGAATCCAAATCCCAGCTTTCATAATAGTAGTGTTTTGGGCAGGCATACATATCAAACTGATATGAACAGAGCACAAATAAAGAATCTCTGTCAGTACCATAGCCTATATCATAGTCACACCTGATTATAAAGAGGCCTAAAACACTTTGTGACAACAGGAAATCCTCTTCTAGAAATAACAGAAATCTCTGAATCCAAATAATTATTTGCATTCTTTATTTACAGGATGTGCTTTTGAAACAATGAAATATTTTAGAAAACTCAGCAGTGATCTGGGACAACTTAAGTACTTCTCTATATGGGTGAGCAACATTTTCAAATATTGACAACCCTGATGATTCAAAACGAATTTTGCAGGCTAATCAAGTGTTCCTTCATTTTACTTACTCTTGGCAAAAATCATTTTTACATTATCTGATATAACAAAAAACAATTTATTGGCTTTATTTTTCCCTAATTTCTCTTTGTTCTTACTTAAAAGAAATCTCAAATCCTAATTTTTAAACCAGAAAAATATTCCATTGGTTAAGGATATGGAACTGTTTTGCTTAAAACAATTAAATAGTAAATGATGACCAATGCAAATGCTTTCTATCTATTAAAATCTTATACTTATTTTAACAAAGGTTTTAAATACCCTAGAATAAGTGGTTTATGCCTTCTAATAGTAAGAATTCATCTGTATGTGAGAACACAATGAATTTTGAATGGATCTATTTCCTATATCCTAGGGACCAGTAATTTCTAGCTTTTTGAGTAGACCCATCTCCTATAACTGCTGATACTGTTTCCAAATGGTCAGTGGGAAGGAGCGTCCCTTTGCTTTTTCTGGAAGGAAAGCCAGAATAACTCTCAAGCTGCTATTCTCCTCCTGACTTCCTGTCCTTACCCACTCTTAGTTCCCAGGAGTCCTGCCAAGATTACCAATTGGTTTTAATCCAGCCCTAATTTTTCAGCTGAGAACTTGGACAGGCAACTTAATATTTTTGTAACTTTCTCTCTCTCTTTTTAAATCAAATGACATAAAAAAAGATTATTATAAAATATTCAGTCTCAAACACTGAAATAGTTTTCTATCCCTCGGCTTATGATTATATTGGCAGAGTCTATGAGAGCACTATGTATGGTCCGTCAACCCTTTAAGAGGTAGAGTCTTGCTTCTGAAATGGATTTGGACCATATGCAATACATATAGGAAAGTTGTATTTTCCCACCACAGTGGAAAACATCTGTTTTGCTAGTGGATTTGACTCTACTTGCCAGAATAACTTTCCAGATGTTTTGAGAGCTCTAAACAACTACATCCTTTCTGGTCTGCTTCTGGCTCAAAAACTGATTTGCTAAGAAAATACGTAGTTCCGTGACATAGATGAAAACAAAAATATTTATCTTAACCAATCCATAATACCAAAATATTTTAGATATGGCCTTGGATTAATAGTATTTTTTGGTTTTCTTGCTTTCTTAAACATGTATACACATAGTCGCTTGGAAGGAAATATAGTGTGAACAGAAAACTACTCTAGTCTCCTCAGAATAAATAACTGTGAATGCTAGACTATTTATGCTCCTTTTTCATACCCTTACCTTTCCACTGATTTTCATAAATGATACCTTCGTGAAATACAAGCATTTCCAGTACATATTTGATTCTCTTTTCTTTGAGGATTACTAAAGAGCATGAAAAGTATTTTATATTCAGCCTCCTTTAGTTATTCTTCTACCCTGGCTTTTTTTTTTTTTTTTTTTTCCTTGATCAACCTCCAGCAACTTTTATTGTTGTTGCTTGTTCCTTTGTTGTTTTTTTTTTTTTAAACACATAATTTAAGGAAATTCTTTATTTTTCATGATTAACTGCCAAATAATATTTCTTCTGTTTCACAATACCTACTGATGTTACTCTATACTCTTTTTCCTAATTATTTTCTGATCTAAATCCTCTGTGTTCTAGCTCCATCTCTAGTTTCTGCTCAACTTTTTCATTCTTTTTTTGCAAAGACCTCCAGTAGCCTATTCTCCTATGGCCACTATAATCCAGAAACGCAAATGTTTGAAAAGGAAATTCTAAATCGAATAGAACAAACCTATTCTGTTTTAAAATTTAGTATATATTTTTCCTATATGAATTTTGCCAAGCTTTTGTATATTTCTTCATTTCATATTATATATGTTTCCAAATGTCAAGAATTTTATGTTTTGAGTATTTCTTTAAATGCTAAAGTTGATCAGCCATTTCTAATAAACACACCTTTTCTAAAAAGCATATCTTTTCATTCATACCCTAGAATGTAGGCTTCATCTTGTTCACTTTTGTATCACCAGTGCCTAAAGCAGTGCACCTGGTAGGCACTCAATTACCATTTGTTGGATAAAGCTAACATTTGGTAGATGGAAGGGGTGTTACCTCCCAATGATCTCTACCCATTGTCCATTGTCCAAAATTCTTGCTTTGGACACATCATCAGGAGGGATAAATAGCTAGAGGAAGACATCATGTTTGGTGAAATAGAGGGCCAATGAGAGCATGAAAGACCCTTGGTGGAATGGATTGACAAATGAGCTGCAATGAGAGACTCGAACATGCTGGCAATTTTAAAGACAACACAGGACTGGGCAGCGTTTCATTCTTTATACATAATAAGGTAGCCATGAATCAAAGTCAACTCCAAGGCAGCTAACAAGTACAACAACAATGATTTTTTAACTCAGAAAATTGATTGGAAAAAATTACCACTATTGAAGCAATATTGATACATTATTTGATACGGTAATAAGGACTAAGTAAGAAATATTCTTTGCTTATACTTAATCTGTATGGATTAAATAATTCTTCATTGGGTGAGTCATTTTTTCCTTATAAAAATCAGTATTTTAGTCCTGTTACATAATTAAAGAAGGAGCTCTGGTGGCACTATGGTTAAAGCATTTGGCTGCTAACCAAAAGGTCAGTGGTTAGAACACAGTAGCAGTTCCACCAGAGAAAGATGAAGCAGTCTGCTTCTATAGAGATGTACAGCCTTGGAAACCCTATGGGGCAGTTCTACCCTATCTTATATAGTCACTATGAGTCAGAATTAACTTGATTGCAGTGGGTTTTTTTGTTTATATGTTTAATTTTACCTGTTAAGTGTTTTTAATTTGCATTTTGATAATGCAGTTTTAGAAAAATAAAAAAGAATAGGCAATTTTTCTATATAGAGTCAAATGAAACAACTTCTGATGATAAATGAAAATTACTATTATATAGTGAGAGAATAGTACTACCTCAATATAAGGCATACTGAGCTGGTTTTCAGTTCACTTTTAAGTTTTATGAGGATGATGTGTTTGGATTTTATAGAAATTGAAAGATTTCATAGTACAGTAAACGACAGACATTACAGTGTTTTCCTCCATGGTTTTCCTATTGAAAAAGAGGATGCTATTATATTTCTCTTATTTTACAAGCATCTTTTAATATTGTTTGTCAGTTATTGTTCAAAAACAATGTGCAAGGCTGGGTATGAGCAGTCAAAGCACTAAAATGAGCAAATAAAAATAAAAATGAGTAGGTATTTGCACTGGTAGTGTCTTTTTTTTCAAGGAGAAACTATTTAGAGTTCTAGTGCTTTCAGTCAGATGATCACTTTTTCCCTGAAAATTTTGATGATACTGTTTTTTTTCCCAGGCTTTATTTTACTATCCAATGGCTTCTTCCCAGTCTCCATCAGTCCTATGTCCTCTGCCTACTCTGAAGGTATAGTGTTCTGAAGAGTAATATTCCTGATTCTCTTTTATCATAATTCTGTAACTCTTTACCACAGCTCTAATATCAGTATCCCTAGTTTAAACTTCAAAGTTCCACACCTAATAGGCAACTGGTTACTGGACACTCTATCTGTTTATCCTGCAGGAATCTCAAACATACTCATCCAAATTAGATTGATCATCTTACTTCCTAAATCATTGTCACCTACATCCACCGGTCACTAACCCTATCAATTCCTACTTCAAACTCTTTCATATTTGTCCCTGCCTCTCTATCCTCCTTACCATTAATATATTTCAAATCTTCTTCATTTCTTTTGAGGTTGTTACAAAGGTCTCCTTACAGGTCAAACTACCTCAGGTTTCACTCCAAGCCATCCCCAAACTGGTAGAGAGACTGTCCTAAAAATACAAAACAGGTCATGTGATTCCCATATCTAAAAGATATTTCTTCATTGCTTACAAAGTAGAATCCAGTCTCTGTCATCAAATGTAATAAATGCTCCACACTATGGCCTTTGCCTTCTTTTCCAGTATCATTATCCTCCGTGATTCAACAGTTTTTTAAAAAAGCTATTACATTTTTCATATCTCCGTACTTTTATGTACATATACTTTTCCTTGCAAATAAAATGCTTTCCCTCTCTTCATAGGTATCGAGGGTGTCTCTGTTTGCCACGACCTAGTTTAAACATAACCTTCTCTTTGAACCTTTCCCTCATCCCTCCTCCTCTGCTGCCAGGTATTTTTCACTTTCTGTGCTGTGCCGCCACTTGTGCCTAAGTCAAACATAATTTCTACTATCTAACTTACCACACTGCATTTCTATTATTTGTTTACATGTCTATCTTCTGTGCACAAATATGAGTTCTTTGAGGGTAGGGATCATTATTTACTCATCAGCAAAATCTACTTACAGTACCCTCTATAAAAACCTATCAATTAATAGTACAATGAATGCAAGAAAAATGTGAAGACAAACTCTATTAAATAGAGAATGTTTATTAACTTCTAAAAATTTGTTAGGACAGAGTAAGAATTTTATTCCGTGGTGAGAGAGAAAAGACAAAATGCAAAGATCTAGAAGTTGTAATACTTGGAATTCCAGTCACAATAAAAAAAAGTCAGTTTGTCATGTTCTTGATGACTAACACAAAAAGCTTCCTATTTTGGTCTAAGTAAATGAATCATTAAACAAGAGAACACCAGAACTGGAAAAAGAGTAGGGGCAAATACATATGACAAACTTTGACAATGTCATAATTCTGATCAGGGTTGGCTTTTCATAGGTTGAGCTCCACCTGGCCCAGTCTTCTTCCTGATTAGTCAATAAAGTCTCCTAGAAGAGTATGGAAGTGCAGTTCAGAAAGAAACAGAGGCAAATGGAGGGATTTCACACTGAGTATCTACTGTGCACTTACTATAATAAGGCTGACAAGAAAGTAATTTACTTCCTCACTGGAATACATGGTCTTAATTCTAGGAAAAGATGTCTTTTTTTTTTTTCATTTTATCTAATGAATAGTATGAATTATTTAACTAATATCTTTCCCTCTTTGCCTTGGCTATTAGGGAACTCCAGGCCAAATTTGAAGCTCATCTCTAGCAACTCATCAGAAATGAATAGCTGTATTTTCTTTTCCTTTATACAGATTTTCTTATCTATTCATTTTCTTATCTTTTAATTGTATGCATTTTCAGAATTTTCCTTCTTTTCTTAAAATGATGTAGGATATAAATAATACAAAAATAAAAGAGGCAAAGAATATGAAATTCAGAAAAAGCAAAGTGATTCTTACGTAAGAGCTAAAGCAAGCATTTTGTAGTAAACATTCACTAGAGAAAAAAAACAAACTGATATTCCAAAAAATTGTAAAAAAGGCAGAAAAGATTAATAATTGTCTACTATTGTGTAAAAGGGGCCTCTGATGGCATAGTGCCTAAGGCATTGGATTGCTAACCAGAAGGCTGGCAGTTGCTTGGAAGGAAGACTGGGTAATCTACTTCCATAGAGATACTGCCTCGGAAACCCAAGGAGGGGTCGCTATGAGTCAGAACTGACTCAATGGCAGTGAGTTAGGTATTGTATAAAAGCTTTGCTGTTAGGAAAATAGTGCAATGTGAAACACGTAAAAGAATCAGTAGTAAAGACAGAAGCAAACTTACCAAAAAATCATCATCATCATCATAACACTTCTACATGTTGAATGCTTATTGTATGCCAGATACTGGACTGGACCTTTAGATATTTCATTCCATAGTCACAACAACCTTGTATATATTGTTGTTGTTAGGTGCCATCCAATCCGCTCCAACTCATAGTGACCCTATGTATAACAGAACGGAACTACGCCCAGTCCCACACCAACCTCAGCCGCTGTGTCAATCCATCTCATTGAGGGTCTTTCTTTTTTTTGCTAACCCTACTTTATCAAGCATGATATCCCTTTCTGGGGACTGATCCCTTTTGACAACATGACCAAAGTAAGTGAGACAAAGTCTGGTCATTCCCGCTTCAAAAGGGCGTTTTGGCTGTACATGTTCCAAGACAGATTTATTCATTGTTTTGGCAGTCCATGGTATTTTCAGTATTCTTTGCCATCACCTTGTATATAAACTCAAAAACAAAACAAAACAAAATAACTCACCGCCATCAAGTCAATTCTGACTCATAGTGACCCCCATTGGGTTTCCAAGGTGGTAAATCTTTACAAAAGTAGATTGCCCCATCATCTTTCCATGAGGTGAGTGGTGGGTTTGAAATGCCAACCTTCTAGTTAACAGTCAAATGCCTTGGGCACTGCACCACCAGAGCTCATTACCTTGTATATAGGTGTTATTATTATTATTTATCCCATTTTACAGATGATAAACCAATGGCTTAGAGGGGTTAATTAATTTAAGTGACCAAGGTCACATAGTCTTAATAAGTGACAAAGGAGTCCTGATGGTACAGTGGTTAATATTTTGGCTGCTAACCAAAAGATTTGCAGCTGGTACCCACCTGCCACTCTGCAGAGTAAGATGCAGCAATTTGCTTCCATAAAGATTAGTCGAGTTGATTCCAACGCATGGCAACCATATAGAATAGAGTAGAACTGCCCTATAGGGTTTCCAAGGCTGCAGTCTTTTTTCTTTTCTTTTTTTTATTGTGCTTTAGGTGCAAGTTTACAGAGCAGAGTTTGTTTTACATTCAACATTTTGTGTACATGTAGTTTCACTCCCCATTTACCATCCCAACCCTAACCCAGTCTCCTCCTCTCCCTGCCCACTAATTCCGCGCCCCCCATAGTTATGCACTCCTTGTGTCTTGCATTTCCTCCGTGCAAATGTTGCTCCTCTGGTGCCCTGTGGTCAATTGCTCTAAGGGATGCATCTTCAAAGAGTATGTGGGTGCTTCACCCTGGGTTGAGTGATCTGCATGTACATCTTGTTTACTATTGGGCTGAGAGCCAGCCCCTGGGAGTGAATATTATTCCAGACCCAAAATGTATACCAGGGCCATAGTATTGAGGGTCTCATCAGACTCCATCAGACCAGTAATTCTGTTCATTATTGTGTTTTGGATTTTGTTCCACGTTTTTCCTCCCACTCTATCCAGGATCTCCAGTTTTGATCCTTTCCTGAGTGGCTAGCTTTGGTAGCTGGGCACAATCTAGTTCTTCTGGTCTCGAGGGCCATCAGGTTCTAGGGCTGATTGCTTCCAAATGCCCTTTTTTTTTTTTTCATTCTTCTTCCCTTCCGACAATAGGAGACCATTAGCTGCATTAGATGGCCATCCAAGGCTGCAGTCTTTATTGAGGCAGACTGCCACATCTTTCTCCTGCAGAGCGACTTAGTGAGTTGGTTCATAGAACGGCTGACCATTCAGTTAGCAGCCAAACACTTAACCATTGCACCACCAAGGGTCCTGGCTCCTTCTGTCATTACCCAAATTTCAATGAGGTCCCAGTAAAAGTTACAATTTGACCTTTTATTTGTTCCATGAAGAATGAAATTAGGAGTGAGCCTGAGACCTTACTTAGGCAAAGCAAAGGAATGCAGACCACTATGTTGTTGTGTGTTGTCGAGTCAGACCAGAGTCATAGCAACCCATCCTTGGGTTTCTGAAGTTGTATCCCTACAGAAATAGATTGCCCAACCTTCCGTCTGAGGAGTGGCTGGTGGGTTTGAACCTCAAGCCTTCTGGTTAGCAGTCAAGTGCCTTAGGCACTATGCTACCAGAGCTGTTCTCCCAAACCAGCATGGAGGTAGCAAAGGCAGTCAGCAAGGGAAGACAGCTATGCCCAGCAAGGCAGGCATCACTTGAGGGTCAATGGCAGCAAAAGCAGCTCTGGAGATACAAGGTAGAGAAGACTGGGTTAAACAAATTAATAAATGCCATGTATTGAGAACAGCAGCAGCTGCCACACAGACAGTAGCATGTATGTGTTTGTCACTATGTGAAACATAAACTAATCATTGAAACTAAATATGATCTTATTGTAGTCACAAGCAGTTGAAGCCTAGACATCTGATAGACATTAAATCATATCAATTCCCTGCTACTGTCATCAGGAAGAAGCTCTGGTGGTGCAGTGGTTAAAGGGCTTGTGTATTAACTTAACTGAAAGATTGGCGTTCTGAAGCCACCAGCTGCTCTGCTGAGAAAGATGTGGCAATCTGTTTCTGTAAAGATTTACAGGCTTGGAAATCCTTTGCGACAGTTCTACCCTGTCCCATAGGGTTGCTATGATTAGAATCTACTGATGACAGTGGGAGTTGGGACTGTCTTCAGGAGGAAGCTCAAATTCCTTAGCATGGCACACACAACATGATTCATGAACGAAAACAGTTGTAAAACTGAGCTCTCACCAACTTTCTGCCCATCCCCCACTCACGCCAGGTCCTCAAGTTCAAAGAGACTGAATTATAACATTTCTCCAAAATGTACTCTTCTCCCTTTTACCTCTAGGCACATTATGCTCTGCATGTAATTCACTCCCCCAGGCTTTCACCTGGCTTTTTGTCTGAAACTAATTCTTTGGGGCTCAGATCAAGAGTCACAATTTCTAAGAAGCCTTTCATGTCTAGAATTCAGTTTAGGTGCCCTTCTCTAGTGCCTCTTAAAACTCAGTGGATCCTCAGAAGAGAGTTACATAGCTCCTACCCTAATTAGACTAAGAGCCTCCAAACAATGTGAGATAATAAACCAAAATGTGAGATAATAAATATCTGTGCTTATAAGCCCCTCCCAAAAAAATTCTATGGATATTTATTCTTTAGAATTTATCACTTGTATTGCCTGATATGTTTGCTTATCTGCTTCCTTTTTACACTCTGTGCTCCTAGAGTGCCTGGCCCTTGATAGGAACACAAAGATGTTTGTTGAACAAATGGTAATCTTCTTGGTCATGCATAGTGGCTGCTCTAATCCTAGAAGATTTGCATGTGCCCTTTCTTTTGTTAAAAGTCTTGTAGGCTGGAGGCTGGTTCTTCCTTTAATTTACAAATAAGCGTGACAAAAATAGAAATTAGTCAGGAAGACAGAAAAAGGCTTAGGAAGAAAAATTAGATAATATTTTGTCCCTCTTTACTTGAATTCATTTATGATTAGTTATTACTAATCTTTAATGTAATATATGAATTTAAGTTACCATACTCAGAACTTGTCCAAATGTTTAAAATACAGATATATCTGCTAACCAGAAGGCAGATGGTTCAAACCCACCAGCCACTCCTCGGAAGGAAAATTGGGCAATCTGTTTCCGTAGTGATAACTCCTCGCAAACCCAAGGAGGGGTCGCTATGAGTCAGATCCAACTCGACGGCAGTGAGTTTGATTTTGGTAACTTGTTGCTTCCAACATAGCTGCTTAAGGAGGGTTATCTTTGCTTTTATGAGCTCACTGATTCTCTCACAATTAACACTTTTCCAATGCTTCTCTCATTAGAAAAGTGTTAATTGTGAGAAAATCAGTGAGCTCATGGTAGCATAGTGGCTAAGACACTTGCCTGCTAACCAGACGGCTGGCGGTTCAAACCCACCTGCCACTCCTCGGAAGGAAGGTTGGGAAATCCTACTTCCGTAGTGATACTGCCTCGGAAACCCAAGGAGGGGTCTCTATGAGTCTGGCCGACTCGACGGCACATAACAACAACAACAACAATGCTTCTCTCAATTAAAGAAAATGGGCAATTATCCCTTAAACAAAGTCTTTGAAATGAATGAGAATACCTCAGGAAGCAGAGATTTGCTTCTCAGTTCATACCAACTGAGACTTCAATACAGTTCTTTATAAATAAGTTATCCCCCCTCCTATCATTTCGGGCACTACAATCCTAATCATAGAGTAGAAGAATTTCTCGATCTGATCATTGACCGAATAAAATCTCATCAAACTTTGAAAGGAATTTTAATGACGAAAGTCTGAATAAAGATCAACGGCTGTTTTTTCACTTAACACATTTTCATAGAACAGACTATTTTCTCCAGATATTTCTGTCTCAGATTTTTTGATCTCCCTAAATTATCAAGGAAGAGCAGCCACTAGCCTCTTTCTCCTTGTGTTCCTCTTCAGCTATTCAGCTAGTATTCCATTGCACAAATAAGGTTATGAGAAATGACTCATAAATGATGACACTCTTATGTACTCTTTCCTTCTAATTGTGAGATAGATTTTGCATTTTTATATAATTATATTAACAATCTAGTTTTGTAATGTTTGTGCCAGTTGTTTTATCAAAGAAACAAAATGTTACAAAATAAGTTGAAATCCCTGGTCTTCACATGTCTCACCTTCCACCAGGAATCCACTAGCACAAAGTTGGTGTGCATCATTCTCATGCATATTTTTTTTATCTTTTCACTACTTATGTGTATATCCATAAACAAAATATGAAACTTTTTTGAATTTTTTTTTTTACTGTGATTTGGGTGAAAGTTTACAGAGCAAATTCATTTCCATTCAGTAGTTCATACACATTTTGCTTCATGACATTGATTGCAATCCCTATAATGTAACAGCTCTCTTCCCAGGTCCTCCCTGTGGATACCTTTTCCCTGTGTCTTTCTTTCCTATGCATTCCTGCCTTCTGAGCTATATCCCTGTGTAAATGCTGCCCTTCTGATCTCCCATGGTTGATTATTCTAAGAAATGTACCTACCTGGTGTAAATGTTCACCTTCTAGGCCTGTCCATTGTCTGGCCTGGAAGCTATAGTAGTGAGTTCAATTCCAGGCCTAAAGGGTGACTAGAGGCCATAGTCTCTAGGGTTTCACCATGTTTTGGTTACCTAGTGCCGCTCTGACAGGAATATACCACAAATGGGATGGCTTTAACAAACAGGAGTTTATTCTCTTACAGTTTGGAGGCTTTATGTCTGAGTTCAAAGTGCCAGGCTCTAGGGACTGAGTGAAAGCCCCTCAACCTTGGCTTCAGCTCTGCCTCCTGCTCCTGACCCGCTGGAGCTAGAGGCTTTTCTTCCCTCAGACAGCTGCTGACTGCTGAGACTGACAAGCCCAAGGTTGACAAGTAAAAAGGCACAGTCCTGATGTTACCAAACCACATGGCAGGTCATTAATTGAAGTCCATTGAAAGTCCCAGGGTCAGCAGAACATGGCAGGCTGCATGGTTGTCTATATGCAGGGTTCAAGCATGCCATGAGCCAGAGACCATTCCCCAAGGCTTCTCTTTATATACAGGCAGCAGACCACATCTCAAAGGCAGCTACTCAGCAGCTCACAGTAGATTCCACCATGGAGTTCATTACCAGTCTCATCATGGGGAATACTACATTCAGCTGCCCAGCCACTCAACCAGGCCCAGCCAAGATGACATACAAGCTTAACCACCACACACCAGTCTCTGTCAGACCATTAAACCTGCTTTTTTTTTTTTTTTTTTGAGTTTTGTTCCACGTTTTTCTCCCACTCTATCCAGGATCTCCTATTTTGATGTTTGGAATGTTTTTGAAATTTTACATAAACAATATAATAATAATAATAAAGTAGCTTTTACAGCTTCCTTTTTTCACTATATATTGTATATTAAAATGTGTCCATGTAAACATCTGTAGACCTAATTCATCAACTTTAACTAATGTATAGTATTCTACTGTATTAATACAGCAAACTTTATCTATTGTTCTAGTGACAAAAATTCAAGAGGTTTCTAAATTTTCACTACTACAAAGAATACTAGAAAAAGCTTTCCTTGAACATGTTTCTGTGGGCATGTGCACAAATGTTTCAAAGGTTATATATATGAAGGTGAAAATTTCTGGGTCATATGTTTTGATCTGTTTAAATAAAGTACAAGTTTATTTCCAAAGCATTTATACCAGTTTGTGTCCTCTGGTGGCAAAGTGCCTAAGGCATTTGACTGCTAACAAGAAGGCTGGCAGTTCAAACCCACCAGCCACTCCTCAGAAGGAAGACTGGGCAATCTACTTCCGTAGAGATACCGCCTTGGAAACCCAAGGAGGAGTCACTATGAGTCCTATTCGACTTCACGGCAGTGAGTTTGTTTTTTGGTTTTCTGGTAGCACAGTGCCTAAGGTATCTGACTGCTAACTAGAAGGTTGGTGGTTCAAACCCACCAGCCATGCCACAAAAGCAAGACTGGGCAATCTACTTTCATAAAGATTTACCGCCTCGAAACCCAATGGGGGGTTGCTATGAGTCAGAATCGATTAGACTGCAGTGGGTTTGGGTTTTTTTTTTGGTTTGGCAATATTTGAGAATGCTATTTCCTCCCACATTGGCCATCACTTGGTATTATCATTTCAAATTTTTGCCAATCTAGCAGGAGCTCTGGTAGTATAGTGCCTAAAGCACTTGACTGTTAACGAGAATCTGGTGGTTCCAACCCACCAGCCATTCCTGGGAAGGAAGGTTGGGCAATCTCCTTCCATAGTCATACTGCCTTGGAAACCCAAGAAGGGGTTGCTATGAGCCGGGTCCCACTCGAGGACACCTAACAACAACAACAACAGTGGTGGTGAAATGATATCTCAAAGTGCTTTAATTTTATTTTCTTGAATTCTGTAAGATCAAGCATCTGTTAATGTGTTTATTGACTTTTAGGTGTCCCTTCTGTGACTGGTTCTATTAATTTCCTAAAAAAAACCAAACTCACTGCCATCCAGTCCATTCCAACTCATAGCGACCCCTCCTTTGGTTTCTGAGGTGGTATCACTATGGAAGTAGATTGCCCATCCTGCCTTCTGAGGAGTGGCTGATGGGTTTGAAGCACCAACCTCTGGTTAGCAGTCAAATACCTTAGGCACTATGCTACCAGAGCTCCCTACTAGGGGTTGTTGTTGTCACTGTTATGTGCCCTCAAGTCGGACTCAACTCATAGCGACCCTCCTTGGGTTTCCAAGGTGGTATCACTGCAGAAGTAGATTGCCCAACCTTCTTTCCGATGAGTGGCTGGTGCGTTTGAACGGCCAGCCTTCTGGTTAGCAGTCAAGTGCCTTAAGCACTACTTCAAAATATATTTGAACTCATATTACCAATTTGTTTTTTCTATACTTTGCTTACTTCCCTATTGGGTTAATAATCTTTCTGATTTTCAGGGACTTTTCATATATTCTTGATAATAATTCTCTGTAAGGTATGTGAAGGACTTATTTTGGTGCAGTGGTTAAGGCATTTGACTGTTTACCTGAAGGTTAGTGGTTCAAACACACCAGCTGTTCTATGGGAGGCAGATGAGGCAATTTACTTTCATAAAGATTTACAGCCTTGGAAACCCTATGGGTTGCTATGACTGAGAATTGACTTGATGGCTGTGGGTTGGTTGGCTGGATTGAAAGGTATGTATATTTTAAAAAATAAATAAAAATTTCCCAATTTCAGTTTGTTTTAAAGTTTTTTGGAAATGTCTTTGTCAGAAGCAGATTTAATTTTTCTGTCATTAAATTTAGCAGTCTATTTTCTTATGATAGGTGCTTTTAGTGACATGAACATATTCAGCTATCATTTTCTAAACATTTCAAGATTTTTAATTGGCATATATGGCTCTTAATCCACCTGAAATTTGGTCATATTATGTGAAGTAAAGAAATAGTTTTCTCTTTTCTCTTATATGGCCACTTGTCCCAGAGCCTTTTCCTTACTGATTTACAACTGTCATAGAGTGAGTACCATGTATAGATTTTTGTGTGTTTCTGGATTCTTTTTGTCTCCTCTTGGTCTTTGTGTCTTTTCATTGTGCTAAAACAACTGTTTTAAGTACTACAGCATTATAAGTCTTGCTATCATAGTTGTTTTTCCCCTTGTACTCTATCAGCATTACATCTACCAAGCACAGCATAAACTTCTGAAGCAGAATATTTTGGGGAAAAAATTTCTCAAAATGATAAGATTGGGCTTGGCTCTGGAATGTTATTTGGAATAAGTCACAGTGGTATCTGTTAGTGATATGTGCAACTATCTGAAAATGTCCTGAATCATGGCCAACAGCTGTGATTTTACTTTAAAGAAAATTGCTTCTGGACTTTCAGTACTGTAGATACTTTCAGTGTCTACTGTGTAAAGGTTTCCTTCTAAAGTCTCATAGAATGCCATTAAAACAGAGGTACCAAGAAAGACATTTTAAACCTTGTTTTTAGTTAGAGAGAGAGAAAAAAGAGAGAGAGCACTCTGGTAGTACAGTGCCTAAAGCATCTGACTGCTAACCAGAAACTTGGTGGTTCAAACCCACCAGCTGCTCCATGGGAGCAAGACTGGGTAATCTACTTCCATAAAGGTTAACCACCTTGGAAACCCGATGGGGGTCACTGTGAGTCAGAATCGACTCAATGGCAGTGGGTTTGGTTTGGTTGGTTGGTATATATACAAAATACAGAACTGCATGGAAAAATGCATGGAAAAATTATTCTGAAGGAAAAATAATTAAATTTGATGGCATAGTGCCTAAGGCATTTGACTGCTAAACAGAAGGCTGGCAGTTCAAACCCACCTCGGAAGGAAGATTGGGCAATCTACGTCTATAGTGATACTGCCTTGAAACCCAAGGAAGGGTCACTATGAGTCGCATCCAACTCAACAACAGTGAATTTTGTTTTCATTTTTATACTTAATAAAATGAGTTTTTATGGTACAAACATCCATATATATTTTATGCTACTGCATATGATTGGTGAATGTGTTGAAATACATAAATAGAAAACTAAAAATATAAAAAAGTCTTGCCAAAGTAGTAAATGGCATTAAGAAAGTAGCAACATTTCTAAACCTGAGTTCTTAATAATTGCTAATGAGAAATTTCATATGAGTATAGCAGCATCAATAAAACTTGACATTGCTGAAGATAATTTGCCCACATATCAGTTTCCCCTCTGAGCTTCCTTATTTCTGTCACTGGTACCATCACCTTCCTAGTTTCCCAGGTTTAAAACTTTGGAGTTATCCCTGATTTATTTTACTTCCACATGCTTTATCTGTGGTAGGCAGAATAATGACACTGTGGTAGTTCAGGTTGTATGTCAACTTGGCTGGGCCTGCTTTTGAGAGGCTGGGCAGCTGGTTGGAGTTATTCCCCATGGTGAGATTGGTAGTTAACTCCATGGTAGAATATACTGGAGCAGCTGAGTAGCTGCTTTAGGGATATGGGCTGCTTCTAGTATATAAGAAACTTCGAGGAAGGTCTCAAGCTTTGGGGATGCTTGGAGCCTGCATGTAGTCAAGTCTTCATTCAGCAGCCCGGCATGCTCTGCTGATCTTGGGACTTTTCAAAAAAAAAAAAAAAAACAACCCTACTGCTGTCAAGTCAGATCCGACTCATAGCAACCCCTCCTTGAGTTTCCAAGGAGGTATCACTGCAGAAGTAGATCGCCCAACCTTCCTTCCCAGGAGAAGCTGGTGGATTTGAATCGCCAGCCTTCTGGTTAGCAGTCAAATGCCTTGGGTACTATGCCACCAGAACTTCTCTGGGACTTTTAATGGACTTAAATCAATGGCCTGCCACGTGGTTTGATAATATCAGGACTGTGCCTTTTCACTTGTAGACCTTGGGTTTGTCAGCAGCTGAGTGAAGAGCTGCCTATAGCTTCAGTGAGGAAACAAGAGGCAGGGCTAAAGCCCAAGGTCTAGGGGCTTTCACCCAATCCCTAGAGCCTGGCACTTTGAACTCGGACGTGTAGCCTCCAAAACTATGAGAGAATAAATCCCTGTTTGTTTGAGCCATCTCATTTGTGGTATATTCCTGTCAGAGAGGCACTATGCAACCAAAATAGACATCTTCTCCAAAAGATGTTTAGATCCTAATCCTCAGAACCTGTAAAAATACTGTTATGATACAAGGAGAAATTAAGGTTGATAATCAGATGACAGGAGCTCTGGTAGCATAGTGCCTATAGACACTTGACTGCTAACCAGAAGGCTGGCAGTTCAAACCCACCAGCCACTCCTCGGAAGGAAGATGGGGCAATCTACTTCCATAGTGATACTGCCTCGGAAACCCAAGGAGGGGTCGCTATGAGTCGGGGCCGACTCAACGGCACATAACAACAACAACAACAATCAGATTACCTTAAATAGATTATCCTGGATTATATGTGTGGGCTGGATATAATCACAAGGGTCCTTTAAATGTGGAAGAGGCAGAAGAGTCACTGTCAGTGATGCAGCTTGAGATAGCCTCAACAAGCCATTGCTGACTTTGAACACAGAAGATGGCCATGAGCCAACGAATGCAGACATCCACTGGAAGCTGGAAAGGGTAAGGAAATAGATCTTCTCTTACACCCTCAGAGGGAATGCAGCCCTGCTGACACCATGATTTTAGTTCAATGAAAACCATTTTGCGCTGTGACCTTTAGAACTGTAACATTATAAATTTGCATTCTTTTAAGCTATCAAATTTGTGTTATTTTGTTACAGCAGCAATGGGAAACTAATACACTATCCAATCACTAATCACATCTTCTTTGATTCTCACTTTATACCAACTCTCAGATGTCTTTTTTATCTCAATTTTAAATGGGAGTACTCCAGTTCAAGTCCTCATTTGTTAGCTCCAGGATAGTATAATAGAAAACAGTAATATCTGGGAATAGTCCTAAATTGAGACTCAGAAGACCTAAGTTCTAGTCTTTCTCTGTGATTGATTAGCTTGTGACCTCAGGAAATCCCTCTGCCAAACTTCCTTACCCCCACTCCCCAACACACACACATTATTGGGAAAAAAAGTAAATTGAATGAGATCATTATTAAATTCCCTCCCAGCTCTTGTTAGTCATTGTATGGTCTCCCTGTCTCTTACTTCCTTACATCTTCAATCCACTCTATACATCAGTCCAAAGTATCCTTCTTAAAACCTGCATGGTATAAATTACACTCTTATGTAGAACCTTGTATTGACTTTTCACTGCTTACAAGTTAAACAAATCACTATAAAAGACCTTTTATGATCTTCCTGCTCTCCTTTATCTCTCCAACATCTTTTTCTTCCCAAATTTTCCTACCTATTTCATCAAAACAAGTCTATTCATTTCTCAAACATGGTCTGTTAAGGCTCTTCCTCCTTCCTGCAATATCCTTCCCACTCCCATCTAGTTATTTGAGTCCTGCTCTTTCTGTAAAACCCAGCAACTACCACTCCCCAGTGATTGCTCCACCTCCACAACTACTGGCCACACTGTGTTTCTCAAACTCAATTAGAAGGAGAATTAATAAATGATTTAAATTTTCTAACTCTATACATAGGATTGAGGCTAGTAAAGGGATGATATAAGAAGGATAAGGGAAAAGGAAAACTATCTCAAAGGAATAAAATGTTACTTTTAATTCTCTGAAGGAAATGGGGAACAAATGTGTTCAGAACTAATCTGGTACTATCTTGCATTATTATTTTTCCATTTACAGGTATGTCTTTTCCTTTAAGGTCTAACCCCTTAATGACATTTCTGATGTTTCTTTTCACTCCTATCATTTAGGAAAAAATTTACTGAATTGGTGCATTTGAATTGTAGTGCTGGCAAAGAATACTGAAAATACCATGGACTGCTAGAAGAATGAACAAATTTGTCTTGGAAGAGATACAGCCAGAATGTTTCTTAGAAGGAAAATGGAATAAATAATAATAACATCTATATATAAGGTGTATCAGACAGTGTTTCTCTGCTATTCATAGGTGTTGGAAAAGAATACTGAAATACCATGAACTACAGAAGAATAAACAAATCTGTCTTAGAAGTACAGCTGGAGTGCTCCTTTGAAGTGAGAACTGCCAGACTTTGTCTCATGTACTTTGGTCATGTTGCCAGAGGGACCAGTTCTGGAAAAGGATATCATGCTTGGTAAAGGATAGGGTCAGCAAAAAAGAGGAAGACCCTTAACAAAATGGCTGGACACAGTGGCTGTGACAATGGGCTCAAGCACAGCAAAGATTGTGGGGATGGAACAGGACCAGGTATTGTTTTGTTCTGTTGTACTTAGGGTCACCCTCAGTTGGAGCCAACTTGACAGCACCTAACAACTTAAAGCTACTTACTCATTTGCTCAGTGTCATAATACATGAACGATAATATACTGTCATGGATTGAATTATATCCTCAAAAATATGTGTCAACTTGGCTAGGCCATGATTCTCAGTGGTTTGATAGTTATATAATGATGTAATTTGGCAGGTACGTAATGATGTAATTATCCCCCATGATGGATCTGATGTGACCAGCCAAGCAGTTGTAAGGGGAGTGGGATGAGATACAACATCCTTACTCAGATCACAGCCCTGATCTGATCTAAGGACAGTTTCCCTGGGGTGTGCCCTGCATCACCTTTTATCCTGCAACAGATAAAAGGATAGGAGCATAAATTTCTGTTTGTTAAACCCATCCACTTGTGGTATTTCTGTTATAGTGGCCCTAGATAACTAAGACACATACAAAATCCAGGTTTAGTTCTTCAATTCATGATATATGTAAAATGCTTAAGAGTTAATTAATGAGTTTATCAATCAAGTATTTATTAAAGGTTACTTGAGTTCTGTTTATAATAGCCAAATAATCCTCAGGGCTGGACTGTACAGACACTCACACATTCACATTTCTTGGCCTCCAAAGTCTATCTTTCTGTGTTAAAAAAAGTTTTTTTTACTGTGATTTGGGTAAAAGTTTACAGAGCAAATTCATTTTCCATACAGCAGCTCATATACACTTTGTCTCATGACATTGACTACAATTTACCACAATGCAACAGCTCCCCTCTCACTACCTCCCATAGTTTCCTCTTTCCTGTGTCCTTCCCTCCCATGCACTCCTGCCCCATGAGCTGGCTGTCTGTGCATAAATAGCCTTTCACTTCTCCCATGATTGATCTCTCCAGGGAGTGTATCTACCTAATGTAAATGTTAAGTTCATATGCCTGTCTTTTTGGCTGGAAGCTACAGAAGTGGGTTCAATTCCAGACCTGAATGGCAGCTGGAGGCCGTACTCTCAGAGGTTCTACCAGGCTCTGTCAGAGCAGCAAACCTGGTTCTCCCCCCCCCCCGCCTTTTTTTTTTCTTTATGATTTTGAGTTTTGTTCCACATTGTTCTCTCACTCTATCCAGGATCTCCTACATAGATCCCCCTTCTGAATGGTTGACAGTGGTAGCTGGGAACCATCTAGTTCTTCTGGTCTCATAGTCATAGGCTGGGGATCACTTGGTGTACCAATCGCTTGGACTAATTGTTTCCATGCATCTTTGATTATCTTCAGTTTTTGCTCTGGATGAGGAGAGACTCATTGTTGCATCTAGATGGCCACTTGCAAGCTTTTAAGATCCCATTTTCTACTCGCCAGAGTAGGCTGTGGAACAATGTTTTTGTGTAGTATGTAATGCCAATTGAGCTTAATGTCCCCTGCAACCATGCTCCCGAATCCACAGGTCCAACTACTTGCTCCCCCTGCAAACTCTATCTTTCTAGCAGTACTTTTTGGTATCTTCCAAGCATGACTCTCTGATCCTTCATGAGATTCTCTGGTTTCTAAGAAGTTTCTCCCACCAGTGGTCCATAGCCTACTGAACTGCAAGTTGTACAGTCACAGCTGCATCTCCAGGAAGTTAGCCATGGCCAGAGGGGCAGGGCAGCAGCCTTGAACAAATCCAAAAGGTGCTGAAATTGGCCTCCTTTTATTTTCCAAAACCATACATGAGCAATTTCTTAGAAATGGAATGTAGTATAATAATTAATTGCTATGGTGGTAAAATGGTTTGGAAAAAGACATCAAGAATGGTTGCACAAGTTGAAGAATGTAATCAATATTACTGAATTATATGTGTGCAAATTGTTGAGAGAGAATATGTTTTGTTAAAATTCAAATAAACAAATAAGAATTAATTTCTATTCTATAACTTTATGAACCATTTTTAAACTCCTTTAATTTAGATAACTCAGAATAGTACTTAGTTAGCTCCTTTGCTTGAAACTCTCTGTCCAAACCATTTATTCAGTCGATATTTACAATTCTGATGATAGTATTATTTCTATGGAGCTCCATAACTGCTACTTTATTCTGATCTGATCAACTTATACATTTATGCTGCATGATTCTAACAGCTAGGTTATCATGATAGATGTGAGGTCTTGGCTCAAGTCTGGTCAGGATTTTACTCCACAGTGAACCTGAGTATTTGGTCTGAAATCCCAGATACTATGTCAACACAGTTCCATCTAACACACTATTTAAGTGCCACTATGTAGTGATACTGCCTCAGAAACCCAAGGAGGGGTCACTATGAGTCGGGTCTGACTCGGTGACACATAACAACAACATGTATGGCTACACATTGATTTTTTTTTTTTTTCTATTGACTGTTCTCTATATATACAGTCATATGTTGCATAATGTCCATTTGGGCAACATTTGGCCACATATATGTCCATGTCCCATAAGGTTATAATAGAGTTCAGAAATCCAAATCAGAGAATAGGAAATAATGGATGCCACAGCTTCCCACACTCAACAAGTGCATCTCATGTCTCTTGCATATGAAGGGATTGTGCTGCCAGACATATAATTATACAGTACATATTTAGCCTAGAATATGTGTATCTTGATAGGCATAAAAAATACCTATGGCTTACATATATACAATACTGTACTTTCTATCATTATGTTAATATGAACTTTCCCACTTACAAATAATAAGTTTGCAATAATAACTATAATGGTGTATAATTCAACTCATAGGCAGCAGCATCCAATCTTGTGCATTATGCATCTCGTAAGTATTGCAGCATTATCTCTCTGTTTAATTTCCTTTAGAAAATATTACTGTGAAGTGTATCATGGCTCCCAAACACAGTAAAACTAGTGCTAGTTATAGCAGCAGCAAATGGCAAAGGAGAAGTATCAATCTGAGAGTGAAACAAAAGGCTATTAAACAACATGAAGGTGGAAAATCAATGAATACCATTGCTCATGATTTAGGCGAGTCTATTTGCTAAGTATATAATATGGTGTTTGCATAACATCCAAACCATATAATTTCCTACTTCAGAGAACATATTGTGGACATTAAGAGATGCATATCTGTAATCTGCTCTCTCCCACTTTTATCCTTTCTTCTTTTTTTCCCTCCAAGTATAAATTCATTTCTAAATACTTAAACTACCACTGTCAGTAATGTACAAATGTCTCCTTTTTTGGTTTGTCAGTGACATAAATATTCTTTAATATATCTCAACAAAGACATTGTATTATAAATGTCATTTCTTTCTCTCACTTAATCATATATTTTGTCCTCTTTTTTATTGTGATGTGAAGGTTTATCATTTTTCTTTTAGGTTACCCTATGATTTATAAATTTATCCCCGAGTTTAGAACAGTCCATTCTATCTTTCAACTTTCTTAACTTCCTCACCATTTAGAAATTCTGTGACTACACAGTCTTTTCCCTCTTTTTGTTTGTAGTTGTCCTCACTTGCCAGTTGATATCTCTGGTTCCCTGTTTACAATCTTGTAGCTCATTTTACTTTGGATATGTCCATAGCTGTGGTTTCTGGGTTATGTTATCTTGTGTATTAATGGTCTGTTGTTATTTGCTATTTTTGGTTCTCTGATCAAAGGACTCCCTTCAGCAGGTCTTGTAAGGTTGGTCTGGTTTTAACAAATTCCCTTAGTTTCTGCTTATCTGGAAATCTCCTAATTTCACCATCATATTTGAGGGACAATTTTGCTGGGTATATAATTCTTGGTTGAAAATTTTTTCTCTTTCAGGGTTTTATATATACCATCCCATTGCCTTCTCGCTTGCATGGTTTCTGCTGAGAAATCAGAGCTTATTCTTACTGGCTGTCCTTTGTAGGTAACTTTTTGTTTTTCCCGTGTGGCTTTCAGGATTCTGTCTTTGTCTTTGGTTTTGATGAGTTTGATGATATGTGTCTTGGTGATTTTCTTTTGGGGTCTATCCTGTTTGGGGTTCACTGGACTTCCTGGATGGATACATTCTCATCTTTCATCATTTCAGGGAGGTTCTCCTCCAGCAAATCTTGGACAATTTTCTCAGTGGTTTTGTTTTTCTCTTCCTGTTCTGGAATTCCAATGACACGTAAGTTATTCCTTTTGATGGTATCCCATATGATCCTTAGGCTTTCTTCATTTTGTTTTGATTTTTTTCTGATTGATCCTTTTCCAAAGAAGTATTCAGGTATTTTTCTTCCATCTCATTAATTCTGTCTTCCATCACATCAATTCTTCTCCTTTGCCCTTCCAATGTGTTATCTATTTCTGACAATGTAGTATTAATCTTTTGGATTTCTATCTGTAGATTTAGAATCTTTTCTAATTTTTCATTTAATTTGTCATTTTGTTCTTATATTTTCTTCCAAAATTCTTGTAAGGTTTTTTCTGTGTTTTCTTTGGTCTGTCTTTCAATCCTTTGAAGATACCTAAAGATAATTCTTTTGAATTCCTTATCAGAGAGTTCCAATGCTGCTTCTTCCTCAGGGATGTATTCTGGGTCTGTATCCTGCTCCCTTGTTTCTACCACTTTATCCTGCTTCTTTGTGTGGACTGTGATGGTCTGTTGTTTCCGAGGCATTGTGACATTGTTGTATTTAGATCTCTGTTAACTGTTTATGAAGAGAAGCCAAGGGTGGTTCAGGCTCTTCTTGGTGGTTTTTTATCATTGGCCCATTGCTGGAGAAGGAGGAAGTGGCTCTCGCTCAGTAAGTGAAGTTGCAGGAGGTGTGGGTGTAGTTGTGTCTTATGCGGATTGTTGTTGTCTCCCACTCAGTTAAACACAAACTTTTCAGTCTTGCAGGCCCCGAGTGTCCTTGGGGTTGCTGGAAAGCAGAACATGTCCTTAAGCCCCAGAAATCTGCCAGAGCGCTGTCTCTTTAAATATCCAAAATAGTCAAGCCGCTTTTTAAACCTTCAAAATGGCGGCGCCCTCTGGACCAGCAAAAGTCCACAACTCAGCCCACCTTTCTCTTCACCTTCTCTGTTTGTTCCCCAGCCACCGTGCACAATCCGTGCAGTCCCTGGCTAGCAGGGTGATTTTTAGGTTAATTCTTAGGTGCTAACACCAGTCAGGAATCTCCGAGCCACCTGTACTGTCAGGGTCGCTCAGTTCACTGTCAGACCGCAGCTCCATATGTCTCCTTTTTTTGGAATTTTCATGCAAATTCTTCTGCTAGTTGGGGTTTAGTCCAATTTTGTATCCTTCCCTTCAAGGCTCAGGGGTCCAAGATTATCTTCTGTGTCTGTGTTAATTGGTTTCCCTTTTCTTTGTTGAAGAGGGTCTGTGCTGTCCTTCTGCCTAGTCCGCCATCTTGCTGGAACTCTCTTAATCATATATTTCAACTTTCTTTCAAATATTCTGCATCTTTCTCATGTAACTTCCCTTGCCTACAAAATATTTTTCTTTCCCACACTGAACATGTATTTCCATATGACATAATGAAATTCGTTAGGAAATGACCGGTTCAGATTTTTAAAACCATAATAGTATCTTAAACCTTCTATCCCAAAGCTAGTTCTTTCAGACGAACCCCTGGTGGCACCATGGTTGTTTGTTCAACTGCTAACTGAAAGGTCAGAAATTCAAACCCACTAGCTACTCTGCAAGAGAAAGATGTGGCAGTCTGCTTCCATAAAGATTATGGCCTCAAAAACTATATAGGGAAGTTCTGAGTTGTCCCATAGGGTTGCTATGAGTTGAAATTAACTCAACAGTAATGAGTTTGTTTTTGTTTTGTTTTGTTTTCATTAGTTATCTCAGTTATACATACATACATATATACATATGTACATATATGTTATCATATCACTCATATACATAACCATATTTAAACTACTACTCATTTACAGACTCATTGACATACATGTATCAATTATCTGTTGCTGATATAAACAGGCATAACCACACAACCACAATTTCTTACACTTCTCCTTTCTCTTAACCATCTGACTGCCCTCTTATTTCTTAACTCTCTGTTCACCACCACCAAGACCTTAAAATATTATTAGGTATCCTGGCTATTATGCCCAATATAATCTAGACTAGTGTTCAGATATACTGCTCTAGTAGAATGAACACAATTGGAATTCCAAGGGCCATGTAAAATATTTGTTTTTTATATCATCTTATTTAATGATATAAAAGATTAAGAATCTTATTTGATGATATAGAATAAGCCTTAAATGAACATCTGCATATTCTTTCTTCTAAGAATCTCCACTTTTTTTTCTTTCCTTTTCCCTCAACATTGTTGCCTCCACTCATACCAACTGGCTCTGTCCTGAGAGAGCAAAGGTGGGTTGATGTCTCCTTACATGGAAACAGGTTTGCATGTTTCAGATTCTTCAAAGTTGAGTAACTATAAGATAAATAAACATTTCTCTTTCTAATACTGGTCAAACTTCAGTGCAAAATTTCAATGTAAAATTGTGCTAAGAAGAACCAGAGATGAGGATAGGAAAATATAAAGGGATGAAGAGGACAAAGTGCCACATCCTACCACCAAAACCAAAAACCAAGCTCACTGCCATCAAGTCGGATCTGACTCATAGCGACCCCTCCTTGGGTTTTCGAGGTGGTATCTCTACAGAAGTAGATTACCCAACCTTCCTCTGAGGAGTGGCTGGTAGGTTTGAACTGCCTACCAGGGATATGTAAAATAGTCAGCTGGTAGCATAGTGGCTAAGACATTTGCCTGCTAACCAGACGGCTGGCGGTTCAAACCCAC
>NW_006921713.1:4650287-4654328 GCF_000298275.1 Orycteropus afer afer | reverse complement strand
CCTCGGAAACCCAAGGAGGGGTTGCTATGAGTCGGGGCCCACTCGCCGGCACATAACAACAACAACAACAAGATACAGCAGACATAGAGGTCCACAGTCTTGGAGGCCAACTCAGAGTGACCCAGGCTAAATAATGGTGAAAACTCTGACTAGCCTGAGTCTCTAGGTTTAAAATGGGGCAATTGTTATAGGCAAGAGAGCTACTCTGAATGGACATTCGGGCTTTGAGGAAGTTGTCTGAGAATGTCTTAAGTAACTCAGACCAGCCTTTATAACAGGAAAGAATATAGAAGCAGTGGGGCTAATAGGATGTAGGCAAACGTCTGACCAATGCATAAGACTTAACAAAAAAGATGTAAATAACAATGGAAGATGGATTAACAATGGATATAAAAACTAAAAAATGGGAAAGACTATACAAAAACAAATGTATGATCCTGCTTATATAAAATATCTAAAAGAGGCTAATGCAGAGAGACATGTTTGTTAGTAGTTACATGGAACTAGGGGGAGAAAAGAATATGGAGTTATTAAGTGGTACTGAGTTTCTGTTTAGGATAATGAAAAGTTTTGGGAATAGATAGTGGTGATGGCTGCACAATATGGTGAATGTAATTAATGCCACCAAATTAAATACTTAAAAATGGTTAAAGTGGAAATTTTTTTTGTAATACACACACACACACAAACACATACTCATATATAGATCTCAAAAAACTCACTACCGTAGAGTCAATTGTGACTCATAGAGACCCCTCTTTGGATTTCTGAGGTGGTATCTCTATAGAAGTAGATTGCCAAATCTTCCTTCCAAGGAGTGGCTGGTGGGTTTGAAGCGCCAGCCTTCTAGTTAGTAGTCAAGTGCCTTAGGCACTACACTACCAGAGCTTCTAAATATAGATATAAATATATTTAGTAATAATAATAGCCACTCCCTGGAAGGAAAGTTGGACAATCTATTTCCTTAGTGATACTGCTTTGGAAACCCAAGGAGGGGTCGCTATGTGTCAGGTCCGACTCAACAGCACATAACAACAACAACAACTTATTTAATAATATTTTATTGTGTTTTTGGCCAAAGTTTACACAGCACATTAGGTCCCATTTGACAACTTCCACACAAACTGTTTAGTGGCATTAGTTACATTTTTCACAATGTGTCAATATTTTATTTAATGGTGTTTTGGTTAATTTCATTTCTACTACTCTAGTTTCCCTGCCCCCTTATATTCTCATCTTTACTTTAGAGTAAATGTTGTCCTTTTGTTTCGTACAGACGGTTCTCAGTAGAGCATTATATATGGGTAAGAGCTCTGGTGGCACGGTGCCTAATGCATTTGAGTGCTAACCAGAAGGTTGGTGGTTCAAACCCACTAGCTACTCCATGGAAGGATGATAAAGCAATCTACTTTTGTAAAGATTTACCACCTTGGAAACTCAATGGGGGTTGCTATGAGTCATAATCAACTCAATTATATACAGGTGTTCTGGTTACCTAGTACCACTCTGACAGGAAATATACCACAAATGGGACGGCCTTAACAAACAAGAGTATATTCTTACAATTTGGAGGCTTTAACTCCAAGGTCAACGTGCCAGGCTCTAGGGGCTGGGTAAAAGCCCCTCAACCTTGGGGTCCAGCTCTGCCTCCTGCTCCGGGACCACTGGAGCTAGAGGTGTTTCTTCACCCAGACAGCTACTGGCTGCTGAGGCTGAGAAGCCCCAAGGTTGACAAGTAAGAAGGCACAGTCCCGACATTACCAAACCACACGGCAAGCCATTAACTTAAGTCCATTGTAAGTCCCAAGGTTGGAAGAGCATAGCAGGCTGCTGAGCAATGACACAGCTACATGCAGGGTCCAAGTGTGCCATAGGCTAGAAACCATTCCCAAGGCTTCTCCTTACATACAGGAAGCAGACCACATCCCAAAGGCAGCTACTCAACTGCTTGTGGTAGATCCCACAATGGAGCTGATTGCCAGTCTCATCCAGCTGCCCAGCCACTCAACCAGGCCCAGCCAAGCTGACACACAAACATAACTACCACAATGGGTAATATCCTTTAGTTTGTGTACCACTCTGCTGTTTCACTAAAAGATGGTCTCTGAGGATAGTTTCATTTCTAGATTTAAAGAATGTCTCAGGATGATAGTCTTAGAGAGTTCTCCGGTCTCAAATGGCCCAGTTAGTCTGGCCTTTTTTAAGAATTTGAGTTTTGTTCTACATTTTTCTTCCTTTCTACCCAGGACCATCTAATGTGACCCTGGTCAGATTGGTCAGCAGTGGTAGTTGTGTACCATCTAGTTCTTCTGGTCTCAGAGCAGATGAGGCCATGGTTCAGCCATGTAGATTTATTTCTTCTCTGGGATGTTGGCTACCTTCTTATTCTCTTGATCTTAACAATATGAGACCAATAGTGGTATCTTAGATGGCAGCTGGCTACTCATTCTCTAGAAGGTAGAACTTGAACTTTGTGAACTGTATTATGCAAAATGACTGAGTTGTCCCATGACACTGTGGTCCTAAGCTTTCAAATCAAGGTGTTTGGTTATCTGAGGAGTATCTGTGGTTGTGACTTCAATGAATTTATTTGCCTGCACATGCATATCCATATTTACAGGTACACATAGATACTTCTGGGAGCTCTGGTGGCGTAGTGCCTAAGGCATTTGACTGCTAACCAGAAGGCTGGCAGTTCAAACCCACCAGCCACTCCTCGGAAGGAAGGTTGGGCAATCTACGCCTCAGAAACCCAAGGAGGGATCGCTATGAGTCGAGTCCGACTCGACAGCATATAACAAGAACACCAACATAGATACTTCTATCTATTCTCACATATGTATACACCAGTAGCTGCCACCAGACTGCCTTAGGCACCATGCCACCAGAGCTCCTACACTTATATAGTGCTCTACTAAAAACCATCTTTATAAGACCAAAAGGTCAACATTTACCTGCGTGCCTATACCCATCCATACATCCATGTGTGATCATACACACATTTTTTAGTCTTTGTTGGAATTGTTGCCATATTATATATGTTACATTATTTAGTACAGGCATCTTTTTCTCTTGAGCACATCTCAGTGACATCATTTATTCTGGTCATGCTGTGCTCACTACACCCATTGTTTTGGTTACCTAGTGTGGCTCTGACAAGAATATACCACAAATGGGATGGCTTTAACAAACAGGAGTTTATTCTTACAATTTGGAGTCTTTAAGTCTGAGTTGCAAGTACCAGGCTCTAGGGGCTGAGTGAAAGCCCCTCAACCTTGGGCTTCAGCTCTGCCTCCTGCTTCCAGCCCACTGAAGCTAGAGGCTTTTCTTCATTCAGACAGCAACTGACTACTGAGGCTAACAAGCCCGAGGTCGACAAATAAAATGACACAGTCTCAATGCTACCAAATCACATGGTAGGCCATTAATTCAAGTCCATTGAAAGTCCTAAGGTCGGCAAAGCATGTCAGGCTACTGAACAACGACTTGGCTATGTGCAGGGTTTACGCATCTCATTAGCTAGAGACCATTCCCCAAGGCTTCTTCTTATATGCAGGAAGCAGACCACATCACTAAGGCAGCTATTCAGCTGCTCACAGTAGATTCCACCATGGAGTTGATTACCAGTCTCATCATGGGGAATATTACATTCAGCTGCCCAGCCACGCAACCAGGCCCAGCCAAGTTGACACACAAGCTTAACTACTGCACCCATGTTCTGCGCCACTTCTCCTGTCACGAAAACAAGTATCTATGATCTAAAGCATGCTTATCCACCCCCACCCCCAACCTCTCTCTGGTAACCATCAATGAATATATATTCTCTCTCTCTCTCTAAATATATATATACATAATCAATGAATATATATATATATATATGTATATACATACATACATGCATACATATATATACATACATTCTTGTCTTTTTATAAAAGAGGGATCATACAATATTTGTTCTTATATGCTTGACTTGGGAGCTCTGGTAGCATAGTGCCTAAGGCACTTGACTGCTAACCTGAAGGCTGGTGGTTCAAACCC
>NW_006921713.1:4638126-4650187 GCF_000298275.1 Orycteropus afer afer | reverse complement strand
CAGAAACCCAAGGAGGGGTCGCTATGAGTTGAGTCCGACTCGATGGCATATAACAACAACAACAACATGCTTGACTTATTTCACTTAGCATCATGCCCTCCAGGTCCATCCATGTTATGTTTCATGGACTCATCATTGTTCTTTATGGTTGCATAGCATAGCATTCCATTGTATGTGTGTAGCACATTTTCCTTATCCATTCATCCATTAATGGGTACTTTGGTTGTTTCCTTATTTATTTATTATTTACTTTTGCTATTGTGAATAACGCTGCAATGACAAAGTTATGCATATGTCTGTTCATGTTACTACTTTTAGGTCTTTAGAATATAAACCTAGGAACAGGGTTGCTGGTTCATTAAGGTACTTCTATTTCTAGTTTTTGAGGAAGTGCCATACCATTTTCCACAGTGGTTGTCCCATTTTATAGTCCCATAAGCAATGGATAAGGGTTCCAATCTCTACACATCCTCACCAACATTTGTTGTTATATTTATTTATTTATTTTTTAATCAGTGCCTTTTTAGTCTGAATGAGACAGTATCTCATTGTGGTTTTGATTTGTATCACTCTAATGGCTAATGAATCATTTTATGTGTTTGTTGGCTGTTTGGATGTGCACTTTGGTGAAGGTTCTGTTCATGTCCTTTGTCCATTTTGTAAGTCTGTTGTCTTTCTGTTATTAAGTTGTTGAAATTTTCTATGAATTTTAGAGATTAGACTCTTATTAGATATTGAATATATTTTACAATAATAAAAGAAATAAACAGAAGAGAAGCAGATACACATATGCTTCAAGGAAATATTGACAGCAGCTCAAAACAAGTAAAACAGCCTAGAATGAAATCCTTTAAACAAGTAAGTGTCCTCCTAATCTCAGAATGTAATGTAATATAATGGGAAGAACCTAGGGCTCTTCGGAGAGACTCCCTTCACAGTCTTGTTGGCTATGCCAAGAATGCAGTGACCTCATGGTCTTTACCTGGGCCGTTCTCAGGGTTGAGTATGTACAAAGTAACCCTGAGGGATAAGGTAACTTCTTTCCCCAGACAAAGAGCAGGATTGTTACTGTTCATTCTAAAAGTGATAGATTCCCCAAGCACAGATCCTGTCCTGTAATGTGGGTTCACTATGTGTGTAGCCTTCCATATAGACCTCCTGTGTCATCCCGTGGGATTTGGGGTTGTGGGGAATTGATGCAAACAACCATGAAGCCCATGCTGTTGTTGTTGTTATGTGCCGTCGAATCGGCCCCGACTCATAGTGACCCCTCCTTGGGTTTCCAAGGCCGTATCACTACAGAACTAGGATTGCCCAACCTTCCTTCCAAGGAGTGGCTGATGGGTTTGAATTGCCAGCCTTCTGGTTAGCAGTCAAGTGCCTTAGGCACTATGCTACCAGAGCTCCTGTGCCATGAGTAATAAAGTCTTTTGTCTCTGACTCATAAGTCTCCTATCTCCTTGACAGCATCAACAACACAGTCATAAACTGCCTTATTAGCTTGTAAGTAGGGTAAAATCCCAGACCCTTCACAGTTCCTGACAGCTCTGTTCCTAGCTCCTAGAATAGTACCTGGCAGAGTGGTCACACAATTTGTTAAGAGTCTCTTACCTAATAAATATTTTAATGTAGTTTACCTTAATATTATCCTCATTTATGAGCACTAAATTAGTCAATATATACTTGTGAAATTACATGGCTTATTATTTCTTCCTGATGAAATGTTTATGCTAGGTGTTCACTGCTGAAATTCAAATAAAATGAAGGTACTGCCATTAAGAAATACTGCTAATAATTTCTGAATATTTGTCAAATAAAATGTTAGTTCCCATAACATCCATTTGGGAAAAAGCACCAAAATCTTAATTGTATTATGTGTCATATAGTTTAAATTCATACATTTAATATAAAAAAGTTCACTTTATAAAGATGTTGTTGTTCTTATGTGCTGTGGAGTCGGACCCGACTTATAGCGACCCCTCCTTGGGTTTCCAAAGTGGTGTCACGGAAATAGATTGTCCAACCTTTCTTCAGAGGAGTGGCTGGTGGGTTTGAACTGCCAGCCTTCTGGTTAGCAGTGAAGTGCCTTAGGCACACTACCAATTAATAAAGGAATGAACAAAAGGCCTATCATTAACTTTTCAGTGTATCTAGACCAGGTTCCAGATTAGGAAATCCTGAAAATAAACAATTCAATTTTCTCCTTCACCAGAAAGAATGCATTGGTCCCAGGTCCCCTGAGGCTATTTTGTTTAAGACCTCAGAGATAAGCAAGCCTTCTCACTGTGTCTATAACTGAATTATCAATAAAATAAATAACACCTGCTTGTAATATTTTTTCAACAGAACCTTTACCCATTTATGAGAATAAAAAGTTTAGACTTGAGCTAACATTTACAGGACATGCACCTCAGTCTCTGTGCTGTGTACTTTCACATACACTGTGAAGCATTGTCTCTTAGGAACACATGGTAGGTGTTAAGTCTCTGTAACTGATTCATTGTTTTTTTCTCATTATGTTGCAATCCTTTTTGCACATGCGCTCCATACCTTTCTAAATAATAATTTGTGGGAAAACTTTCCTGGTGACAGGTTGTATAATTTGTTGTAACTGAAATGGAGAACTTCCTTTTCATTTAAAATAATGTGAAATTATAAACTACCAACAGTAGCATTAGTAACAATGAAACAAAATCTCAGGAAAAGAATGAATCATCAGCATTTAGTACAAATCTTTAAAAATTATGATTGTCCTCAAATGATTTGACTTAATAATCTCCTCTAAATATTATATATATATATATATGCATATATATATATATATATATATATAGTGCCTAAGGTATTTGACTGCTAACCGGAAGGCTGGTGTTCAAACCCACCAGCCACTCCTTGGAAGGAAGGTTGAGCAATCTATTTCCATAGTGATACCACCTCGGAAACCCAAGGAGGGCTCACTATGAGTCGGATCCAACTTGACGGCAGTGAGTTTAGTTTGGATATATATATATCAAATGTATGTATATCGAGATATAGATACAATGAACATACTTATTATGATGAAAGAGTAAAATGGGACCCTATAGATACCCTCATGGAGCTCTGGTAGCATAGTGCCTAAGGCACTTGACTGCTAACCAGAAGGCTGGCAATTCAAACCCACCAGCCACTCCTCGAAAGGAAGATTGGGCAATCTAATTCCACAGTGATACCACGTTGGAAACACAAGGAGGGGTTGCTATGAGTCGAGTCTGCTCAACGGCACATAGCAACAACAACAATAGATAACCTTACTATGCTGTTTTTTTTTTTTTTTTTTTTTTTTAAACCATTATTCCTTTTCTAAACAAGTCACTCCCATAAGATTCTGCCATGTTAGGATGTGGACTAATATGGTAATTAAAAATCTCCTTTTTATAAATAAAGGTCAAAAAATAATTTGGATCATTCAGAGAATTCCATTAGGGTGAAAAAAAATCCCTTTGAGGACAAAGAAATGAGGATGTAGGTGAATTATTCTCACAGATGTTCTTACCTAATAACAATGCAAGATTTGCCAAAAATGTATTTTCTACGTCATCACATATCAGTATAATATACAGACCTTATGCATTGCCTCATTATTATTTGCTTCATTTATGTTCTGAAACAGAATTTTCAAACATGATCAATGATCTCCTTACAGGCAAGTATAATTATCTCATTGTTCTTAAGCATTCTATGTCACTGCTAATTATACCTACTTTATTGAATGTCCTTCATTCTCTCACTTAATACATATTATAATCATCTCATCACTAGTCTGTCACCACTACTGGGGGACTGAAGACTCTTGGTGGTAAAGACTAATTTTTTATTCCTTTAAGAATGTTTGCATAACTGAGCCTAGTCCAGTGCTTGGAATATACTTGTTGTTAGGTGTTGATGAGTCAGTTTTGACTCATAACGACTCTGTACACAACAGAACAAAACATTGCCTACTCCTGTGCCATCCTCACAATTGTTGCCATGTTTGAACCCATTGTCAGAGTCACTGTGTCCATCCTTCTTGTCAAGGGTCTTCCCTTTTTTGCTGGCCCTCCACATTACCAAGCATGATATTCTTCTCCAGGAATAGTCCCTCCTTATAATAACAACATCAAAACAAAACATCACCAAAGTATGAGAGAGACGTCTGGCCACTCTTGCTTCTAGGACACAATCTGGTTGTACTTCTTCCAAGACAGATTTTTTCATTCTTTTGGCAGTCCATGATATATTCAATACTTTTTGCCAACACCACAATTCAAATCCATCCATTCTTCTGCAGTCTTCTGTACTCATTGTTTAGCTTTCATATACATATGAGACTACTGAAAAGATAGTGTGTTGAGTCACTCACACCTTAGTCTTCAAAGTGACATCTTTGCTCTTTAACACTTTAAGGAGATCTTTTGCAGCAGATTTGCCCAATGCAATACATCATTTGATGTCTTGACTGCTGCTTCCATGGGCACTGGAACATACTAGACCATTATTAAGTGTTGATTAAATAAATAATTTTGTATCCCCCTACATTCAGTCCCCAACTTAGTAATTTTTTATCTCCACACACATTTCTTAGGGTTTCATGGATATATGGGAATCCCTGAAATACATCTGTCCTTCCATCTGCTCTGAATCTGAAGCCGTTCTATTCAACTGCCTGCTAAATATTTCTCTGTTGAGTCTGTCAATTCAGCAGACCTACAATGAAATACCTATAAATTCAATTCCTTTTCCAAACTGAAATTAAGTAGGTATTTGTTGAACACCCCTATGTACTGTGGTGGACAATGAAGGTATTATAAAGAAGAGTAAACCACAGTCTCTGCCCTCAAGAAATGTACAGCTTCATAAGGAAAGTGAGCATAACCAAAGTATAGCATGATGAGTATTATAAGAGAAACACAAATTATGGGCTGCAACTCCCAGAACTATCCCACAGAACTATTTGGGAAGTGGAAAAGTTTCATGGACTTCAAAATAATTCCCCAACAAGCTTTGCTCCACGTTTACCACTGGCTACCCACTGGTTCTTCACCATTGGCCTCAATGCACTAATTGTACCTAAATTTTTTTTGCTACACACTTGGAACCTGACCTACTTCCACCCTGGTTACGCATTCTTTGAATCAGCAAGCTGGAGGAGGTCTATGTAATAGCAATAGCTAGGCCTCTTGCTGCTCTGGAGTTTGGCATCCTGGCTGCCTTCCATTCTTCTATACGGCCTGAGATAGTTTCTAAATCAATAGTGTTCGTGACAAGAGGAAGGAAAATCTTACTTGGCTTGTTAAATCAGGAAATATTTTAAGAAAGATCATTTAATTTAAGTATTGAAGAATGAGTTTGATTTTAATAAGTATAGAGAATAGGAAGATTATTTAAGGTAGGGACTAGCATGAGTGGAAAAAAAAAAAAAAAAAAAAAAACAAACTCACTGCCATCAAGTCGATTCAACTTGTAGTGACCCCTCCTTAGCTTTCCAAGGCGGTATCTCTACGGACATACATTGCCCAATCTTCCTCCTGAGGAGTGGCTGGTGGTTTGAACCGCCAGCCTTCTGGGTAGCAGTCAAATGGCCAAAGGCACCAGAGAAAACCGAAGGAAATATTCCAGAATGGACTCAGTAGTTTGATGGGCTTGAGCCTGTTTGGTTCCCAGCTTCTTCTTTACTGCTCTACTCACAGGTGTACTCATTTGATCTGTATCATTCTCATACTCAAGGACTAATCCTGGTATTAGAGAAAAGAAATAATATTGGAAAGTAAAGGGGGAGTATGAGATGGAGGAGGAAATAAAGATACAATGAAACAGAACAGAAAATAGCTGAGAGAATAGCAGCCGTGTTAGGCAACTTGGGGTTTGTTGTTATATAAAATGATTCCACATTCATAAGCCTGACACAGAAAAATCAAGGGATTTTGAGTAACAAAACAGCAAGATATTCTACACAGGAGACACTCTACAGAGTCTGTTGAGCACTCACTAGATGAAAACTATCTTCCTAGCTACTAGTTCCATTCTCTTCCCATGCAGTATCAAAATTCAGGGACTCTCCATGTTGGCCCATTGGCACCACTAATGGTAGGAGGCTCTGCTGAAGCAGTGGGTTTCACATGAAAAATGACTCATCTCCTTACCTCCATGGTATTGTCTTGATGCTGCTGGTGTCGCCAACTGAACTTCTTCTTCCAGTCTCTCTTCCTACAGAGTCTGTCACTTCCACCATATGCATGCAGAACCATTCTGATTTGTGTAGTCTTTTGCCACAGCCTGGGCCTCTACTCTATCAACCCAATTGTGTGTTGTGGAAATGAACATATAGGGTGGGGGACTATTATAGCCTCCATACACCAAACCAAACTTGTTGCCATCAAGTCAATTCCAACTGATAGCAACCCCCATTGGGTTTCCAAAGCTGTAAATCTTTACGGAAGCAGACTGCCCTATCTTTCTTCCATGGAGAAGTTGGTGGATTTGAAACACTAACCTTCTGATTAGCAGCCAAATGCCTTAACCTCTACATCACCAGAGTTCCTTTATTATATCCTAGAAGAGGGGAAAATGAAAAATGTTTTTTGGATAATGTAGAATTTGTCCTGAGCATTGAAAACTGAGGAAGGCAGGTGTTGAAAGGCAGAAAGATAGTTTTTTGAGTTTGAATAGAAATGGCAACTATGCTTAGGGAACATTGTGTTTCTGTTAAGGGTGATGGAAAAATTGGGTAATAGTTTATGGCAATAGTTGGACAACATAATGAACATATTTAATGTCATTGAACTGTACATGTGAATATTACTGGAATGGCAAATGTTCTGTTACCTATATATTTATCACAATAAAAAAAAAAAAACAGCAGCTATGGAATGACAAGTAGGTTTGGGAGTCACTCAGGAGACAAAGATTCATTTAAGGAACTAAGAACATTATGTTTTGTGTTGGAGATATATATATATAATCTCATGAGAATGGGAGAATTAACATTAATAAACAGAGTTTTATAAAGCTGCAATACTTTCTCTTTTTTTCTTTATTAAAGAGAGGAGAGTTATCTTTAATACAAGCTAAAAATGAAAGGCACACTTCTAATTAACGTAGGCAATGAAGACATTTATCACAGGCACTGCTTTGGAGCCCAGTAGTATGGTTGGTGGTTCAAACCTACCCTATGGCTCCACAGGAGAAACTCTGGCGATCTGCTTCTATAGAGATTATAGCCTAGAAAACTCTATGTGCAGTTCTACTCTGTCACATTGGGTTGCTATGAGTCAGAATCAACTTGATGACACCTAACAATAATAACAGTGTGTACTTTGGTTGGGCCAGAGCTATCCCCTACAGAGCCTTTGCATGAGTTAGGAAAAGGTGCCCCTTCATCCAAGTAAATATAGCTCTACCCAGGTATGCAACAATGCAACACATTGCTGTGAAGACGGATCCGACTCATAGTGACCCCTCCTTGGGTTTCCGAGGTGGTATCATTACGGAAGTAGATTGCCCAACCTTCCTTCCGAGGAGTAGCTAGTGGGTTTGAACCGCCAGCCTTCTGGTTAGCAGTCAAGTGCCTTAGGTATTACACCACCAGAGCTCCCTTGTCCAGGTACATAGCTTGGCAAATTAAGTGTGAGCTAGACTTCCTGCAACTTGCTCTCTTAACCGAGTACTCTTGGGTAGTAAACAACCTGCACTAAAAAACCAGGAAGACCTCAGGATCAGAAGGTCAAATAAGTACCTATGTACATTTAAGGTAAATGATGCAGGAGACCTCACCCCCTCTCCTGTCTGCCTTGAGAATAGATAAAGGTTTCAAATGACAATTAGTCTATTTTCTGGTCCAATGAGGCATAAGCCTGGGTTTCCCACCCCCACGCTTATTTTTCCTCCTCTGTTTCCTTGAGATTGCATTACTTGTAGCCTTGAGTGTATAAAAAGAAAGATCAAACCCATTTATTCAATGTCACAATCAATATTGATCCCAAGGCTTTCTTTCTACTGGAATAAATTCTCTGTAGGCAGTGTTCACTATGGCTTGGAGGATTCAGTGAGAATTTATGAGCACAATTCTTTTTTCAGTTAGAAAGGAAGCACATTCAAGATGTACTATAATAGCTGAACAGAAGTGTAGTGCCCTACTTTATGAGCACAAGATGAGCTTGTATTTACTAGACAAAGAATTTACAGATGGGAGAAGTAGTTTTCAGCTTCTTTCTATTTTTCAACTCACTCCAATAGCTCAATGTAGAAAATTAGTTTGTGAGAGACTGAAAAATGATGAAGTCATAAAAAATTTGATTATAACATTCAATTACTAGCTTTGTCAACTAATAATATTACCTAGTATAATTTAATGCAATTTATAAAGAGCCACTTAAAATACATTCTCCCATTACATGTAGTGAGATATAACTTTATGGACAGGTTATTACATTAGAATGTAGCTACATATAAACCACACTTTCTATTCAAAGATTTGTTGGGAGTCTAAAAAGGAAGTGTAGCCCAAACAGGACTTTTTCAGTTTACACAGCTATAAGACAAGATGAAGCATTTTGTATTCTGTGGCATCTTTTAATCAGAGGAGATATTAATATCCTGGGTTCATTTGTTTCTGATACTAATTTGCAATTACAATTTTTTTTTAATTTACAAAACATTAAAAATTTTTATGGTAGAACTTTCTGTTTCAAAAACAAACAAAATTGGATCCTGTTAATGCCTTGTAGTGGAACATTGATCATGCCACTTCACATTTTGGCATTTTGTTTTCCATATATTTCAGATGGATATTTTAATCTCCAGTGTCCAGTGGCATAGTGGTTAAAGCATTTGGCTGCTAACCAAAAGGCCACCAATTTGAACCTACCAGTCCCTCCATGGGAGGAAGAAGAGGTAGTCTGCTTTCACAAAAATTTACAGTCTCAGAAACTCTATGGAGCAGTTCAAATCTGTCCTTAGAGTCGCTATGAGTTGGAATCGACTCGATGTCAGTGGGTTTACCTTAGGGTTTACCATATCAAAATGAGAGCAATAATAGCCTCATAAAGATTAGGCAGAGTAGATGCCTTACTCTCTCCTTAACATAAATCCTTCACTTGGGTCTCCTTCCTGTCTTATGAACAGATCAGGATCAGTCTTAAAAGCAAACTGTTGATGTTGTTGTTAGGTACCAGAGAGTAAATTCCAACTCATAGTGACCCAGTGTGGCAGAACAGAACTGCCTCATAGGGTTTTCTTTGCTGTAATCTTTATGGAAGCAGATTGCCAGATCTTTCTCCCACAGAGCTGCTGGATGGGTTTGAACTATCAACTTTTTAGTTAGCAGGCAAGTGCTTAACTGTTCCTGTCCTCCAAGGTCTATTCCTACCTCTAATCCAAACCTTGCTTATGCCTCTCTAAAAGCCCTCCCCAATCCATTCCTCCTCTCTTATGTTCTCTTATTACTTATATCCATATAGGCATTTAACTAATTTTAATGCAATCCCATGCCATCTTATATTATGACTATCTAATAGGTATGATTTTTGTTTCCCTAGCAACGCTGTAAGTTCCAGAATAGGAAATGAAGTTTATCTTAATTTTGTTTTCTTATAGAGCTTGATATAGAGGCTGAGCACAGAATTGGTGCTACTTTATTTAACTCAGTAAATTTGAGTCAGCTTCCCTCCAACATATACATTGTGCAGATGCCTGGGATGTTTGGTTACATTTTTGATCTTCACCCATATACACAACTCCTCACCCCCAACTATAAACAGTAATTTTCTTTTTTTTTTTCCACCAATACTCACCAGAGTTCATCATCCTTTAACTCTCATCTATCACTTAACTTCAACTAAAGAACAAGACTCATACAATTAAAGTATGTTAAAGGAGATTTTTATAAAGATTCACTTCCCCAAGAGATTTATTAATAGTCTGGAAATTAAAAGTCTTGGAGAAAGTATAATCAGTATGATGATATATGAACATAGAATAAATGTAGACTGCCTCAAAAGTCCATGAAGAGGAGAAATAAAGAGGAGTTTTTAAAGTTTGAAGATCAGTTAGGATATATCAAAATCTTAAACTCTGAAACAAATAAGTAAAGATACAAAGACTTAACGATAAATTCATGAATGATGCATGCAATATAAATCATCAAGAAGGAAATAAGGAATAATAATAATAACAGTTACTGAACATTTACTATAAATCAAAAAAAAAAACAAACTCACTGCTGTCGAGCCTGATCCGACTCATAGCGACCCCTCCTTGGGTTTCCGAGGTAGTATCACCACAGAAGTAGATAACCCAATCTTCCTTCAGAGGAGTGGCTGGTGGGTTTGAACTGCCAGCCTTCTGGTTAGCAGTCAAATGCCTTAGTCATTACCCCAACAACACTCCCAAACATTTACAATATGTCTTTTTTTTTTTTTTTTTTAGGTGCCACTATGAATTAGAATTGACTTGATGGCAGGTTTTTTTTTTTTTTTTTTTAATACATTTTATTGAAATATAATTTATGTACAGTGAAATACACAAAACTAAAGTGACATGGCTCAATGCTTTTTTTTTTTTTTTTTTGCAGTGTTCCTTCCTCCTTCCCCTCCCACCCCTGGCAACCAACAAAGAAAGTTTCCCTCCATATATATAAACATTTCCTTGACCCTCCACAACACGAACTAATATTATATTTGCAAATACATGAAGAAATGCTCACGATCATTAGCTATCAGAGAGATGCAAATCAAAACAACAAGATGCCATCTCACCCCAGCACCAATGGTAAAGTTCAACAATGGTAAAGCTCAACCAATGGTAAAGTTCAATACAGGTGAGAATTTGTAGAGATTGGGACTCTCATACACTGCTGGTGGGACTGTCAAATGATATAACCACTGTGGAAAACAGTATGGTGAGTCCTTAAAAAGTTGGAATTAGAAATACCGTTTGACTCAGCAATCCCATTACTAGGTATATTTCCTAAAGACGTGAGAGCCAGGACAAGAACAGATATATACATACCCATGTTCATCACAGCACTATTTACAATAGCAAAAAATGGAAACAACCTAGGTGCCCATTAGCAGAAAAATGGATAACTAAACTATGGTACATACACACAATGGAATATTATACAACCCTAAAGAATAATGAGGAATCTGCAAAACACCACATAACATGGATGAACTTGGAGGATATTATGCTGACTGAAATAAGTCAATCACAGAAGGACAAATATAGTATTAATTCATTATTGTGAAGAGTCAAGGAAAGGGTTATGGAAGGAAACTTTCTTTGTTGTTTACCAGGGGTGGAAGAGGAGGGGAGCAAACACTGAAAAAAAAAAAAAAAATTGACCCATGTCACTTTAGTTTTGTGTATTTCACTATACATAAAGTATATTTCAATTAAATGTATTCAAAACAAAAAAGGTTGTGAGTCCAAACCCATCAGCTGCTCCATAGGAGAAAGATGAGGCAATCTACTTCCATAAAGATTTGCAGCTTTGGAAACTTTACAAGGCAGTTTTACTCTGAACTATAAGGTCAGTAGAAGTTGGTATCAACTTGATGGCAGTAGGTTTTGGCATCTTCATAGTGACCCTTGTTGGGAGTACTATCATCTTTATCTTGCAGAGGAGGAAAAGAGAAGTAAAGTTGGACAGTTAATTCTTGACAGAGCTGGTAGTCAAATCCAAACAATTTGCTATCAGATATGGATTTGATGTTAGAATACCCTTTTACCCATTAAGGTTGATGTCCTAGTGGCAACTACTGTACACCCAAACATACCCAATATTGGTTCTCAAGCTAATTTACTGAAACCATTTTAATCTGAACTTCTTCCACAGTTGATGGGAACTTTTTGAGACAGAAATACCCTAAAGTGATCCTCACTGGATTATGCCATGGTATAATCTCTTTTCCTGGAGTGAGAGGGGAGGACCTGTAACTTGCTTCTAACCAGTTGTTGTTGTTGTTGTTGTTGTTAAGTGCCGTCGAGTCGTTTCCGACTCATAGCGACCCCATGCACAGCAGAACGAAACACTGCCCGATCC
>NW_006921713.1:4618339-4635521 GCF_000298275.1 Orycteropus afer afer | reverse complement strand
GGCATAGTAGATCATATGGTTGTCTGATACAAAATGGCCAAAACCAGTCCATTTCAGCTCACTAATGCCGAGGATATCAATCTTTATGCGTTCCATTTCCTTTTGACAACTTGCAATTTTCCTAGATTCATACTTCGTGCATTCCATGTTCCAATGATTAATGGATGTCTGCGGCTGTATCCTAACCAGTAGGATATGGCAAAGGTGATATGATGTCACTCTTGTGATTCATTGCATTATGTAATATGTTGTCTTAGCAGACCAGAGAAAGAATCTCCTGCTGGTGTTAAAGAAGCCAACAGCTGTGTTGTGAACTGCCTATGGAGAGGATAACATGGCAGGGAGCTGTGGGTAACCTATAGAACAGATGAGTGATTTTCAGTAAATATCCAGCAAAAAGCCAAGACTTCCAGTTGTAGAGCCACAAGGAAATGAATTCCACCAATAACTTGAATTGGCTTAGAAGCAGATTCTTCTCTATTTAACCCTTTAGATGAGAACAGAACCCACCTGATACTTTGATTTCAGATTTGTGAGATTAGAGGAGGCAGAATTCTAAGAAAGTCCCAAGATTACCCACCCTATGACATACACAGATCTTCCAGTTATTCAAGCAAATCTAGGTGCAGTTGTGAAGGGATTTTTTAGAGTAATTAACATCTCAAATCAGATGACCTTAACAGAGGCAGATTATCTTAGGTTGGCCTAACCTAATTAAGTAAGCCTTTTAAAGGAACTAAGACCTTCCTTGAGAGATCTGAAGTGTGAGGGGGATTAAACACAAGAGAGATTCTCCATTGTTGGCTTTGAAGATGGGAGGAGCCTCATGGCAAGGTACAAGAGCCCTCTGTGAGGTGACAGCAGCTTCCTGCTGACCACCAACAGGGAAATGGGGATGCATTTCTAAAGAATTCTGCTTGGAAGAGGACCTTGACCTTGAGACAAGGACACAGCCTGGCTAAAACTTTGATTTTAGCTTTTTGAGACCCTGAGCAGACAAACCAGTAACAGCAGGCCCAGAATTCTGACCTACAGAACCAAAAAAAATCCACTGCCATCAAGTTGATTCCAACTCATAGTGAGCCTGTAGGACAGAGTAGAACTGCCCTAAAGGGTTTCCATGTCTGTAAATCTTTACACATGAGCTCTGGTAGTGTAGTGCCTAAGGCACTTGACTGCTAACCAAAAGGCTGGTGGTTCAAACCCACTAGCCACTTCTCAGAGGGAAGGTTGGGCAATCTACTTCCGTAGGGATACCACCTCGGAAACCCAAAGAGGGGTGGCTATGAGTCAGGTCCAACTTGTCAGCACATAACAACAACAACAACAATCTTTACAGAAGCAGAGTGCCTCATCTTTCCCCTGTGGAGGGACTGGTGGGTTTGAACTGCTCAACCTTTTGGTTAGCAGCCAGATGCTTTAACCACTATACCACAAGTGCTCCTACCTACAGAGCAGTGAGCTAATAAATTTAAACTGCTAAATTTGTGACAATTCATGGTAATTTGCTTAATTTGTTACAAAGAAACAGAAAATTAAAATACTTCGTATTTGTAATTTATATAACTTGAGTCATTTCAATTAAATGAAAGTGAAAGTACTCAACAGAGTGCCTGCAATGTAGATGTATAAAATTTTTTGGAATGTTTTCTTAGTGACTGTCTAAACTACAAAATTTCTTACATCATCCTCAAAGTGATCAAGTAACATTTGTAAGAAAAAATGTTCACCATCTACAACAAATGAAAAATGCTGTGCAATAGTCTACCACAGTCAAACTATCCCTTGGATATCTAGGAGAATCCAGGAATCAAAGAGAATCAAAGTCAGTAAATTCTACCTGAATATTTGAGTATTAATGTAAAAACAATTCAAGTTACTATCCTGATCAAGGACATATGGAAACAAATAGTCCAGAACTAATGAATGGACCACACAAAGCTCAGCCAGCCTCCTTGACTCTGAGACCAGAAGAACAAGATGATGCCCAGCTACCACTACCAAACACTCTGAAAGGGATCGCAATAGAAAGTCCTGGAAACAGTGGCAGAAAAATATGAACAAAACTCAAAATCATAAAAAAGACCATACTCACTGATCTGATAGAGATGGACAGAACCTCTGACACTGTGGCCCTTAGTCTCCCTTCACGCCTGGAACTGAACTCACCCCAGTGACTCAACTTTCAGCCAAACAATAGACAGGCCTATAAGATGAAAAATAACATCAGAGGGGTATGCACTCCTTAGAACAATTGGCCATATGAGATCAAAAGAGCAGCTTTTACCCAGAGATAAAATTCAGAAGGCAGAAAGGAATAGGAAAGAAGGACAAAAGGAAACAGAAAACACAGGGAGGTAGAGGGAAGAGTTATATTACATCATGGGGATTGCAGTTAATGTAATGAAACAAAATGTGTATGAATTGATGAATGGAAAACCAATTTACTCTGTAAACTTTCACTCAATTGATAATAAAAAGGTTTTTTTTTAAGTTACTGTCCTGACCCTCAAAAGGTAGAATTTTAATATTTCATGTTTTAAGTTATTCTACAATGTAGTTATTTCTCCAGTCTCTCAGTCTTACTCCAGTCTCACTTACTAAGGACCAAGGATTCTGAGATCATGGGAAAGGTTTCAACAAATTGACTCACGCCTAAATCATAAAACTTGGCAACTGTGAATTGGTTTGTCATGAACATAAGATGATCTCTGTGTTGAGAATTCAAATGTTTTAATTTCTGGCCTATGTATTGTAGATAATTTGAGAATCAGTTCCAAGGTTTTGGGATATGGCCCATGTGAGTAAGTTTGTGTGAAATTTATGAATTCTCCTAGAGTTGAAAGTTTCTCACTTTCTGCTTTAAGAGAAGTTATACATGAAGTTAGTATTATTTGAGATCTATTTGTATGATCCCAGAATTGACTTTTTATCAATTACTAAAAACAAACAACTCTCATACACATTTTTGATGGCCATTTTACTCCCTGGGTTTTTAAATTTTATAAGTGATCTTGACTGTTTCAGAATCTCAAGTATTCTGATATAAAAAGATGCATTTCAGTTTGCTTTTCGACAGAGAATAAAAATGCAACATGAAATTCTCATGATTATAATCATCATTTTCACATTATAGAAAGGTACTTTGTAAAGAAAAAGATTTTTTGTTTTTCAATAGGATCACATTTGAACAACGAACAATGATATTTTTTTCAACTTTGTGCGGGCAAGGAAGCCTGGAATGTTCCAGAATTTTCACTCATGTAAAAATTTTACTTGTGATCCCTAGAGATACATTTAACCTTTAAAAGATAAAGTAAATTTTCTGGAGCAGTGAGTTGTTTCGTGTTGGTTATGAGCTTATCATAATTAAGTTTTTATTTTTTTAGCATGCATATTTGCTTTCAAATGGAGAAAAAGCTGAATATTCAGTTGAACAAGAATGTTTTCTATCAGATCTTGAGATTTGCTATTCAAATCCCTAGTCCTGCCCCTATAAATAACACTTTGTGTGTTCTGAAAGATAATATACTGCTTCAGAAAGGTAGGGTTATTTTTCTTCAGTTCATTTTAAGGGGCACAGCATTTTTTGCTTATGAAAATATTATCTTCAGAAATTATGACTGTTACTTAGGAATTTACATAAGGTTTTATACTAATGCCTACCAAAAATGCTAGTTTACAATTTAATGCAAACAATATAGGAAATGTGTTATCCTTTGATGCTGCTGGAATATTCAAGGTGTTCTCAGCAACTGTTGAAAAATAATGTCCTATTAGGATGGCCTGCTGGCCAACAAGATCTCTTTTTCTCTAAATTTTATATTTGGGGTAGAGGGGCTGGGCTCTATAATGAAGTCAAATGAGATTCACAGTGACACTATGTGTTACAGAGTAGAACTGGTCCACAGATTTTTTTGGTTGTAATCTTTACAGAAGCAGATTGCCAGGGCTTTCTTCTGCAGCTCTGGTTGAGTGCAAACAACCCAGGACTTTATAGGATCAGTAAAACATATGGAACATACATCAGATCAAGGGGCCTTTATATATGGGGTAAATAAGGGACTACGGAAGTGTTCTTCTATGTGTAGTATGGATATTAAGACATTGTAAAAACCTGAAAAAAAAATATTGGAAGAGAAAATATTGGAAAAGGTAAAGCATGGTTAAAGTACGGTATTATAGACAACTGTTGGTTCTCCAGCGACCTCTTAAATCAAGTTTTTCTATCTGCTTTGTGAGTCTCTCACTATTTTCCCACCTCTCAGCACCACAAACAGAATTCATTATCATTCCTAAAGTATTGCTCTCATGAACGTCACCTCCACTCAGAAATCTAAGACTTCTCTTAGACTCCTGTCTTTCACTGTCTGTGGGTAGTCAGTCACCAAGACCTGTTGCTTAATGCTTCTAGTTATTTACCAGATATCGCCCCTTTATTTATTTCCCATTGTTTTGTCCTTAGGACAAACCCTAATCATGTCTTGTCTGAAAATATTGTAACAGTCTGCTTCTGATTGGTCTCACTGACCCCGCTGTTACAACGTCTGTCTTGCCCCACATTCCCAACTATCCTCTACTGTGCCAGAATGATCTTTCTGAAATACAAGTTGCACCTTGAACGACTTTCCTTGAATGATTTTCCACTGTCTAAAGAATAAAGTCCAAACTCTTTAGCAAGATACAAAAATATTCATGACTTGGCTTCTCCTAATTCAGCTTCTTTCCCACAGTTCCTCCACATATAGAACGTACTTCTCACATTTTGATGTCATTCCCAAGTGCTCTTCTCTAGCCTAAAATTCCCTTTCATTGGATCAGTGAAACATATGGAACATATACCAGATCAAGTGGCCTTTATATTTAGGGGAAATAGATGATTATGGAAATGTTCCTCCATGTATAATATAAAAAGAGATTGTGAAAACAATGGTTCACCTGATCAACCTCTATTTTTCCTTCTATTCAGGCAATCCTTTGTCATTCACTAATCCATGTAATAAATAACTGTGGTACAGCTGAGTCATATATCCAGCCCTCAAGACTCCTGTAGTCCAACGGAGGAGGAGATAGCAGGAGACTAGCAGGCTGAAATAGGTATGTGCAGCAAGAGATGTTATGGAACTATGTCATGGAGGTTCAGAGGAGGGAGGAAATATTACACGTTTTGCATTTACAACTTCTTGGTCTCTTTCTTTGGAAAATTAAGAAACACACCACAAAATGTTGTGTTCCAGCTGTTTCCCAAACATTTTATATTTAAATTTATTACTAATAAACCATACCTAAATGCAACAAAATCATTGCTAAAACATATAAGCTATTTATTTAGTTTTTTAGGTTTTATTTCTTTCTTTCTCTTTTTTTTTTTTTTTTTGGCTAGCTGCAATTATTTAACAAATACTTCATGTATAGACATGATACTGAAATTTGTTCAAGTTTATTATTGTGCTTTGTATTTTCATTGTGCTTCTTAATGAAATATTTTTCTATATGTAATTTTGCTATCTGTATGATAATTTGGGAGCTCTGGTAGTGTAGTGCCTAAGGCCAAACCCACCAGCCACTCCCCAGGAGGAAGGTTGGACAATCTACTTCGGTAGTGATACTGCCTCGGAAACCCAAGGAGGGGTTGCTATGGGTCGGATCCAACTCCATGGCAATGGTTGCCTTGCCTTGCTTTTTGTATGATAATTCAGCCACATTTATTTTATATTGTACCTTCAGCTTTAGTTATTCACTGAAATACTGTACAGGCAGGTGTTTACTGTATTTTGTGCTCTCCAATTTTCATTAAACTTGTTGTGTAGCTGCCTGCTATTTACTAGTATTCACTGACACGAATATATTTCTTTTGAAATTTGTAATTAGCATTTTTTTCCAGGGTTAACAGACTATTACTGTGTACCCTGAATTTATGCCTTCCTGTATGATTGCCATATTCAGTATTTACATGAACCAAATAATGTTTTTCTTCACAAAACCATTTTAATACATGTTTTATAATATGCACTCAACCCCTCCCACACATTTCATTATAAATTGGAGACATATTTTAGTTACCAGTGGATTTTAAATGTCAGCACATACAGTATTTCTGGCTAAGGGATTTTGGGAAAGATCCGTGGAGGAAATAAAATTTAAACTGGGCTGTAATGGATGGATTGGAAGCAACACAGGTCTGAGAAAATAAAAGCAAATCTATGAGGAAATTTCATGAAGGTAGGAAGTTTACAGCTTAATTGTGGTCTGCTGTACGTAGCTCAGGAAGACTCCAATTAGTGTGTATAAAAGCAGAATGAGGAAGTAAGATTGAAAAGCTATATTGGACCCAGGTAATGGAGGCCCTCAAATGACTATGGATTATTGGACTATGGAGTATGGATTATTATTACTATAGGCTATGGATATAGAAGTTCACTTTGTAAAGACCTTAGCGCCATTGAATTTTATTTTATTTTTTTAAAAAAAACAAGGAAAAAAAAAAAAAAAACCACAATCAAGGCTGCCCTTCAAAAACATTAACCTGGCAGGAGCATTTTAAGTAGAGTTGAGAGGAGAGAGCTAGAAGGTGGGAGGCACCTGTAAATAGGTCAACAGAGCATATAATGAACCGTAAGGATAGTGAGAGATTAAACTAAAGCAGTGGAACTGGGAGCCCACAAAAGGAGTAGAAGGCAAAAATGGGGTGTCAGCTGAAAAAACAGAATCCATCAGTTATTTGAATCTGGACGGCAAAGGAGAGAATAAAGAGTGTGTTGGTGCTTGGGAGAATAATGGTATGAGTTAGGACAGAACTAATTTTAGAATACACTAAATCATGGAATGTGTGGGGTCAGCAGGTCATTCAGATAGAGATTTTCAGTAAACCCCCCAAACCAAACCCACTGCCACTGAGTCAATTCCAACTCATAGCAACCCTCACTGGGTTTCCAAGGCAGTAAATCTCTATGGAAGTAGATTGCCCAGTTTTCCTTCCATGGAGTGGCTGGTAAGTTTGAACCACCAACCTTCTAGTTAGCAGTCAAGTGCCTTAGGCACTGCACCAGCAGAGCTTCTTAGAGATTTCCGGTAGCCTGGTGTCTAAGGCATTTGACTGCTAACCAGAAGGCTGGCAGTTCAAACCCACCAGCCACTCCTCAGAAGGAACGCTGGGCAATCTACTTCCTTAGTGATACCTCCTCAGAAACCCAAGTAGGGGTCGCTATGAGTCAGATCTGACTCGATGGCAGTGTGTTTTGTTTTGTTTTTTACTTAATAATTTAGGACCAGAAATTAGGAAGAAGGCCAGTTTTGGAGATGCTGATTTGGTAGTTGTTTTTTCAACCTATCTAGGAATTTTCCCTCCCCTCCACTCCCATCCCTGATAACCAACAAAGAAAGTTTCTTTCTATGTATAAACCTTTCCTTTCCTTTTTATAATTGTGGACTAATACAATATTTGTCCTTTTGTGATTGACTTATTTCACTCAGCATAATGTCCTCCAAGTTCATTCACATTATGTAGAGTTTTGCAAATTCTACATCATTCTTTAGGGTTGCATAGTATTCCATTGTGTGTATTGGCCACAGTTCGTTTACTCATTCCTCAGTTGATGGGCACTTAGGTTGTTTCCATCTCTTTGCTATTGTGAATAGTCCTGCAATGAACATGGGTGTGCATATATCTATTTGTGTTCTGGCTCTCACTTCTTTAAGATAAATACCTAGTAATGGGACTGCTGGGTCAAATGGTATTTCTATCTACAACTTTTTAAGGAATCACCATACTGATTTCCACAATGGGTGTATAATTTTACAGTCCGACTAGCAATATATGAGAATCCTAATCTCTCCACATCCTTGCCAGCATTTGTTATTTTCCGTCTTATTGAACTTTGCTATTAATGCTGGGGTGAGATGGTATCTCATGTTTGTTTTGATCTGCATCTCTCTAATGGCTAATGATAATGAACATTTCTTCATGTGTTTGTTGGCTGCTTGAATATCTTCTTTGGTGAAGTGACTGTTCATGTCTTCTGCAATTTTTTAAATTGGATTGTTTGTCTTTTGATGTTGAGGTGTTAGAGTTTTCTATAAATTTTAGAGATAAATCCTTTGTACGATATATCATTGCCAAATATTTTCCCCCACTCTGTAGGTTCTCTTTTTACTCTTGGAGAAGACTTTTGATGCATATAAGAATTTATTTTTAGAAGGTCCTAATCATTTAGTTTATTTTCTGCTATTTGTGCATCTTGGGTTATGCTTAATAGTCTATTTATGCCATAAATCAGGGCCCTTATTTTTGCTTTGATGAACTTTATAATTTTAGGTTTCACATTTAAGTCTTTGATCCATCTGGAGTTCATTTTTGTGTATGGTATGAGGTATGAATCTTGTTTCATTTTTCTGCAAATGTACATCCAGTTTTGCCAGCAGCATTTGTTAAAGAGACTATTTTTTCCCCATTGAATGGATTTCAGCCCTTTGTCAAAGATCAACTGATCACAGGTCAATGGATCTATTTCTGGGTTCTCAATTCTGTTCCACTAATCTATGTGTCTGTCATTGTATCAATACCAGGCTTATTCAGTACACTTATTCAATCTATATGCTGAGCAAATAATCTGAGAAACTGGATTATATGAAGAGAAACACCATATAGGTATTGGAAGAAGACTCCTTGACAGCCCGTGATATGCAGATGACATAATTTTGCTTGCTGAAAGTGAGGAAGACTTGAAGCACTTACTAATGAATATCAAAGACTATAGCCTTCAGTATGGATTATACCTCAACATAAGGAAAACAAAAATTCTTACAACTGGATCAATAAGCAACATCAGGATAAGTGGAGAGAAGCCTGAAATTATCAACAATTTCATTTTACTTGGATCCACAATCAATGCCCATAGAAGCAACAGTAAGAAATAAAACCTATTGCATTGGGCAAATCTGCTGCAGAAGATTTTTAAAGTGTTAAAGAGCGAAGAAGTCACTTTGAAAGCTAAAGTAGGCCTGAACCAAGCCATGGTATTTTCAATTGCCTCATATGCATGTGAAAGCTGAACAATAAATAAGGAAGACAGAAGAAAACTGCTGCATCTGAATTGTGGTGTTAGCAAAGAATACTGGACATACTGTGGACTGCCAGAAGAACCAACAAATCTGTCTTAGAAGTGTACAGTCAGAATGCTCCTTAGAAGCAAGAATGGCCAGACTTCGTCTCTCAGATCTTGCTTAGGTTTTCAGGAGAGATCACCCTGCAGAGAAAGATATCACACTTGGTAAAGTAGAGGGTCAGCAAAGAAAAGGAAGACCCTCAACAAGATGGATTGACACAGTGGCTGCAAAAATGGGGCAGGCATAGCAATGATTGTGAGGATGAAGAAGGACTAGGTGGTGTTTCGTTCTACTGTACATAGGGTAACTTTGAGTTTGATCTGACTCAATGGTACCTAACAAGAAAAACAACTATGCAGAGCCTTCTAATGTGATCCCCTTCAGAGTGGTTGGTAGCAGATGTTCTGATCTCTGGAATGGGGAGGCTTAGGTTTGTGTAGTCCATTAGTCCTTTGGACTAATTGCTTCCATGCAGCTTTGATTTTCTTCACTCTTCTTAGCTCCAGATGGGGAGAGACCAATAGTTGTCTTAGATGGCAGCTCATAAGCTTTTAAGATTCCAGTAGCTACTTATTAAAGGGGGATATAGAACACTTTGTGAACTATGTTGTGCCAATTGACCTTTATGTCTCCCTACCGCACACACCCAGACTATGGTCCTGAGCCCCTAGGCCTAACAACTCATTCCCTCAAGGTGTCTGGTTATGGCTAAGAAGTTTTCATAACTTTGCCCCCTGTATGCTCTACTATATTCATGGATATATTTGCATTATATGTAAATATGTAGAAGTATCAAAGATACATATTTGTGAGTATAGGCCCATTTGGCTTCCCATACCTGTTCAGCTTGTATGTCTGTGTCTCTACTCGTAAATTACTGTCATTACTATTATTGCAGTACTATGTATGTATGTATTTGGGAGCTCTGGTAGCACAGTGCCTCAGGCACTTGACCGCTAACCAGAAGGCTGGCGATTCAAACCCCCCAGCCACTCCTCGGAAGGAAGGTTAGGCAATCTACTTCTATAGTGATACCGCCTCAGAAACTCAAGGAGGGGTCACTATGAGTCGGGTCCAACTCGATGGCACATAACAACAACACAACATGTATGTACTTATATAATAGTATTTACCTTTGTTTTAATTCTTGTGCTCCTCCCAGTCTTCCTGTGCCTTAATGATTTTGTGCTGATTTCACTCCTATTATACAGTGACTTCCCCTTCACCCAATATGTGTCTACCCCACAGTAAGTGATTCACTCCCCTGACTCCCTGTAACCATCAGAGAATGTTTCTTTCTGTGTGAAAATCTTTTCTCAATTTTTTATAATAGTGGTCTGATACAATATATGTCCTTTTGTAATTGATTCATTTCACTCAGCATAACATCCTCCAGTTTCATCCATGGTCTGAGGTGTTTTGCAGATTCATTATTCTTTAACATTGCATAGTGTTCCATCGTATGAATCTAATCCTCTTTAACATAACCTAATCCTGCCTCATTAAAAACAGGTAGAGGTTAGGATTTGTAACACATTACAAAATGGAGGATAATTATATCAGATCACAAAATGGAGGACAATCACACAGTACTGGGAATCATGGCCTAGCCACGTTGACACATATTTTGAGAGGACATGATTCCATCCATGACAATGACCTTAAACAATTTAAATCTTGAATTATTAAAGCAATGTTACATTATTCAATTTGACAAATTTTAAAAGTATGTATAGTAGCTTGTACCTTTAAGTGAGGATGTCCTACATTTATAATAATAATAATACAGTGTATTTTAAATGGAAAATGTGGAATAATTATAAGAAATTCTAACAGGTAGATATATTTAACTTTCAAAAAATTTTCCAGTACCATGAAATATGGACTTGGAGTTACAGATTAAGAGTGACCATTGAGGCAATGCAAAACCCTAGATAATTAACAATATCTCTCATTTTCCAGCTACTTAGAAAGATGTAGATCCATCAATACTGATATCTAACACATTCTCTGTTCTTAAAACTTTTGTGCAACATTACTGATCTTCTAATGTTGTTTAAAAAATCTGATAATATATGTATGTTATAAATAAGATGGGTAAATATGTTTCCAAAAAAAAGCACTATCTGGTGTAGCACCTGCTCTAGCACATTAATTACAACAAATTTAGCAAACACTGAAGATCTTTTTTATTATAGACAACAAATACACTAAGGTTTCAAAAGAAAACTCATGCTCTCTAAAAAGACAGGGGTTAGAATCAATCACAGCAAAATGGCTTAATCATTATAATAGTTGTCTATCATTGGAATAATTCAAACAATTATGGGTTTTAGGTTTAATGATGTGAATGTTGTAAGGATCAAAATAAGTTGAGAATTGTTGCTTTTGTTGCCAGTGCTATGATAGTGTAGCTTGAATTGTCAAAACTTAACTTTGAAGAAAATACTGTATGCATTAGGCTTTACTGAAAGGACCTGTGTTTCTTTTCATTCTTAGGAACTATTTACTTTCTCTTTTGCATTAGGCTATGGTTTAGAATCTAGTGTGTTGTTAATTCTGCCTCCATTGAATGCTTTTTGACTCAAAAGACTAACAAACAATGTGAGCAGGATTTGACTAACAAACAATGTGAGCAGGAACATCTGTTGATCTTTTGAAAGTTATCCAGTGAAACTGGAGTTTCCTTGGTCAGACAAACCATGGGATCAGAGCCCAGTCCTGACCTAAACTTAAAGACAATAAGATTAATTCTGACATCTTAAAAAAAAAGAATTGAACACATGGGAAAACAGTAGACTTAGAAAAATTAATATTCGGATTCTTTTCCCCAATTAAAGTGAATGAAAAGTTACAGTTAGTGCTAGCTAGAAAGGTTGTAAAAATGTATATATGCACAATTACAATAAATAGCTCATTGCTTATGTGAAAATTTTGGATCACATAAAGCTTTGCTCTGAAACAAGACCAAACAATTGGTCTGGTACTGCCCAAACTTGATGGTTCACTAGCTACAGAGTTATAACTAAAACTTACTTGATATTGAAATGTATAAAATAACAGTTTATAGAAATAATACATCTCTCACTAATACAGACTAGCCTGGCATGGCATGATTAATTCTTTATAATATCTTTTCCATCCATAGTTTTTAAGATTCAAATATCTTGGTTTTGTTATTCCTTCAGCTATTAAACCAGAATCTACTGCAACTTCAAAGATCTTCCATTAGGTGATCTCTATAGGCTCTTCAGTTCCCTGCAAATCATTCTTCTTTGTGCTATTACATTGACCTTGGTGATAACAATAGTCGGATGGCTTCAATTGCTATCTATCCGTATGCATTTCATGCATACATCCATCTGTCTGTCTCTATCCTATTTTCTGCCATTCTAATTCCTACATCTCAAATTCTACCACCTTACTTGATAACCCTTAATTATGTTTGAATTATCTTATATCCCTAAAGTTAATTATATGCTCCTCTCTATTTCTGTGATGTCATTATGTATATAATTTATTTCTCAACTAGTAAATTTTTAAAAGTCAGGGATATGTGCTGATTCTTTCTCTCTCTCATACATAAAATCAGTTTGTCTTTACCTTTAACTGGATAAGATAAACATTATCTATATTAATATTCTATTTTAATTATCACTTCTAACAAAAATAAAACATGATAGACTCAGACTGATGTCTCATTATTAACACCTCTTTCCTTAACTTCTTAGGTACCACTAACTGCTCATTCTCATTTCTGCTGACTGCTTTTTTCCCCAACTTTGCTGACTCCTTCTCCTCTACTTAGCCATAAATACTAGGTATCCTTGGATTTTTTTCTAAGTCCTCTTCTTTTCTTATACATCATTCCTACTTGAGGTGATTTCTTTTCCCTTGTAACTTCCATTGTCCTCTACATGGATGTTGTTAGCTCCAGTCAAGTCAGCTTCCAATTCACAGCAACACCATATACTACAGGATCAGACTATTGTGATCCATAGGGTTTTCACTCAATGACTTTCAGAACCAGATCACCAGGAAGTGCTGCATCACAGCAAAACATAAGCCTCCACTGAAAGACAAGTGGTGGCGGTACTTGCAGTATGTGGCCAGGAATCATACCAGCGTGAAAGGTGAAAATTCTACCACTGAATCATCTTTTAAAACATGACTGCAAAAGTTTTAATATTCCTTCTTTCCAGAGGTGGGGTCTATGTCCTCTCCCCTTGAATCTAGGCAGATTCATAAGTGGTTTAACCAGTACAGCATGGTGCATATGGTGGTACATGACTTTCAGGGTAGGTTACGGTAAGGGACTGACTACCCTGAGACCACCAAGCTGCAAAGGCTTGATGTAGGCTTTCCAGTTGACAGTCCCAGTTAAGCCTGTCCTTCAGCCATCCAAGCTCACACACCAGACCTGGGAGGGAAGAAACGATCCTTAGCCCCAGCTGTTTCAACCCATCATTTGGTCACTCCAAGTCATTCATATCATCCCAGCTGAGGTCTAGTAATCATGTAAAAGAGAAGAGCCACACTTACTCTACCATTTCCCAGTTCCTGATGTCCACAATTTGTGAGCATAATAAAATGATGGTTATTGTATGCTACTAAGTTTGGATGATATTTTTTTATGCATAATTGGGGCAAAGACTTAAAGATACTTATCTGTAAAATACCCTAAATTCAAGGACTGTATGTATTATTGCCTTCTGAACAAAGGCATTGGATATTATATCTCACAAGTACCTTAAATTCAATCTATCCAATCTGAACTCATTTACATTTTAAAATGCTGTGGCTCCCCCAGACACCTTCTGGTTCATCTCAAAGTTCTGGCTCCATGACTTACTATTGTTACTTTGTGTACAATTCACGTTTATAAATAAGGTAACTTTTCTTGAACCCAGGCATTCTTAAGAATCAAGCAACTCAGTTAAACATAGACTTCTATATAATAATAGAATAAAGACACAAAATAAGTGTAATATATTCTTACATATTTTATCAATAGTTTTACAAGAAAAACCATGACTAACGTTTTTCTGAACACCTTTTGGTATCTCCAGAAACATAGTGATCTATAGAAGAAGGTTTGGAAAATTGAAGCATTTTATAAAGAAAAGGTTCTAATGTATTGCTTGATAAGACTATACAAGTAATATAAGATAAAAATGTATCAGTTAGAAATGTCTTTTTAGCATATATGCCTTCCTGGCACATATTGGGTTCAGATACTAGCAGCCATGTCTAAAATTTTGAGGTAAAAATTCAGGAATTTTTCTTTCAAATTTTGGCAGACTGGAGACTAGATCAAAAGATGGTTCTGCATCCTCACACAGCTATGATTTCTAAGTGATTTGTTATATTGTGAAACTTGGATTAATATGCTAGGAATCTGCTGCAACTAGACTGTATAGTCTTGACTGTTCTAGTTTATTAATTTTTTATTTAACAACATTTAATGATTACTCTGTAAATGTCAGACACTGTGCTGGGTTTTATGAATACATAGAAAGAAAGATAAAATTCACCTTTTCCTCACTGCCTCTGCCTTACACTAGCAGTTCCAAAACTGGCCTGAATTATGTGGGTGAGTTTGCAAGTAATTTTCATTTCAGCCTTCATCATTAACTGATGTGTTATGGTGGCCACAGAGAATGTCAAAATGTTGGGATATCTACAATATTATCTGCATAGGAAATACTTTCTTGCTATTCATTTGCTATCTTTTTCAGGGACTAAAGGAGAACTGTTTTCCAAAGTCATGTTTCTGTGTGACTTGTGGGTAACTTCATCAGTGATCTATTGCTACATAACAAACCTCCAAAACACAGTGGCTTAAAACAATAATAATATTGACAATTTTGCTCCCAAATCTTCAGTTTGAGCAGGGCTCAGCTGGACAGTTCATCTCTATCAAATCTAATTTTAACAAAATCCTACAGTATTACTAAATAGGATGTATCAGCTGGGGTGGCTCAACTGGGAACTGGAGGATCCACTTTCAAGATGGGTCACTAATATACCTGACAAGCCAGTGCTGGCTATCAGCTAGGAGCTTAGCTATGACTGGCCAGGGCTTTGCTTCCTCTTCACATGAGTTCCTCTATGGGCTGCTTGGACTTCTGCACAGCATGGTTGCTGTTTCAGTAGTGAATGTCCCGAGAGAACAAATGGACCTGTGCAATTTTATGACCTTGCCTTGCTTGAAAAGTCACACAGGCTTGCCCGGCTGCAAGGAGAGGAGACAGATTCCAACTCTTGGATAGTGGCAAAGTTCTAGAAGAACATATAGATAGGAGGTACGGTTGCAGTTATCTTTTAAAAAATCACAATCTGCTTCAGTGACTGAAGCTCCAAGTAACTGTTGGTTAATTCTGTATCATCTACATACTCCAAAAGGCAATACACATGCCTCTCCAACTATAATCAATGCAACATCCCTTAATGTTTATGGAGATTAGTAAATTGCTTTAAAATATAAATCTAATTTTAACAAAATCCTATAGTATTACTAAATGTTAAACTTTGATTGATAGTCAAATCTATACTCTTGGCAGTATGTCATCCCCTCCCCTACCATTGCCCCAGCTTTTGAAGAAGGAAGAAAGTAAAACAAGCAAGCATGCAAAATCTAACATGGCTTCACAGAATATTACATAAACAAGGTAGTTAAATAGGCAATCCTATCAGTTTATTCCCTTTCTGCTGAGATGCTCAGTTTCTAGAAGTGGCTACCAATTTCCTACAACATGAACTGTGCTCCTCAATTGATTTCTGTTAGTTCATAATTTTAACAGATTAGAAAGAATTACAATCAGCACCAAAGGAAACAACACAGTGACCTTCCAAAAGCAATACTCAAGGTCTCTTTTCAAAATGTGATAGTCTTATCTTTAACTCAGCATCACTACCTAAAATACAGCCAAGTGTAACTTTTAGGGCATCTATCATGGGCAGAAGATAACAAATAAACCAATATGTGGCATTCCTACATCTCCAGGGTCACTCAAACATAGGGCTGTTTCATAAAAAATAAAATAAAATAAAGATAAAAACATGTGCCAGTGTTATTTTGTAATTAACTTCCAAATACAAATTACACAAGCTATCATTTTGTTTTTCCAACAAAACATTTTCCTAAGTACAAAGGGCCACATATTAGGTTTCCAGAAAGAATCACAATTCTATCTGCTAGCACCCTACTCAAGTTATGGATCCTTTGATGCCTGTCCTGAGTTTGATGGTCTAAGAGGAAGAATAACAAACACAACAACAAAACATCATTGGGGCATTACTCTTTGTCTACACATGTGCATATCTACCCATGTCCATTTACTTTATGTTATACATTTCACATGAAGTAAATAAAATATAAATTCTCTAAATAAATACACAGGTGATATATAAACCAAAATACACATTTATCATTAAAAAAAAAAAATTGTGAATTGTTAGGGTTGGAGAGCTGTAACATTTTCATTATCATTTCAAATGTTTGTATTATGTGCACAGATTTTGGGAATGATTCTACAAATTGGAATTATGTGGTGAGAGTTGTATTGATGATACACAATGCCAAAAGAATAAATCAAAACAGAAAAAACACAGCTAATCAAGTGATTATCGTATTTAGGTACATAAACAGCAGTGTAGAATTTGTATAAGAATTAATTCTATACTTAGATGAAGTGAGTTCAAATGCAAACTCTCCTTTTTTAATATGAAACAGGGATGAATAAAAGTATTTAGGACTCAAATATACCAATATTTCATTCTTGTGGTACAAGAATTACTTAATATGGCTCTTTTAGCCATAGCCATTGTGACTTCCAGACAATAGCTGAGTTGTTGTTGTTAAGTGCCGTCGAGTCGTTTCCGACTCATAGCGACCCCATGCACAGCAGAACGAAACACTGCCCGATCCCACGCCAGCTCCACAATCCCTGCTATACTTGAGCCCATCATCACAGCCACCGTATCAATCCATCTCCTTGAAGGCTTCCCCCTCTTTCGCCGACCCTCCACCCTACCAAGCATGACATCCTTCTCTAGGGAATGGTCCCTTCTGACA
>NW_006921713.1:4609855-4616294 GCF_000298275.1 Orycteropus afer afer | reverse complement strand
TTTTCCAACTACCGGTGATTCTTCTTTGTTTCCAACTTTTGCATTCCAGTCACCAGTGATAATTAACACATCCTGATTGCATGTTTGGTCAATTGAGTGGGACTACGCAAATAAGGAAGGAGCTCTGGTGGCCTAGTGCCTAAGGCATGTGACTGCTAACCAGAAAGTTGGTGGTTCAAACCCACTCCACAGAAGGAAGACTGGCCAATATACTTCCGTAAAGATTTACTGCCTTGGAAACCTAAAGGGCGTCACTATGAGTTGGAATCAACTCGATGGTGGTTGAGTTTTTTTTTATGCAAATAAGGATTAGAGAGCTTGTTGCTAATGCAAATAAGTTGATGTGATCTTTGCAGGCGTGGGGCCATGTAAATAAGGTGTATGGATCTCTAATGGGGGGATTGCTCAGTTTTGCTATCCTGCTAGTCTAAAAAGAAAGCTAATCCAAGAGCAGAGGAGGGACCTCACTACCACCAAGAAAGAAGAGCTGGGAGTAGAACACATCCTTTGTACCCAGGGTCCTTGAGCTACGAACCCTCTAGATGCAGGAGGCAGCTATAACACTGGAGATGGTGAAAGATGGTGAGAAAACAGTGGCAGAAAATGGTGGCAGCGGAAGTACCAGAACCAAGAGACCAGCAAGAGACAGTGAGGTAGGCTTCTTGGCACATGAAGTATGAGAGCTGAGTGCCTTTGGGCAGAAGCTTGCTGGCAAAGTGGGGTGCCTCTGGGCACTTGATGAAGCTAGGTTTGCCAACGAATGGAACTAAAGAGCTGAGTGCCTTTGAGCCAAGGCTTACTGGTGTCATGAAATGCCTCTGGGCACTTATCATTGGAGCTAAAGAACTTTGTAACAGTTGCTCAAGCAGGACAGAGGCTGAGCCAGCTCGAGAGGCTCAGGAGGCCCAAGGGGCAAAATGCCAGGGAGAGGCCTGCTTGTGGCCATGGCCGAGAAGTTGTCCCTGCTAAAGAACTGTATCCTGAGTCATCCCTCCTCCCAAATTGTAACCTGGTATTCCTCTAATAAGCCCCATAATTTTAAGTATTGTCTTTGAGTTCTGTGTAACCATTACAATGAATTATTGAGTGCAGCAGAGGTATGCCGTGGGAGGGACAGCTAGTGTAGGAATTGGTAAAAAGGTTGGAGAGAGAAAGTATGTCTGACCTCCACTTTGCAGGAATCAGCCTTGGGCTGTTGATGCTGATAATGATTCTCTTTCCTTTCACTTGTGAAGTTAGCTGAGGAGGTCTGATGCTGCTGCCATGCTAGAGGCAGCATCTTTTACAGTTGGCACCATTTACTTTTTACAATTCTGTTACATATAAGGTCACCATGAGTCAGAGCCTACTGACAGAAACTAACAACAACAACCTTTTAGGCTGGAGGACTAAATTAGAGAATTTATGTAAATCCCATTAGCACAGACACTGACAAAATTATTCCAAGCTCCACCATCACCTCTCCTGTGAAACACATCTTCCGTATCTTCCCCAATCCTTTTAGGAGAACAAATCCTTCTCTTTACGTACTCCTTTAATACTTTTAAAAGATTTTCTTATATACTTCTATTGTGGATTATGGTTATTAATACACAGTGATTCTCATTATTTGTGACCAAACCAACTGCCACTGAGTCAATTCCAACTCATAGAGACCCTATTGGACAGAGTAGAAATGCCCCACAGGGTTTTCTTCCAAGGCTATAAATCTTTAAGGAAGCAGACTGCCTCATCTTCCTCCCACAGAGTCTGGTGGCTTCAAACTGCCAACTTTTTGGTTAGCAGGTGAATGCTTTAAACTCTGTGCCACTAAATCACCTTGTGTTCTATAAAGTCCTTGTGAATACTGAATATACAGATTACTGAACTAACCAACTACAGCTGGGACCATTCTTGTCGATCTGCATAAGTGCATGTTCAGGACTGTTCATGAAAACATCTCAAGAATTTTTAGTGAACCGGTCAGACTAGCAAATACAGAACCTGCAAATAATGAGGGTGCACAGATCTAGTACTGTATGTCTATCTCTCTATTAGATGTTAGGTTCTATAGGGCAAAGATCATGTCTGCTTCACATTTGTATTTTTCTCTCAGTATATTCTTCTCAATAACTAGCACATGGTTTACACAGTGGATTTTACATAAATGCTTTTAAATTAAGATGCCATGGAAAGCTCTATCAAAGAGTATTCCCCATGCAAGCATTTCTTTTTAGAAAGATAATGAAAGACCCTTTCTGGTTCACTGGCAAACAGCAAATATTGTACCACTTGAATGATGCAACCAAACATATGTTGTTGTTGTTATGTGCCATCAAGTCGGACCCAACTCATAACGACCCCTCTTTGGGTTTGCGAGGCAGTATCACTATGGAAGTAGATTGCTCAACCTTCCTTCCAAGGAGTGGCTGGTGGGTTTGAGCTGCCAGCCTTCTAGTTAGCAGTCAAGTGCCTTAGGCACTAGGCTACCAGAGAACTCCTACCAAACATATGAGCTATCCTTATTCAAAGAAATAGATGAAGATGGTCTTTCATTTGGCTCATCCTCAAATTTGTATCAGGATCTGATGAATGACCTGGTGCTCTGAAGTCAGATGACTTAGGTGACCTTAAAGATCTGATACAGTCTGGGGTAAAATCAGGCTGAAGCCTAATACCATTCAGAACAAGAGTTTCTTGTTCTTTTTCTCATCAAGGATTACAGGAGTCTTAATCAATGATATAAAGTATGGTATATATTAGGGCTTGGAGAAGAAATAAATTGTTTGGCAGAAATATATGACCTCAGTGTTAAGTGAATATATGGGCTATGCCATAGAATAACCACTAGTGGTACAGTGGTTAAGGCATTTCGCTGCTAACTAGAAGGTTAGTGTTTCAAACCCACCAGCCACTCCAGGGAAACTTCTGTAAAGATTTACAACCTTGGAAATCCAATGGGGGTCTCTACAAGTTGAAATCGACTTGATGGCAGTGAGCTTGGTTTGGAGATATGCCATAGAATAGGAGCCCTAGTGGTGCAGTAGTTAAGCAAGCATTTGGCTGCTAACCACAAGGTGGATAGTTCAAACCACAGCTGCTCTGTGGGAGAAAGATATGGGGCAGTCTGCTTCCATAAAGATTTACAGCCTTGGAAACCCTAGCGGGCAGTTCTACTCTGTCTTATAAGGTGTCTATGAGTCAGAATTTGACTTGATGGCAATGGGTTTGGTTTTTGGTTTATACCAAATTATCAATGTATCCACTCAATTTCTCATTAATTAAAAAATATTACTTGGATTGAAAATCTTGATTTCTTTTTCTCACACTCTATATCCAATCCATCAGCATAGTTTGTCGTCTTTTTCTTCAGAATATATTTAGAATGTAACCACTTCTCAACACCTTCACTGCCGCCACCCTGATCCAAGCCTCCATTGTCTCTCTTGAAGAGTATTGCAACATCATCCTAAATTGTACCCCTGTGCCAGCATTTAACCCCCTCCAGTCTCTAGTCTATTCTAAACTTAGCATCTAGAGAGATCCTGTTACAACATGCCATATCATCTCATTCTCTCATTCAAAATTCTACAGTTGCTATCTGATCTTACTCCAGGTAATAGCCAAAGCCCTTAGGTCACAAACACTTAAATAACCTGGTTCCAGCTCTCTCACTTCATCTCCTACCAATCCCCACCTTGGTCCTTCCAATCAATCCTTGCTTGCTTCCTTGCTCTTCCCTTTCCCTAAAATGTTCTTCATGCAGATATATCTATTTGGCTTACTCCTTTATCTCTTTCAGGACTTTGCCCAAATATGACATCATCAAATGATGTCATATTTGATGACACTTGTGTATCGTTATTTTCCTCCACGGGTCTTATCACCTGTGCCACATCATATATTTACTGTCTGTCAGCCCCCACACTAAAATGCAGGTTCTATGACAGGAGAAGTTTTTGTGTGTTTTTTACTGCACTAGCCTCGATCTCTAAAGTAGTGCCTGGAACATGGTAGCACCCATTAAATAATTTCTGAATACATTATAATTGTATATTTCTCTGACTCCTTCATTAGACTCTGAGCAAAGCTGTGTTATTCATCTAGCTCAGTGCTCTACATACATTTTTGGAATGAATGGATAATAAATTTTTTGAATTAAAAATCTATAGTTCCATATTTTTTAAATGCATATTATATTTATACCAATTAGAAGTTATTGGGCACAGATGGTGTTATTTTTGTTTGGTTTGAATAGATGGAGAAAATAATTGAAAAGCAAATAAAATCCATTTTGAACCTTCATTTAAACAATATCTATTTTCTAAGCTTCTTATTTTAAAATTAAAATTATGCTCTGAAGTTTACTAAAAAACTGAAGCAAACATTTTTAATTCTCTAGACATTGAACCCATATTTCTTAGGCTGATGCAAAACATAGGCTCCCTGTTGTCTTATTCCCTCTGTTGTTTTATTCTCTTTTCCATTACTATATGCACAGGATAAAGAGAAACATTCATACTGGTAGAATGGCACAGCATACAGAAGTGAGGAGGACTGCTCTCTAAGAGGATTAAGCGTACAAAGAAGATAATTAACTTACTGAGGCCCCACAGAAAATTGAGGAATAACAAGAACAGCATTTGGAGTTTCTCTTATCCTAAGAAAGATAGATTCATATAGACACATGTTCATGCCTTAGAGTTCTTTCATTTGTAGCCCTAAATGTTAAATAAATTAAGAAAATTATTTAAGCTTAAACATAATGCAAATAAAATGTTAATAATTTACAGGTGTTATATTTTTAAACATTGGCTGACCTCTAGTTTAAGAACTAAACACACTATTTTTGTTATTATGTTTAAAATCATTCACTATAGCAATAGAACTTCAAATAGTAAGATTTCAGTGGGGAAAAGAATGAAAATGAATATAGTAGGTTTACCTCTCTAAACACAAAACCTTATAATTGGTTTTATAGCCACTAATATAATTCTTTCCCTGAATGAGGAAAATACGAGTGATTTTAATTTTTTTCCTTTGAGCTTTTTTGAATCTTCCAAAAATTTTATAAAGAACATCTATTTTGTAACCAGAAAACATTATGAAAAATTACTATGTGCTTAAATATTCTTCTCCACTTGTAGTAATTTCCCTTGAATGTAATGCTCAGCAGTTAAGTGCAGACATTAGAAATGCACCTCACGTGTTTGAAAGCAAAAGCTCTGGTTAATCTGGTAGAAAAACAGCTCTGAATCTACCAAATTTGACCCATTCCCTGGGTACTGTTCATTGTAAATTGTAATGCCAGATGGATAAGTCATAATCCAACTAAAATGAAACATAAAGAGGAACCATTTCTGACAAGCAGTCAGACTGTAAAAAGAAGAGAAAAGGAGAAAACAATTTTAGAGAGGATTTAACATGTCTTTGATGCTTGTAATATCCTTTATGTAAATAGTAGTTAAATTAAAAGAAAAAAAAAAGGCAATACTGATTTTTTAATTCGCCTAATAATCTGTTATCCTTCAAAAATCTTAGAAATATGAGTATATTATTTTGGACAATATTTAGAATCATTCTGACACAGGTATGTACCATCAAGGCATTCCCCACAGGAATGTCCCTTCCCCCACCACCATACCACCTTAGAAAGTTCGGGTTAATTTGGTCTCTCAATCATGCTAATTGTTGGGTCTCTGCTGCTGTAGAGTTAACAGTAGTGGGTGACAGTTTCCTTAACTCTGAGTGACATCAGCTAGACCAAGTAAGTGCTGTGGGTAACGTCTGCAAGCCTAAAGCATAAAGGACAGGAAAGAAAGAAGAAAGTAAGAGAGAGTGAAAAAGGAAAAGGTGTATGAGGGAAGCTTTATAAAAGGTCTACATCTAGAATGAAAATAACAGGAAATTCAAGGGTGAAGGGAATTTCTGCCAACTTTTGAATGGTGGGGGTAGGGCTAATTGGAATAAAACTGGTTAGTATGTTTATTAAGAAAATTGATTTAAATGTTATTTAATTAGAAACAATTTTCTTAGTGCATATTTAAATGTCCTCTAAAAAAATATATGATAATTTGTTGGGTGAGAAAGAAAAGAATTTACACAACCCACGCAGGTACATTGTTGCTGTTGTTACGTGCCCTCGAGTGGGACCCGATTCATAGCGACCTCTCGATGGGTTTCCGTATCACTATGGAAGTAGATTGCCCAACCTTCCTTCCAGGAAGTGGCTGGTGAGTTTGAACCGCTAGTCTTCTGGTTAACAGTCAAGTGCCTTAGGCACTACGCTACCAGAGCTCTCGACAAAGGTCCTTAACCAAGCTATAAATGGGTAATACATGTGAAAATATTGCCATCTAGTGGCTAAAAAAAATACATTTATGTGCAGGATTCAAAGTCCCTGCCATCCAGTCGATTCTAACTCATGTTGTTGTTGTTGTTGTTGTTATGTGCCATCGAG
>NW_006921713.1:4592504-4609690 GCF_000298275.1 Orycteropus afer afer | reverse complement strand
TGACTGCTAACCAGAAGGCTGGCGGTTCAAACCCACCAGCCACTCCTCGGAAGGAAGGTTGGGCAATCCTACTTCCGTAGTGATACTGCCTCGAAAACCCAAGGAGGGGTCACTATGAGTCGGGGCTGACTCGAGGGCAAACAACAACAAATCTTTACAGAAGTAGATGGCTCCATCTTCCTTCAGCAGAGCAGCTGGTGGGTTTGAACCACTAACCTTTTGGTTAGCAGCCAAATGCCTTATCCACAACACCACTAGAGGTCAGGGACAAACTCTAGTTTGAACAAATTGGGTTATTCCTCACTATCCTATTTTCTTAATCAAACTTTTCTATCTTAATTCAGGAATCAAATAGATTCATATATGTACATATATATGGTAGATTTTTATACATAAACTATTTTGCCAATAAACTGTATTAAATTTTTTTCTGTTTAGCAATGTAACGTATGCACACTATTGAGCCAATTTTCTAAACTACAGGAAAGTATAAAGAAAACAAAATCTACAAAGTCATCACCTAGAGACAACCAGAGCTAACATTTTAATGAATTTTCTTCAACCCTTTTCTATACATTTTCAGTTCTTCATATAATTGAAATCAAAGAATGGATTCAGTTTTGAACTGTGCTTTAAAAAATAGTAATGTTACATTATGTGTTTTAAACTGTGATTAAAATTCGCTGTGGTTGGAGTGAGGTTTCTTTTCTCATAACCAAAACCAAAAACTAGTTGTCATCAAGTTGATCCTTTGTCATGGTGACCTTATGTGTATCAGAGTAGAGAACGAATTTTTTGGTTTTTCATGGCCAATACCTTTTGGAAGCAGATCACCAGACCTTTCTTCTGAGTGCCTCTGAGTAGATCTGAACCACCAACTTCTGAGTTAGTAGCCAAGTACTAAAGTGTCTGCACCACATAAGTGAGAGTATCACACATACAGGAATAGCAAGTAACTCAATACTGTTGGAGAATGAGGTTAGATATTTCTATAGTTCAGTGAGACTGTGGGGAGAAGAATTAGCAGTAGTTGGAGAAAGATGTGGAAACCACATCACAAAGAATCATGTTGTTGTTGTTGTTGTTGTTGTGCCATCGAGTTGGACATGACTCATAGTGACCCCTCCTTGGGTTTCTGAGGCAGTATCACTACGGAAGTAGATTGCCCCATCTTCCTTCCGAGGAGTGGCTGGTGGGTTTGAACCGCCAACCTTCTGGTTAGCAGTCTAGTACCTTAGGCACTATGCTACCAGAGCTCCCCAGAGCTCCTTAGGCATGAAAATTAGATGCACTGTATGTTTCTAAATATGGAGAACCATCAAGGAATGGATGTCTCCAGATTGAAAATGTGTAATGGATTGCTGTAATTGGGTTTGCATGCTACAATATAATAATTTGGTATTAATGTGAAGCTGGCTGAATTTTAGATCTGCTTAGGGAAGTTCTTGGGCAATCTACTTCTGTAAAGATTTATCACCTCAGAAACCCAATGTAAGTTGCTACTATGAGATGGAATCAAATCGATGGCAGTGGGTTTGGTTAGGCTTAGGGAAGTTCTAAAAATGCTGTTTCCCAGACCTCAGTCCAAATAAATTAAATCAGAACCTTTGGAAGGCAATATTAAAAAAAAAAAAAAAGAAAAGAAATTTTTACACACCTCAGCTCAAAAATAACTAAAGGAGATGACACCAGAGAGAGGGACACCACTTAAAAGAGTGTTGCATTGAATGATGTGAAAAATTATATGTGCCTAAACTAAGTTAGAGGAGTCCTGGTGGCAAAATGGTTAAATGCTCAGCTGCTAACATGAACATTGGCAGTTCAAAACCACTAGCCACTCTGGGAGAAAGATGTGGCAGTCTGCTTCCGCAAAATTTTATAGCCTTGGAACTCTGATGGGGCATTTCTACTCTGCCCTAAAGGGGAGCCCTGGTAGCATAGTGGCTAAGGCACTTGACTGCTAACCAGAAAGCTGTCAGTTCAAATCCACCAGCCACTCCTCAGAAGGAAGATGGGGAAATCTACTTCCGTAGTGACACTGCCTCAGAAACCCAAGGAGGGCTCACTATGAGTCAGGTCCAACTCGACGGCACATAACAACAACATAAGTCAGAATAGACTCAATGGCAATCGGTTTGGCATTTGCTTAACCTAGGTTGGTGGCAGTACGCATGGTTGTTGTTTTTACCTGATGTTGAGTCAGCTTCCATTTGTGGCCACTCCATGTATAATAGAACAAAATGTTGCTGGTCCTGTGCCATCTTCATAATCACTGGTACATCTGAGTCCACTGTAGCTGTCATTGTGTCAACCCGTCTCATTGAGGGTATCCCTCACTTTTGCTGGCCCTCCACTTTACCAAACATGATGTCCTTCTCCAGTGATTGGTCTCTCCTGATGACACATCCTAAGTAGGGAGTTGGGTGACTGCTCTGGTCAGTATCACAAGAGAAGGTGACAGAGGGAAAAAAGAAAATAGTAGAACAAAAGTCAAAATCATAAAAAAGACCAGACTTGCTGGTCTGATAGGGACTGATGGAAGGCTGAGACTATAGCCCTTACACTCTTCAGTCCTGGAACTGAACCCACCCACCAGGAATCAACTTTCAACCAAACAACAGACAGGCCTGTAAGGTGAATAGTAACACCATGGAGGAATGTTCTTTTCAGTACAATCAACTACACAAGACCAAAAGGGCAGGATTTACCCAAAGACAAAGCTCAGAAGGCAGGAAGTGGCAGGAAAGAAGGATGAATGGAAATGGGTCACTCAGGGAGGAAGTAGGAAGAGTGCTATTACATTGAGGGGATGGCAACTAATGTCATGAAACAAAATGTGTACAAATTATTGAATATAAAACAATCTTGCTCCGTAAATTTTACCTAAGCAAAGTTTGGGAGTTGAATTCTTGGACAATATTCAATAGGGTTTTCATGGATAATTTCCGGAAGTGCATTGCCAGGCTTTTCTTCCTAGTCTGTCCTAGTCTGGAAGCTCCAGTGAAATCTGTCCAACAAGGGTAGTATTTGAAATACCAGTGACATAGCTTCCAGCACCATAGCAACACACAGGACACGACTGTACACCAAACGGGCAGAGGAGTGGTGAATGTGTGAAGGAGTTATGTAAGTGGTAGATTAGACACAACTTGGTAACTAATTGAACATGAGGTATGAAAAAGAAAAGAACCAAGGATTACTTGATTACCTGGTCAATAGTAGTATCATTTACCAAAATCTGAAATACTTAGGAAAGAAAGCTGATTGAATGAGGAGAGGGGAGGAAACCGGGAGATAGACAAGCAGTGTTTTAGTTAAGATTCAAACTACTGTTTTCCTTTAGATCCATCACTGATAACACAAACACACTTCAACATATTTGGTTTGCCTACTTGTAAATCCTTGTGCCATAGTCTCTCAATTCTACAAACCACATTTTTGCTTTACCAGGTGGCTCCATGTTAGTTAGACTCTTCCAATAGCAGGTGAGAGAGGAAAATTGCAAGGCTGGAGAAGGGACTTGCTCCTTCCTGTCTGCTTTCTGGTGACTTCCAGTCTGCTTGTGGTTCTTCTAAAATTCAGTGCCACTACAGTTTCTCACCACTGTAGCAGGCAGGTCTTTCCATAGCAGCAGTTGAAACTAGTTTGTAGTTTTTGCAACACTGGCAGAACTACACTCACCACCCCTTTCTGAAGGCACCAGCGTCAGGTAGCTGGTGCCTGCTCCTCAGTGGAGGTCTAAGATTCAGCACCACAGGGCTCCTTCTCCAAGTTTCTTTCCTTTTTTTTTTTTTTTTAATTATCTTTGTTCCCTGGGTCTTAGGGGTGCTGCCTGCTTCCTGAGGTTGTCATTTCCATAATTCATTAAAATTCTCTTATTACCTTCTTAGGAGTTAACACATTTATATCTATTTAACTGTTCTTGATATTCCACCACTCGTCTGTCAGTTTGTAATACTGTGGCGGCTTGTGTGTTGCTGTGAGGCTGGGAGCTATGCCACAGGTATTTCAAATACCAGCATGGTCACCCATGGTAGACAGATTTCATCATAGCTTCCAGACTAAGACAGACTGAGAAGAAGGATGGAGCCATCCACTTCTGAAAAAATTGGCTAATGAAAGCATTATGAATAGCAGTGAAACATTGTCTATTACCAGAAAACTTGATGAATAGTAGTGAAACATTGTCTGGTATAGAAGATGAGCCCCTCATGTTGAAGGCACTCACAATATAACTGGGGAAGAGCTGCCTTCTCAGAGTAGAGCTGACCTTAATGACGTGGATGAGTACAGATTTCTAGACCTTCATTTGTTGCTGTGGCATAACTCAAAATGAGAAGAAACAGCTGCAAACATCCATTAATAATCAGAATGTGGGCTGTATGAAACATGAATCTAGGAAAATTGGGAGCTGTCAAAAATAAAATGGAATGCATAAAGATCAATATCCCAGGCATTAGTGAGCTGAAATGGACTGCTATTGGCCATTGTGAATCTGACAATCATATGGTCTACTATGCTGGAAATGACAAATTGGAAGGGAATAGTGTCTCATTCATCATCAGAAATAACATTTTAAGATCTATCCTGAAACACAATGCTGTCAGTGATAGGATGATATCCATTCGCCTACTAGGAAGATGAGTTAATACTACTATTATTCAAATTTATGCACAAACCACTAAAGCCAAAGATGAAGAAACTGAACATTTTTACCAATTTGTGCAGTCTGAAATTGATCAAAACAGGCAATTGAGATGTATTGATAATTGTTGTTTTGTTGTTGTTATGTGCCGTCGAGTCGGCCCCGACTCTTAGCGACCCCTCCTTGGGTTTCTGAGGCCGTATCACTATGGAAGTAGGATTGCCCAACCTTCCTTCTGAGGAGTGGCTGGTGGGTTTGAACCGCCAGCCCTCTGGTTAGCAGTCAAGTGCTTTAGCCACTATGCTATCAGAGCTCCTTATTGATAATTACTGGTGATTATTATGCAAAAGTTGGAAACAAAGAAGAATCACTGGCAGTTGGAAAATATGGCCTTGCTAATAGAAATGATGCTAAATACCACACGATAGAATTTTGCAAGACTAACAACTTATTCATGGCCAATACCTTTTTTTAATAATATAAACAGACTATACACGTGGACCTCACCAAATAGAATACACAAGAATCAAAACTATATCTGTGCACAGAGGCAATTGGGAAGCTTAATATCATCAGTCAGAGCAAGACCAGGAGCTGACTATGGGAGAGATTATCAATTGCTTACATGTAAGTTCAAGTTGAAGCTAAAGAAAATTTAAACAAAACCATGAGAGCCAAAATATGACCTTGATTATATCCTACCTGAATTTAGAAACTATCTGAAGAACAGAGTTGATGCATTGAACACCAATGACTGAAGACCAGATGAGTTGTGGAATGACATTAAGAACATTATACATGAAGAAAGCAAATGGTCATTAAGGCAGGAAAGGAAGAGAACACCAAAATGGATGTCAGAAGAGACTGAAAATTGCTCTTGAATAAAGGGTAGCTAAAATGAATGGAAGAAATGCTGAAATAAAAGAACCGAACAGAAGATCTCAAAGGGCAGCTCAAGAAGTCAAAAAAAAGTATCACAGTGATATACACAAAGACCTGGATTAGAAAACCAAAAGAGAAGAACAAGTTAGGCATTTCTCAAGCTGAAAGAATTGAAGGAAAAATTCAAGCCTCTAATTGCACTATTGAAGGATTCTATGGCAAATATATTGAACAATATAGGAAGCATCAAAAGAAGATGGAAGAAGTCACTGTACAGAGTCACTGTACCAAAGAGAACTGGTTGATGTTCAACCATTTCTGGAGATAGAACATGACCAAGAACAGATGGTATTGAAGAAATCAGTTCAAGCTGCACTGAAGAAACTGGTGAAAAATAAGGCTCCAGGAATTGATGAAATAACCATTGAGATGTTTCAATAAACACATGCAGTGCTCACTCGTTTATGCCAATAAATTTGGAAGACAGTTACCTGGCCAACTGACTGGAAGAGAGCCATATTTGTTCCCATTCCAAAGAAGGGTAATACAATAGAATGTGAAAACTATTGAACCATATCATTAACATCACATTCAAGTAAAATTTTGCTAAAGATAATTGAACAATGGTTGTAGCATTAACAGGAAGCTGCCAGAAATTTAAGCTGGATTCAGAAGAGGGTGTGGAACAAGGGGTATTATTGCTAGTGTCAAATGGATCTTGGCTAAAAGCAAAGAATACCTGAATGATGTTTACCTGTGTTTTACTGACTATGCAAAGGCATGTGACTGTGTGGATCATAACAAATTATGGATAACATTACAAAGAATGGGAATTCCAGAACAACTTAATTGTGCTCAGGAGGAACCTGTACACGCATCAAGCAGCAGTCATTTCAGCAAAACAATGTGACAGTGAATGGTTTAAAATCAGGGAAGGTGTGTGTCAGGGTTGTATCCTTTTACCACACTTATTCAATCTGTATACTAAGTAAATAATCAAAGAAGCTGGACTATATGAAGAAGAATGTGGCATCAGGATTGTAGACAGACTCATTAGCAACTTGCGATATGTAGATAACACAACTTTGCTTGCTGAAAGTGAAGATGACTTGAAGCACTTACAGAGAAGATCAAAGACTGCACAGCCTTCAGTATGGATTTTCATCAATATAAAGAAAACAAAAATCCTCACAACAGAGCCAATAAGCAACATCATGATAAGTGGAGAAAAGATTGAAGTTGTCAAGGATTTCATTTTACTGGATCCACAATCAACATCCATGGAAGCAACAGTCAAGAAATAAAACAACATATTGCACTGGACAAATCTGCTGCAAAAGACCTTTTTAAAGAGTTGAAGAGCAAAGATGTCACTTTGAAGACTAAGGTATGCCTAACCCAAGCCAGGCTATTTTCAATAGCCTCATATACATGTGAGAGCTGCATAATGAATACGGAAGACTGCAGAAGAGTTGATGCATTTGAATTGTGGTGTTGGCAGAGAATACTGAAAATACCATGGACTGCCAGAAGAACAAACAAATCTGTCTTGGAAAACGTACAGCCAGATTGTTCCTTTGAAGCAAGAATGGTCAGACTTCATCTCATATATTTTGGCCATATTGTCAGAAAGGCCTAGTTCCAGGAAAAGGATATCATACTTGGTAAAGTGGAGGATCAGCAAAAAAGTGGAAGACCCTCAATGAGAGGGATTGACACAGTGGCTGTAATCATGGGTTTATGCCTAGCAAGGATTGTGAGGATAGCACAAGAATGGGCAGTGTTTTGTTCTACTGTACATAGGGTTGCTATGAGTCTGAGGTGATGTGACAGCACCAAATTACAACAATTCTTGATATTAAATTTTCTCTATTCAAATAACTTGTATGGTAATTTTTTTCTATTATTAGTTCACAGGTGATGACAAAGTACACCTTCAGCCCTGATTTGGCCTGGTCCTCTTCCTAAAGACCAGTACTGTACTTCCTTAATAAATCCCTGGGTGGGCAAACAGTTCCAGATTTGGCTATTCCCACCCAGAAGGCACCTTGGAAGGCAGGCCTACCATCTGCTTCTGCGAGAGCATAGCCTGGAAAATCCTATGAAGCAGTTCTAACTCTGCACAAGGCCTCCATGGGTCGGAATCAACTAGACAGCAACTAACAAGGACAAGGAGTGACGATGAGAATTGAAGCAGCCGTTTTTATAAAAGAGTCAAATAAGCATGCCAATCATTACAAAGTAGAAGGACCAAGGAGTTGTGACTTCATTCCATGCTTTCATAAGAGAAGAAGCAAGGAGAGCCCTCAGCCTTTATGCCTTCAGATAGTTGTATCTCTTTTTTCTACACTCTATATCCTCAGACCTTAGCCAGATCTTGTCAAGTCTCCACCATCTAGAATCCTCACCTATTTTCTGAGGAAACACAACTTTTTTACATATGAAATAGGAGTCACATCACAGTATGTGACTAAACTATGCAGGTTTTGTCTAGATGGTGATGGAAGTTTCCTTTGGCCTAGATTTTACCTGGATTTAGCGGGAGTTAGCCAGGTGAACACGTGGGCTTTGGTTTTGTAGGTGGTGTAGAGATGGTGAGTGCTGCTGCCATTTTCTACCTAGTTTATCTAAGGACAAGGGCAACTCACTAATGTGAGTATTAACTTTCTTCCCAAGACAACATGAGGAAGGCATAATCTTCACATTAATGTGACTTTGATCCTACACCTTGGGAAAGAATAATCCCGGAATTCCTAGATAAGTTCTCTAGTTTTTGTGAGCATGTTGTATTACCAGAACTATCACGTTAATTTGGAATCGCTCTGTCTAAATCTTCAGGGAAAATGGTGCCAATCCCAAATGGATCCTTTTCTATAATGTAACATTCCCTCTCAGAAAAGTGAGTGATGGTGGGAGAAGGAGACCTCATTTTATCTCATCAAACCATATCTATATCCATCAACAAAATGGATCTTCTATGCAAAACACTACTGTGGAAGCTATACCAAAAGCATCCACATTAGGCTTCTCCTGTCTCTTCACTTGGTATGTAAGTGGTCATTTTCCACTCCCCAAGAAGCTGATTTCAAATCAAAATCATGAACTAATATTCACTATTATAACTAAAGTGCTAAGGATATAACAAAAATAATGCCCATTAGGAAGAAGAATCAAAGAGAATACATTTATACTCTCCTTGCACAAATAGCAAACTAAATTAATAATATGGGCATAATTTAAAAGTGACATAAAATCTCTGAGTAGAAAAAAAATATTTTTAAGTACAAGAAAGGAAACATAAATGCAAAAGACAGATAAAGAATTACTGGTAGAAAAAAACAGATGAAATGTTTATGCAAAACTTTCTCTACACTTTCTAAAAAATTAAAGAGAACATGGACTCTATAACAAGAGACCAAAAAAGAAATGATGTGAAAAGAAATGGAGATGTAAGCTCAGCTGGCAGAGTTAAAGAAAGTAACTGAAGTTAAAAAAGAAAAGAAAAAAGTCATTATAGATATGAAAACTGTATTTGAAGCAGTAAGAAGAACTGACTCAAAAGAGAGTCAATAAGATGCAAAAAAGAACCTTGACTAATACAATAATGCTATATAATTTTACCTCCTAACAGAGAATGGTGGAAGAGATACATAACTCAAAGAAAAAAAAAGCAAATGAAAACAGCCAAGTACACCTGAGCCTGTTTTCAGTCCACTTAAATTTATTCTCATCTTCCTGGAAGAGCACTGAAGGCATAGTGGTTAAGGCATTAAGCTGCTAAACAAAAGGTTATTGGTTCAAACCCACCAGTTATTTTGTGGGAAAAGGAGGGAGGCAGTCTGCTTCTGTAAAGATTTACAGCCTTAGAAGCCCTATACGGTGATTATATTGTCCTATAGGGTCACTATCAGCTGGAATAGACTCAATGGTAGAGGGTTTTTTTTTTTTTGTTTTGTTTTGGTATCTTACTGAGAACATGGATGCCCAGATGGACTATATTTCCCAGCCTTCCTTGTGCCTACATGTGGCCATGTGTTTAAGCTCTCCCCAATAGAATGTGATTGAATGTTTGCTGGACAAGAGGATTTCAGATTTGCATTGTAGTCTGAGTTCCTTTCTACCTAATCCTCTTCATCCCCTTTCACAAGCATGGCCTGAAGAATCTTCCTGCCTACTCCTGCTCCCTTTCCCCTTTTCATTCGGACATTTTTTCCAACACATCTCTTACATATCCAATTCCTTCTTGGTGTCTACATCTCAGAGGTCGCAGACACATTATGCTTTTTCATTTTTTGAAAAAATTCTATTTGGTTCTTTTTTATAATTTCTATTACTCTGCTGAGATTTTCTCCTTGTTCATTCATTATAAACATATTTTCATTTATGTCCTTGAGCATAGTTACAACGGCTGTTTTAAATATTCTTGTTGCTGATTCCAATATCTGGGTCATCTCTGGATTGTTCTACACTGATTACGTTTTCTTCTGAATATGCTTCATATTATTGTTTGCTTACATGCTAGGTCATTTTGGATTTTATCCTGGACACTGTGAATCATATGTTGAGACTCTTGATTTTGTTAAGATCCTATTGAAAGTATTTATCTCATTTTATTTTATTAGCAAGAAACTCCAAACACTGTAATTTCAGCAGTAGACAGCAGCAGAAATCTTTTATAATGACTTTTAGCCTTAGCTTGTTGTTGTTGTTGTTGTTATGTGCCCTCGAGTCGGACCTGCCTCATAGCGACCCCTCCTTGCGTTTCCGAGGCAGTATCACTACGGAAGTAGGATTGCCCAACCTTCCTTCTGAGGAGTGGCTGGTGGGTTTGAACCGCCAGCCTTCTGGTTAGCAGTCAAGTGCCTAAGGCAGTATGCTACCAGAGCTCCTAGCTGTTTGAATTCTACCCCACGCAGGCATAGGTTAGGGGTGCCTAAGGCACTTGACTGATAATCAGAAGGCTGATGGTTCAAACCCACCAGCCACTCCTCGGAAGGAAGATGGGGCAGTCTACTTCCGTAGTGATACTGCCTCAGAAACGCAAGGAGGGGTCGCTATGAGGCAGGTCCGACTCCACGGCACATAACAGCAAACAACAACAAGCTGTTTGAATTCTACACCACGCAGGCATAGGGGGTCACCTGAAAGGTAGACAGGATTTATACACAGTATTTTAAGCTCCTCTCCTTTGGGAATTTCTTTTCCAGGATTTGCTTGCTTAATTTCTAACTGCTGTGGTCCTCCTAAACTCAGTACTCTGGTTCACTGAGCCACTAAAAGTGCAGGTTTTCTGACTTAACTATGTTGTTTGGCAATGAGCTCAGGCTTGACCTCAGGCACAAAGCCATCAAAATGGGAAAATTACCCAGTTTGCCCTTGTTCTATTCCAAGGGTACAATTCCCTTAGGAATTAACCAGCTTTTAGTTGCTCTCCAGTGCTGGTTAAGGCATTTGGCTGCTAACCAGAAGGTCAGCGGTTCAAAGCCACCAGCAGCTCTGCGGAAGAAAGATTGAGCAGTCTGCTTCTGTAAAGATATACAGGCATGAAAACCCAATGGGGGTTGCTATGAATTGGAATCAACTCGACAGCACAGAGTTTTTTTTTTTTAGAGCACTTTCAAGAATTTTTTTTTTTTTTTTAATACTTTGTCCTGAATTTTTAATTGTTACTGGCAGGAGATTGGTGTATTAGGAGCTATTCCTCCACTACAAGAAGATACTTGGTTTTTTATTTGATTAAATGATACAAAGTTATTCAGAAAGGATAAATATATAAAGTAACCAAGAATTTTCTGTAGAGATTAGTCCTTTCAGATAGAAACATGTATGTATTTCTAACAATAACATTATTAGTAATACTATTCTAAATAACACCAATATATAATGTTGCTGTTGTTAGATGCTATGAGTCAGTTCCAACTCATAGTGGCCCTATGTACCACAGAACTAAGTACTACCTGATCCTGCAGCATCCTCACAATTGTTGCTATCTTTGAGCCCATTGTTGCAGCCACTGTGTCAATCCATCTTGTTGAGGGTCTTCTACTTTTTCACTCTACTTTACCCAGTGTGGTAGTTAAGGCCAACTTGGCTGGGCCTGGTTTAGAGTAGCTGGGCAGCTGGATGAGACTGGTAATCAACTCTGTGGTGGAATCTACTGTGACCAGCTGAGTAACTGCCTTAGGGATGTGGTCTGCTCCCAATATACAAGGAGAAACTTTGGGAATGGTCCGTAGCTTTTGCCATGCTTGAATCCCACATCTAGCCAACTCATTGTTCAGCAGCCTGTCATGCTGTCATGCCAATCTTGGGATTCCTAATGGACTTAAATCAATGACCTGCTGTGTGGTTTGGTAATATTGGGACTATGACTTTTTACTTGTTGACCTTGGGTTTGTCAACCTCAGTAGCCAGCAGTTGCCTGAGTGAAGAAAGCCTCCAGCTTCAGTGGGCAGGAAGCAAGAGGCAAAGCTGAAGCCCAAGGTGGAGGGGCTTTCAACCAGTCCCTAGAGTTTGGCCCTTTGAACTCAAACTTCTAGCCTCCACAACTGTAAGAGAATAAACTCCTGTTTGTTAAATACTACATCCACTTGTGGTATTTTCTGTTAGAGCAATATGAAGTAACCAAATTATATCCTTCTCCAGGGATTTGTCCCTTCTGACAACATGACCGAAGTATGAGAGGTGAAGTCTGGCCATTCTCATTTCTAAAGAACATTCTGGCAGTACTTCCTCCAAGAAGGATTTTTTTTTTGTTTTTCTAGGAGTCCATGGTACCTTCAACATTCTTCACCAACACCATCATTCAAAAGCATCAATTTTCTGAGGTCTTCCTTATTCACTGTCTAGTTCTCATATGCATATGAAGCTATTGAGAATATCATAGCTTGGGTCAGATGGACATTAGTCTTCCAAGTGACATCTTTGCTCTCAAACAATTTACAGAGGTCTTTTGAAGCAGATTTGCCCAATGCAAAATGCCATTTGATTTCTTGACTGCTGTTTCCATGAACATTGACTGTGCATCCAAGTAAAATGAAATCCTTGACAACTTCAATCTTTTCTCCATTTATTGTGATGTCTTACTTATTGGTCCAGTTGTGACGATCTTTGTTTTCTTTATGTTGAGATGTAATCCATAGTGAAGACTGTATTCTTTGATCTTCATCAGTGTTTCAAGTCCTCTTTACTTTCAGCAAGCAAGGTTGTGTGATCTGCATATCACAGGTTGTTAATGAGTCTTCCTCCAATCTTGATGCTATGTTCTTCTTTATGTAATCTAGCTTCTGATTATTTGCTCAACATACACATTGAATAAGTATGGTGAAAGGATACAACCCTGACACACAACTTTCCTGATTTTAAACCATTCAGTATCCCCTTGTTCTGTTCGAATGACGGCCTCTTGGTCTATGTAAAGGTTCTGTGTGAGTACAATTAAGTGTTCCAGAATTCCCATTCTTTGCAGTGTTATCCATAATTTGTTATGATCTATACAGTCAAATGCCTTTGCATAGTTAATAAAGTACAAGTAAACATCTTTCAGGTATTCTTTGCTTCCAGTCAAGATCCATCTGCTATCAGCAATGATATCCCTCATTCTACATCCTTTTCTGAATTTGGCTTGAATTTCTGACAGTAATAAAATATGGGAGTGGGTCAAGAAGAAATGTATAGATCAATGAAAGACTGTGGAAAATCTGTATATAGATAGAAGTTCATCTAGAAATTTAGTAAATGCTAAGTGGGAATTTTAAGTCAGTAGGGATAAAGTGGCCTTGGTGGCACAGTGGTTAAGCACTTGGTTGCTAACCAAAAGGTTGGTGGTTCAAATCTACCAGCTGCTCTGTGGGAGAAAGATAAGGCAGTCTGCTTCCATATAGATTATAGCCTTGGAACCCTATGGGGCAGTTCTACTCTCTCCTATAAAGTCCCTATGAACTGGAATCAACTCAGTGGCAGTGGGTTTGCTTTTTTTTTTTTCTTTTGTAGGGATACCAAAACCAAAACCAAAACTCACTGTTGTTGAGTTGGACCCGACTCATAGCAACCCCTCCTTGTGTTTCCAAGGCAGTATCACTACGGAAGTAGATTGCCCAATCTTCCTTCCGAGGAGTGGCTGGTGGGTTTGAACCACCAGCCTTCTGGTTAGCGGTCAAATATCTTAGGCACTACACCACTAGAGCTCCCTTTGTAGGGACAAGATGGTTTATATAGTATATGCTAATGTTATGGCAACAGGCTAGCAGCTACAAAAATACATGAAATTGGATCATTCTACCTCACTTATTAAATAAATTCCAGATGCATCAAAGATTTAGATGTTAATATAATCTACAAAGGTATAAAAGAGAGCATGGATAATTATTTTCATAATCTAAAATATTAAACACTTTTCCAAACATGATATTATACCTGGAAGCCATAAACAAAAAAAATTGATATATTTTACTACATGGAAGATAAAATCTCTGTATGACTAAAAACATAATAAAGCAAATCACAAGAGAAATTGGGGAGGAGGGTGCCTGCAGCACATGTGACACAATGATGTTTCCTGAACATGCAGAATTTTTTCCTGGTTCAATCCTTACATCATCCTATAGCTGACTCATCGTGCTTGTATCTCCTACAAACCAAAAAAACCAACCCACTGCCATCAAGTCACAAACTCACTGCCATCAAGTCATAAACTCAACATGTCCCAAACTGAATGTATAATATTCTTCTCCAAAAGCTCTTTTGGTATTCCTTTGTCTTATTAAACAACAACTCTCGCATCTAGTTGTTTAGACCAGAGATATGGACATCAGTTGACAATTTCTTTTCCCTCCACCTTTTCACATCTTTAATAATTGTGATGGTTATTGTTAGGTGCCAACTTGGCTACACTATGGTGCCCAGTTGTTTGGTCAAACACTAGTCTAGACTTTGTTATAGTTACATGTGATTAAATCAGTTGGCCTTAAGTAAAGTTGATTAAAATGGTTAGACCTCCTCCAATCACTGAAGGCTTTAAGAGCAAAAAGGGAGTTTTTCTTAGGATGTATTCTGCCTCCAGACTATAAGCCAGAACTCCTTCCCTTTTCATTCTTCCCAATGACTGACCTACAGATTTCTGGGACACAAGATTGCAGGAACCTTCAGCCTCTCATCTGACCATACAGATTTTGGCCTTGTCAGTCCCCCTAAAATTGTGTATGCCAATTCCTTGAAGAAAATCTCTTTTTACACACACATACACAGATACACAGACACCCCTTTCTTACTGGTTCTGTTTCTGTAGAGAATCCAGACTATGACTATGACAATAGCACATACAGTCTACCTCCTAACCACATTTGGAGTCTTGAGCAGCATACTTGGCTGCTAACTGAAAGGATGGAAGTTCACATTCACCCAGAGGCACTTTGGAAGAAAGGTATGGCAATCTACTTTCAAAAAATCAGTCACTGAAAGCCCTACAGAGCAACGTTCTACTCTGACACACATGAGGTCTCCATGAGTTGATGTAGACTCCAATGGCAACTGGTTAACCACATTTAAATAATCCAATATGCAATTTTTCACTGTCACCAATTTATACCAGCCATTTATAATTTTTGTCCTGAATTATATAATGACCTCTTAACTGGTTTCCTCACCTTTTTTTTTTTTTTTTTTTTTGGTAACTGGTTTCCTAGTGTCTGCTCTCATTCTGGGAGCTCTGGAAGCATAGTGCTTCTGCTAACCAGAAGGCTGGAGGTTCAAACCTACCAGCCACTCCTTGAAAGGAAGGTTGGGCAATCTACTTCCGTAGTGATACTGCCTTGGAAACCCAAGGAGGAGTCGCTATGAGTCAGGTCTGACTCGACAGCACATAACAACAACAGCTCTCATTCCCATTCCATTCATTCTCTACATGGCAGCCAGAGCTACCTTCTTACAAAATAAATTTAATATTATCATCTCCCACTTTCAATTGTCCTAAGGACAAAGTCCCAAATGCTGGCTGTAATGTCCTGATCAATATTCATCATTGTCTTCTGTCACTCACCCTTGCTTACTTTTCCATCTTCCTATCCCCCAAATTTGCCAAGTATCTTCCCAACACAAGGAGACCCCTGTCTGTAATGCTCTTCCCCTTACTCTTCTCTGGATTCTATGTCTTATCCTTTGTCTCCTTTAAATGTCACTTTCTAAGGAAAGTCTCCTTTGTACTGTCCTCCTCCCAGACTGGGTTAGACCCAGTTGCCATTCTCTAAAAAATACCTAAACCAGTCAATAGAAAAATAGTCCAAGTGGTTGAACAGGCAAGTACTTTATGAATGACAAAAACATAAGCAAGCAGTCAATAAACATCACTTCCTACCTCTCTGAATTTTGATATACTCCTCCCATCCTGGCCTTTATTTAGTTCTTTGAATGCACCAAGTTTGTTCCTGCTTTAGGTTCTTAGCACTAGGTGTTCCTTCCATGGGAGACATTACTTCTCCACATACTTACAGCACATTTTTCCAGTTCCTCCTTGTTTCTCAGGCCTCATTTTAAATATCACCTCAAATCCACTCAGAAGTAGTCTACCAATTTCTATCACATCAGCCTACTGTATAATACTTACACTACTCAATAGCTACTTCATTATTTATTCATTTATTGCCTTGTGCCTTCCCCAAGTAAGATGTGACTTCCATGAGAGCAATGATCTTTTTACCTGAATGAACAAACTATATGATTGAATGAATACACCCATTTCCAAAGGTTTATACAGAGAAGGGATCAGCCGCAGGGATCCAGGTGAGGAGAGAGACCCCAGGCAGGCCCAAAGCAGCAGGGCAGGAGAGAAGGAAAAGGGGATTAAAAGCCAGGAACCCGGACAGAGGAGCAGCCACACACAGGGATCCAGGTGAGGAGAGGGAAATCATGCATGCCCAAAGCAGCAGGGTGGGAGAACAGGAGAAAGGGGATTAAAAAGCCAGGAATCTGGACAGAGGAGCAGTCAGAGGCAGGGATCCAGGTGAGGAGAGAGAACCCAGGCACGCCCAAAGCAGGAGGGCAGGAGAGCTGGAGAAAGGGGATTAAAAGCCAGGAACCCAGACAAAGGAGCAGTTAGCCACAGGGATCCAGGTGAGGAGAGGAACTCAGGCACGCCCAAAGCAGCAGGCCGAGAAAGTGGGAGGAAGGGGATTAAAAGCCAGGAACCTAGACAGAGGAGCAGTCAGCTGTGAGGATCCAAGTGAGGAGAGGGAAATCAGGCACGCCCAAAGCAGCAGGGTGGGAGAGCAGGAGAAGGGGGATTAAAAGGCCTAGGAATCTGGACAGAGGAGGAGTCAGCCGCAGGGACCCAGGTAAGGGTTGTAGGAGAGGTTTCCAACAGGGAGACAAACTTGTCTGTCAGTTTGTCCTACCGTGGTGATGTGTTGATGTTAGTTTTGAGGCTGAGCCACTGGTGTTTCAAACCCAGTGGGATGCATATGGGCATAGGTATCAGCCCAGCTTACAGACTGAAACAGACTAGGAAGAAGGAGGAGGCCATCCACTTCTCAAAGAATTGGCCAGGGAAAACCTTATGAATAGTGAAGAAACACTGTTTGATACATTACCGTGCAACTTTATGAATAGTCCGGTTAGGTTAGAAGGCTCTCAAAATAAGACTGGGAAAGAGCTGCATCATCTGAGT